>NC_134485.1:376317767-376677767 GCF_040206685.1 Ascaphus truei
TGATAAGAAAAAATTGCATCCGCCCCCAATATCGTAGCAATATATGCTGTAGCGGGTACGTTAGTAGCACAGAGATAAGATAACCAAGACAATGCACATTTAGAAAAATATAACTTGTGTTCTAATTAACTCACATGTGTTCCAGCAGTGTAGTGCTAATGCGTTACCTAAACATAACGCCAATGCATAAGTTAAAATTCAAATAAATACACAGCACATAGGAAAGGTTTTCAACCATTTTATCCTGACCCTACAGATGTGATCATGGCACAAAAGGCTTCTACCTTTGCTGCTGATGTTGCTGCTGCTGGCAAAATCAGGAGCATAAAGCTCACTGATGAGGAATTGGAGATCTTCATATATGGAGTCGTAGATCACTACTCCAAATTGCTAGGTGAACTGTATCCCAAAATGAGCACTGCTGAAAATACTCATTGACCAAGAAAGACAGTGTTGGTAGGGGACTCCATTATTAGTATGGTAGACAGGGCAATTTGTTGCCGTGACCAAATGAGCCCGACAGTTTATTATCTCCCTGGGGATCAGGTTTAGCACATTGCGGATCAGGTAGACAGATTGTTGGGAGGGGCTTGAACTGACCCAGCGGTCTTGGTACACGTTGGCACCAAAGACAAAATTAGAGAAAGATGGGGGTCCTAAAAAATGATTTCAGGAATCTAGGACGCAAGCTTAAGGCAAGAATCTCCAAGGTAGTATTTTCAGAAATACTACCAGTGCCATGTGCTACTCCATGGAGACAGTGGGAAGGTTTGGGGTTTTTAGAGTACGGGGAGTCCTTCTCTGAGAGAAGCTATCTTTATAGTGAGGATGGATTGCACCTTACCAAAGAGGATCTTCTGTGCTAGGGGGAGGATGTTGAAAAGGTTGGAGGAGATTTTAAACTAGGGAAGAGGGGAAGAAGCAAGAAAGAGGAAATGGACTAGACAGAATATGTAGGAATGGGGAAATAGCTAGGGGTCAAGTAGTACAGTGGGGGGGGGGGGTTGTTTGGCTAGGATTCATCCCATCTCTTTTAAGCTGTACTACTATAAGGTGGTATCTTCCCCTATTTACTTGAACTGGGGTCAAAGTCGTTGCACTATACACCAGACTGCATTTTATTGTCTTTTGCGTAGTATTTAATATAAATTAATCTACAGCACGTAAACATGTTCTTTTTTTTGTGTTTAAGCTTCTTTTGTTGCTAACAAGTAAACATTATGATGTTTGAGAGACTAAAGCAGGCCTGGATATGTTGTCTGGGACTTTGGTAAACTCTTAAATGTTTTTGTTCTTTAATAAAAGAGTAAGATCATATCCCTATTTGCTTTTTAAAGGTAATATGTCTGTTCTTAACCAATGCAGGAAGTAGATGATAACTTGATAGCACTATACATCTATTGTATGCATTATTTTTAATATGTCTGTGTCCTTGGCAGGAGATTCTTATTCATTTGTTTTAGTAATGACATATAATACATTATTATACTATTTTTTTCCCCCATTCATATCAAGTAACTTTCGCTAGCTGGGGCATGCACTGTATGGTTGGTGTGTCTTCTAGACACTATATTATTAATTCTAAAATAATTTACCATTGTTTAGGGGGACTTCATAGACTATTACATACTATTGGATTAATTCATGGTTCAGTAGCTTGCATTTTTTTTAAATAACAACCATTTGGTTAGAATAACCCGTGAGTATCTGAAAAATGTCATCTTTGAAATGCACAACGTTCTCTGAAAATAAGGAGTTGACAGTGTGCAGTGTCTCACAAGCAACACCAAAACATTTGTAATACTGTAGTACAGTATTCGTCATAACAGGCTATCGGGTAAAATAGCACCTAACTGAATCTCCACATTTCCACATTGATTTATGCTGCAGTTCAACTACAGTATGATATATTTATTTCTAGAGACCCAAATAAGTTAGTGTCAGACTTATAACATTTTCATATAGAACTCACAATTTTGGCCTTCCTTTAGAAGATAAAGATGTAGCGGACATTACCTTACTCATCATTAATGCAATGTCCTGCGTTAACGCTACTGCAAACAATGGTTCAGAAGGTAACACACACACATTAGTTAACAAGTTATTTTGTGCATTATTTCACATTAACTGGGGAACAACGTCTGCTACATCTGTAAAAGGCTTGTAGGAAATGTGCTTTTATTCTTTAATCCAAGTTGTGCTTTGAACAAGGAATACATGATCACAATCACACCTACTGTACCAATTTCAACCTTACCTCTAAATTATCAGTAAAGCTTTATGACTCCACCTCTGTTCAAACTCCCAATACCCGAATCCCAACGCCTAGTCATTTGCCACTTGTCTCCTTTATCCCTCACATACTGTACAGTCCCTTATTAAACACAGCCTTAATTCCCCTTTTTTATCCCCCCATATACCGTTCCTCAATAAATCCTGCCTCTTCCACCTCTTCAGTATTCAAACATTCTGATACATTCACTTATAATATTCTTCCTTGATTACTGTAGTACAGAAAGGTAACTGAGAAAGAACAAAATCCTCTTCATTGGTGCACACTCTAGTAATCAAATGATATAAAGACCATTTAAATGAATAGCATTGATATGGAGCAGTGTTCTTATAAGGACTCATTAAAATATACCTTTTATTGAGTTATTTAAAATAAATACAGCTACAATAAAATGCACCCATGTAAGGCAAAGTGATAAAATATAGTGCAACTGTGCCACACCTGTTATAGCTTCCTGGCTATGCCTGAAATAATGGTGTGTTTGCGGACACAGTGTAACTCTCTCATAAACTAGTAATGAATTAAGTAGAAGTAGCCATGTTAGTCCAGTTGCGATAGTGCAGAGTAAATAAGTATTTCAGTATTAAGTGATACTTTTTTTATTTGGATTAACAATTGATATTATAAGAAAAGCTTTCCAGAGTTCTCTCTTCCTCAGGATTGCAATACTGATTTACAGAGATTCCACGATGTAAAAAAAGAGAGACAAGATAGCCATCTAAGGCTGCGCTTTAGTACCGTCGCCAGCGACGGTGACATCACTCTGCAGTCTCTGGAAAACTCAAATTGACTTGACTTCCAGCGATCACGACCAAGCCGTCGCTCTGTCGCGTCGCTTCTACTATAAGTGCACACGACGGCGGCAATACATTTGTTTTTCCGTGATGTTGCGTCGCTGTCACTAAAGCCTGCAATATAAGCACAGCCTAAGGCAGATGATGCAGAGAAGGAATAAACAGAAAGGGCAATAAATGAATGAAAGGGACAGAGAAACCCAGGATCATACATCCATAAGCAGTGTGCGGGGGTTGGGAGGTGTGCAGGGGGGAGAGGGGGTAAATTGTACAATTCAAAGAGAGGCAGGGAGAAACATTACAAACAATTATACAGATGCAGCGGCCGTTATTTGAACATATCACACGTTGTATACCTCGGTATACCCATGTCATGGCGCGTCATTACCGCGTGTTGACTCGTTTTTATCGAGTGCAGAAAATGGCATTTTAGTGTTCTGGTTTTTAAAGACCTGCAAATTGACACAGTACTTTACTGTACACATTACAATTCATTCATTTCTGCCACGGAAATGCAAAGAATTGCACCGAAAGAAATCAGAATCCATGAAATTCAAACAAAGCAACCGCGTGATTGGCCGCGTGGAGTACAGCAGCGCACAAGAAAACGGCTCGCCACTATGAAGCTGCAAGGGCAACACATGGCCCGCGTTTAACTGCCAAGACGGGCACTGTGCACACTGCTATTATATAATACTCACCTGTGTACTGCACCGACACACTTTATTCGAGCAAATACCCAGTATGTACCTGACAGATACCTGGAATGCGCCGCTCCTCACCTCTGACAAGCCCCGTTGCGTTTGCCTTCCCAGCCTGGGTTCATGCCTGGCTGATGGGCGGCTGATCTGTTAAATGATAATGATTAGGATTTAATAGGCTGTAATGCTTCGCGTGTCTACCAGATGGCATAAATTCATGAATTGTAATGCAGTATATATATATATATACTGTGCAGTATTGCAGCCAGCAGGAATAAAATGCTTCAATCCCTGCCTGGAAAATAACCCAATGCACTCGGGCAGAAAACAGTCACAAACCTCAATACACCCGGGTATACCCGAATTCGTGGGCCTAGCCGAGCTCGAATAAAGTGTGTCGCCAGTGTATATGGGTCCTATGATGTAATGTGATTTTCAACACCAGACTATTTATACCGTGATAACAACTTACACGATATAAGGGTAAAACTGAATGTATATATAGCCCATAAGCTCATAAGCAGGACATCAGAAAATACTGAATTATACATCAGGGTCTAGGCACATAACCATTTAGCTACATAGCGGTGGTTAAATCCTTCAGCGGTACGTTGGACTGAGATATCGATACTAAGATATACTTGCACCACATGTAATTGCATAGGTTTTGCATTAAGGTGTGGGTTCATATAGGGCTGTATCTCAATACCTTTGGCCAAAGCCGACTTAGCTGATCTTACCCTATACTGGAGACCATGAAAATCTGAATACTCACTACCTCCCATGAGATCACAGGACTATCTATGATACGTCATATACAGGTTGATGTAGTATGCAGGACATATACATATTAAGGTTTAGAGATTACTCCAATAAGCTATTATAGTATTATTGCGAGTTTTTGTCCTCTTCATCCCAGTTCACTATAGGGGATATTCAAACATTTGAACTACTATGATACACACTATCGACTGTAGATGTGATTCACCTAACTCGCTACTTTTAGATTAACATCTAGTATACATTTAGTTGTTATTGAGGAATCAATTTTATTATAAGAATATCAATAAAGTTTATTTTATTATGAATTGTTAGTGTATAACCCTGGTAAGACCAAATATTATATCATAAACTTTTGGTCTGTGGTGCGCCTTGTAAAGGGAGTCTCCGTGTGGATCATGCCTCTTTGAGACGTTCCATCTATTAAATGCCCTTCTTGAGTACTTTTAAATATTCCACTGAGGATATGAATATTAAATCATGTATGGAATGATCTGGCTGTGAGCAGCAGTGTCCCACTGGAGTGCAATATCTTCCTTCTTCATGTTATGTTATTGTGTGTGTGTAGGTTCATTATGTTTTGAATTTTTTGTTTGGTTTCACCAATGTAGCATCTTTGGTCACATTTGTTGCATTGTATCATATATATATATATATATATACTACATTTCTTGATGTGCAGCAAAATGTTCCTTTCACATTGAATGTTCTATGTTTGTGACTGGCTGTGGGATCTTGGCATATATGTTTGCAAGGTTTGCAGCATATGTTGCATGGTCTTGTGCTATTAACAGCGTCCTTTAGTTTGCTACTGTATGAAGTTTTGTATTGACTAACTTCTTTCTGACGTTTGGTGGCAGGGTTCTATGTAGCCACTAGTGTATGTGTGTGGATGTCTTTTTCTTCTTACTGTAGATTGGAGCCGATATTCTCGAGGGGCTTTAAGTGCAGTTCTGATTCTGGTGGCAATAGTCTTTGGCTTGTATCCCTTCCGTCTGAATGATTCAGTCAGGGTTGTGAGGTGTCTGTTTCTGTCTTTAGTGTCAGAGTATATGCGGAGATATCTTATAGCCTGGCTGTGTATGATGGCTTGTTTTGTATGAGTGGGATGGAAGCTAGAGTTATGGAGGAAACTACATCTTAATTTTCTTAATTCTCTGTCCATATTATAAACAGATCATCTATGTATCTGTAATATTTGTGTGGAGGCATGTGGTAAGAAATCTCTGTTCAAGATTGGCCATACAAATATTGGCATATTGCTGTGCCATCCTGGTGCCCGTTGCAATCCCCACTATTTGTACAGTAGATAAATGTCCTTGTTGAAGCTGAAGTAGTTGTGTGTCAGGATGTATTCTATCAGTTTGATAATTACTTCAGCACTGTATTTCTGATCCAGGGGAGATATTGCAAGGAATTGCAAGCATGCCTCAGTGTTATCCTTGTGAGGGATGCAACTGTGCAGGGATGTACATCCATGGTAACTAGTAATATGTTAGATGGTAGTTGTTGAATGTTGTTTACTTTATTGATAAAGTCTATGGTATCATGTATGAAGCTGTTGGTGTTTGTGTGACTAGTAGTTTTAGAATATTTTCCACTATGCCTGATATTTGTTCAGTGAGTGTATCCATACCTGTTATTATTGGTCTGCTGGGGTTTCCTGGTTTGTGGATTTTGGGAATCATGTAGAAAATACCAATTCCTGTGTTGTTGGATATTAGTAGCTCCAATTCTGGTTGCAAGTGATTAGGGAATGATTTGATGACATTCTTGAGTTATTTTGTTATTCCTGGGTTGGATCATGGGTCAGTTTCTTGTGTAGATGTTATCTCTGAGTTGTCTGTTGCCTTCTTCTATGTATTTATGTGTTTCCATAACCACCACTGCACCTCCTTTATCTGCTGGTTTGATGGTGATGTTGTTGTAGTCTCGCAGATCCTTGATTGCAGATCTCTCCATGAGTACATTATACATTGTACATATTTTTTTTCTGCTGTGCTGGTGGTACTGAGGAAACTCACAATCTGAAGCTCTCTATGTAGCTGTCTAGTTTGCCCTTGCGTCCTGTTGGTGGTGTGAAATAAGTGTTCCTCTTCTTATTGTTGTACTCCATCATTCAGGGGGTGTTCTTTTTTTTGTGAAAATATTCTTTCAGTCGTAACTTCTGAAGAATTATTCTAGGTCTGAATAGAATTGGATTTGATCCAGCTTAGTGGTGGGATAAAATGTTAGTCCCTTAGAGAGAACTGAAATATCTGTTTTTGACAGTTCATAATCAGACAGGTTTATAACTCATAGGCAGGCTGTGTGTTCCTTTGGCGTGACAGTGAGTAACTGATTTGAAAAGTAATTTGAGATGTCTAAGTTATTGCCATGCTGATGGTTGGTTGTTTTTGCAGTTTGTAGGCATTTTGTTTGGATAAAATACAGTACCTCATGTTGTGTCCTGCTGTCATACTGAGACAGGCATGGTAGTTTCTTCAGTTTCTTCTTGATTGAGGAGTAGATTGTATTAATTCATTTGGGAAACTTTGTACAACTTTGGTCTGGTCTATTGTGTTGTATCCATTTTGAAATACTGTTTGTTCTCTAGGTTGGGTGAAGTCCAGCGTCTGTTGCAGTCAATTAGCAAGTATCTTCTTAAATTTCTTGTGATTGAAAGTAGATTGATTGGTTTGTAGAATTTCAGGTCTCCTTTGTTTTGGATGAGGATAACTATGGAATTGTTCCATTGTGTAAGGAACTAATGAAGGTGGTCCTAACAGCATGGAGCAGATCTGGGTGGTTGGAGCAGGCAGAACAAGACAGAGTCTGGATTATGGCCGTAGAGAAGGGATGAGCATCCCAGAGTTGCTGGAAGGCAGGATAAACATACAAATGCAGTACAATGGATGAGGAAAAAACAAAGGTCAGTTAGGCTGAGATTAGGACAGCCGACAAGCAGGAAAATGGTAAAACAAGTCATGGGCAGGGCAGGCACTAGGTAACAACATACAGGTACGCCAACGAGTATTCTAAAACTTGCCTTGGAAAATCTGGGGCTATCACCAACAAGACCCAGGTACATGCTTGGTACATGCTGCAACATTTCAGTGACATTTCTGCAGAAAGACTAATGGCCCATCGGATTAACACAGCAGGGGTTCCTGGCAGTCCCATTCAGTTTTCATGGTCATCCTTCCATTTACACACCTTTGTTCTGGGACTTCGGATATCCTGGTGTGAGACTTGCAGCTCTGTGTTGAGAGTGTGAAACCCATTCTGAGAGACTTCCATATTACTACCAAGACTGCAAACCTCTGTATGAGAGTCTCCCAGTTCTGCACCGACTGTGAAATTCCTTCTTTTTTTTAGAGAGAGAGATTTTCAGTTGTGTGCTGAGGCTGCTGACTTCCTGGTGAGAGACATCCAGCTCTATGCTGAGAGTGTGAAGCTCTCTCTGAGAGATTTGTAGCGCTGTAGCGGCAAAGTGTTTTTGACAGATTTACTGCTCTTTGCAGAGACTGTAAGACTCCTTCTGAGATAGTTCAAGCTCTATACTGAGACTGAGGGTCATCTTCCGAGAGACTTTCAGCTCTGACTGAGCCTTCTCATACTTCTGGTTCCAGTAAGCAATAACTTCCTTAGAGCGGCTCTGTTTCTTGTCCATGGCAGTAATAGCAATGTTTGCTGTCTCCAGATCAGTCATCCGGACATCCAAGCCAGTATGCAAACAATGCTCTTTTATTTCCAAAGTTGCATACTCCAGGAGGGCTTGGAACAGGGACCTCTGTAGCTTGGCGTTAGTTTCTTGGTTCTTTTCCAATTGGGGGGCATGACTTATGCCTTGGGCCCTCATTAGATTCAGTAATTCCTTGGAGAAATCTGCCAGTTTCTCTAGGCACTGATCAGCTCAGGCCCATTTTGATGTTGCAGGGTCATCTGCGGACATGTCCGCCACTTCCATGGTAAGCTGAGAGCCTCTTTTCTTTTTCTTTCACTTTACTTTAGAAGACTCTGGTGCATCAAGGATACGGAGGGCCCCTTCTTTGCTTGAAACTTCTGCCGTTTCACTGCATCCACAATGCTTTTCGTGCAGCTGCAGTAGCTGGTGGAATTACAGTATTTGGCATTCAGCGGGTCCTGCCCTTGCTGTCGGCGTTCATGTTGAAGGATGTAGGGACACGACTCATTCACATCACCAACATCCTACTTTAAGGTGTGTTTCTCTGGTGCGTCTCATTTCTGGAAGCATAAAAGAGAAATCTTCATTATTATAAGGCCTGAAGGAACACTCTTCCTGTGTGGCCAGGTTCATTACAGAAAAACACATTTTACCATCCATTTTGGCACTTTCAGGTGTATTCTTAACACTGACCTCGGGAGGCACTGTAGCATCAATATTCTCTGTATATGCTAGAACCACTGTTAGTAAACAAACAAGTGGAGCAGATTTCATTTGCAGAGTTTGTAGTTCTCACAGGCATCTTTGTAGACTTTTTATTTGAAAAAAATCCATAGGGTTTTTGGGGACTATTTTTCTTTCACACATGTGAGGGAGTAGACTTTCTTTGTAGCATCAGTACTTTGTGTAGGTTACCATCTGTAGCAGTCCCCCCAGTAAGACTGTGGTGTTTGTGGCTTTATCCAGCACATTGCGCCTTGGTTTTCTGCCTGGATCTGTAGCTCTTTATTCTGGTCACCTTTTACTCCTGTTGCACAAGTCATCACAGAAATACAAAAAAATCTCCCACGCAGGCTCCGGGCCACTTTTAAATCCAAGCGCCACCTCTCATCCCTCTTCTGACACCATATGTAGGAGATGTGTGCAGAGGTTTAAACGAGGAGACGTAGTTAAGGGAAATCAAAATAGGGTTTTATTAGCCGGTGGTGTCCTTTTTTGTATGTTTTCAAGTTGTTCTCTGTTACGATAGCTATAGTTAATTGTGTAATTGGTATGGATGGTATTTTAATTGTTTAGGGATGTAATTCATGTGTGTTTATTCATTGATGTTGACTTTATTTGCTTACATAATATAGTTCTTGTGATGTCAGGCTATTTTAGTTGGATTACTGTATTGTTAACATTGATTTGCAGCGTGTACATGCAGTTTACATGTTATGCTACATGTATACACTGTAAATGCAATGTTTTAAGTGGCATTTGAGCCTTCAGATTGAATGATTAAATGAGATTTGGTTAGGAAATTGCTTTTTAATTCATTGAGGATGTTATGCATAAGTGGTGTTGCCATTGCAGGATGGCTTCACCCCTTAATTACCTTTGAGGTTAGTACCCGATAAGGTGATTAAGGGGTTCATTGGTATGTTAATGTAATTGAGATGTATTGCCTATTTATTATTTTGGCAACGGACCCCAAGGATGATGCTGGCGACGGAGCCTTCTTATTGATGAGGTTAGTAGAATTTTCTTTATTTTATTAAGGTATTTAATGTGTTTACTAATGGCCAAATAATGTATTATCCCTATGTGGATAATAGTTATTTGGCACATTATTGTACTGTATGTGCTGGGGGAGGGGGTATTGGCCCCAAAGGTATTTGGTAGGACTCCCCTGTGGGTAGTGGGTGAGGGTGGTTGGGGGGGTTAGTGGGGGAGGGTATGTGGGTGATGGTGGGTTAACCCCTTAATGACTGTAGCGGTTAATAACCGCTATGGTGATTAAGGGGTTAGGGGACATTACATTGGATGTTTTAATTATTGTGTCTGTTTTGCAGAAGCGGATGGGGTATGGGCAGGATGAAGATGAGGATGGCCTTCATCGTGGCAACCAGACATGGGTGGTGAGTACTATATGTATTTAATGTATTTATTGTTGTGTATGTATTTTAAATGGACAACTGCACTATTATCCATTTGTGGATAATAGTAATTGTGCCCATTACTATACTGTATGTTAGGGGGTATAGGTGTTGTTGGGGTCATATATATATATATAGATATATATATATATATATCTATATATATATATATATAGATATATATATATATATATATATATATATATATATATATATATCTATATATATATATATAGATATATATATATTTATTTATTTAGTTAGTGTGGGGCTGGTGTGTGTATTTTTTAATATTGTGGGTAGTGGGGGTGGGTGAAGGGAGTATTAGCCCCAACGGTGGTTGTTTAGGGCTTGCGGTTGGGTAGCGGGAGGTCTTAACCCCTTCATGACCGTAGCGGTATTAACCGCTACGGTCGTGAAGGGGTTAAGTGCCCCCGCAACCACCCCGCAAGTCCTAAACTCACACCCAGGGCCAAATACCCCCTTCACCCACCCCCGCTACCCACAATAAAGATGGCACTGTGGGTTAACCCCTTCATTGCCTTAGCGGTTAGCCGCTAAGATAATGAAGTGGCTTTTAAATGCCTTTTTCCTGCCTCGGATGCATGCCGGGGGGGCCCAGTGTGGGTATCAGCTCCGGAGACCCCCGGCATCAATCACAGGCAGGAAAAAGGGCTGATTTTTTCTAAGTGTCGCCCCGGCCGATGCTTCTCCTCCAGTTTGTTGCCAACTTTAGTTGGCGGGCTGGATTGGCCATAAAATCTCCAATCTGGGGTGCCGATCAGCAGCGAAAAGCTGTTCGGGGCTTCCTGAATTCAGCCGGGTTTAAAAAGTGCCGATAAGTGGCTTATCGGCAGCCGTCTCCCGATAAGTTCTTATCGGGAGGAAAAGTTGCCGATAATTCCCACTTATCGGCACTTACTGAATCAGGAAGGAAACAAATGGCTATAAAATGCCGAAAAAGCCTTATCAGGGCTTACTGCATGAGGCCCTTAGACTGATGGTGGCTGTGAGAGTCTCCGGTAGATTGTTCCAGTTTTGGGGTGCACGGTAAGAGAAGGAGGAGCGGACGGATACTTTGCTGAACCTTGAGACAATGAAAAGTCTTTTGGAGTCAGATTTCATAGGTGCTGCATGTGGTAGGGGTGAGGAGCTTGTTCAGATAGATGGGTAGCTTGCCCACAAAGTATTTGAAGGCAAGACAGGAAAGATTTAACTTTGCGCCTTGATTCAAGTGATGACCAATCTAGTTCTTTGAGTATTTCGCGGTGCTGTGCGTTGTAGTTGCATTGGAGAACAAAACAGCATATTGAATTGGAGAGGGTATCAAGTTTGCTAAGGTGGGTTTGGGGTGCCAAGCCGTATACTATGTCCCCATAGTCAATAATTGGCATTAGCATCTGCTGTGCGATACGCTTTCGGAACAGCAGACTTAGGGAGGATTTGTTCCTGTAAAGTACATCTAGTTTGACATACAGTAGGTTTTGGATGTCAGGGTATCAATGTGCATCCCAAATATTAAATGGGAGTCAAACCATATGCCCAAGTATTTAAAACTTGTAACAGGAGTTAGGGTGGTATTAGCGTTGGTTCTGATCTTGAGCTCAGTCATTGGAAGCTTTAAAAATGAAGCCTTGGTCCCAAATACCATTGTTACAGTCTTGTCAGTGTTTAAAAACAGTTTGTTTTGGGAAATCCAAATTTCAAGTCTCAAAAAGTCAGATTGAAGTATGTGTTCAAGGTCAGAGAGGCTAGGGCTGTGTGCATATAAGATTGTGTCATCTGCATACATGTGTATTGAAGCTCCCTTACAAGCTGTAGGAAGATCATTGATGAACACTGAGAAGAGTAAGGGCCCCAGAACAGAGCCTTGCAGGACACCACAGGTGATATCCAAGGGGTTGGAGTTAGAAAATAGTATAATAGTGCAGATGCTCTCTGATAGATGGATCTCTGATACGTCTGATATATTTGATCAAATTGTGAGTGACACCAACACAGAGACTATTGCATATTTCATTTTTTTTATACCATCTGCACTATTATACTATTTTCATTTTTTTGCATATCACCTTGAGAATTACAGCGCTCCTCCCACCTGGAAGACAACGCAAGACTATATTGGACCTGGACAGTCCTTTAAAGGGTGTAGAGCTGCTGAATTTATTTGTATTTCACATTTAATATTCATGGATCACGTTTTTTGGTGAAGGTTATTTACTCACTATATTTATATTTATTCACTTATTTTTATTGTTTATATTTTATCACTAATTCACGTTAATCATTTCACCATTAGAAGCGCCCGGTTTCATTTTTCCTGGGTTGGAGTTAGAGCCTGAGATAGACATATGTTGGGATCTACCTGATAGGTACAGTAGGAATGAAACCGGTTTAAAGCATGCTACCCTATTCCAGAGCATTGGAGTTTGTTAAGCAAGATAACATGATAAACAGTATCAAAAAAGCCTTTGCAAAATCTAGAAATATTGCACCGGTGAGTTGCCCCAGTTCCATTCCACACGGAATTTCATTGCAAACTTTTAGCAGGGTAGTTACCGTGGAGTGTTTTGGGTGAAAGCCAGTTCAGAATTGGCTAGGGAAATTTGTCTTGGTAAAGTAATCGCTTAATTGGGAGTAAACACATTTTCCCATGACTTTGGATAGTATTGGGAGAAGAGAGACTGGCCTGTAGTTTGAGAAAGTGTTTTTGTCCCCACTTTTGAAGATTGGAACAACTTTAGCAGTTTTCCAGGTCTTAGGGATATGGTCTGCAGACAGAATAGAGTTGACTATGGAAGCAATTGGTTTGGCGATGGCTGGGGCACCAAGTCTTAGGAACGTTGATTGTAGTACAGATGCAGCGGTCGTTATTCGAACAAATCACGGTGCCTTTTTCGTGTGCGCTGCTGTACTCTACGTGGCATTAAAGCCGCCAATCACCCCAGGCACACGTGTTTATCGCGGTTGCTTTGTTTGAATTTCATGGATTGCGTGCAATTAAATGCAATGAAATGAATGAATTATAATGTGTACAGTACTGTGCTACCGTGTCAATTTCAGGTGTTTAAAAACCAGAACACTAAAATGCCATTTTATGTACTCGCCTGCTATCGCGTCTAAGGGCGGTACGGTTGGAAGAAATTGCACGCCATCACATGGGTATTCCGAGGTATACACCGCGTGGTGTTTCAATAACGGCCGCTGCAGCTGTGAGTCAGGTCCACATCGGCCTCTTAGTTTTAATGTGAGGACCGATACTGGGACAAATTGAAAATTGTGAGCAGTGTTGGGTGAGGGTGGGGCTATAGGGGTACTCTCAGAATGAGGCTCATGTTTGTTGTTTGGGTTGCGTTTCGCTAATAAGTTACAGTAGTAGCACACCACACAAAGTAATCATTGATTGGATTTGCAATGTCATTTAGACAGGGAAGGCACCCTGTTACAGGTTGTCAACAGCTATCTCCATTTCTATCTGTATCACAGCAACATGCCACATAAAACACTTTCATTCTATTCTTCTGTGTTAAATACATTGTCTATCATGTGATAGAGTTACTGTATGTAAAGTACTGGTTCACAGTGCAGGCAACATAGTTGACATACAGTAGGAATTTTCAACCACTGTAGTCCACTGGAGAAACCATACTTTCCAACACCGTTACAGCCCTTAACGTCCCACATAAAAGAATCATCTCGCATACATGGTTGTGATATGAGCTGGATTTTTCAGATCCTGGAAAATAAAAACAACGTTTAGCCAAAACATTGCAATGTCAAAAGTTGAATTCCTTTATTTATACACATGAATCCTGTTTTTAAAGTGGTTGCATGGTTGATTAGTCCGTTGAGTATTTTTTTTATTTTGTTTTTACTAGTTTTACACTTTAATTAATAGACTTTTGAATAACCACAAAAGTCTTGTGGGAAACAAAATCTACACAGAGGCATTTCTCTTTGAAGAGTTTAGTCCTCGCTGTCTAGGATAATTTAAGACATACTTAGTAAAAACAACAAAAGCATGCAATCTAAAGTATAGCCTTCTCTCTGTTTTATGTTAAAACAAATCCCTAGTGAGCTGAAAGTAACAAACATAAAAGTTAGCACAAGTATTCTGATTTATTGCCACCTGTTACCATAACTTTGACTCATTTCACTCTTGTTTATAGATAAGACCTATCTTCTGGGGGGCTCATTAGAGAGTGGCCGGAGGGTAATCCTGATATGTAAACTACAGCTGTCTAATTGGTCTACACTGTCTTTGCTTTTAAAATGGGAACATAGCTACACAACACTTCTAATTAGATTGTTAAATATAATAGTAAAGAGGCACAGAGGTAAAGAATTTTCCTTTCTCTTTATAGTGGCAGCCAAGGGCTCAACAAAAAGGCTCAATTATTTTATCCTATCCCTTTTCTGCTTCACTGTATATAATAATGAAATAGTTTATTGCTTTCAAAGTGCCTGCGATTACTGCAGACTGTAAAGAAGAAAAAAGTTACTTTCTCATAACCAAGGAATAAATAATATGTTTGCAACAAATATATATTTTAATTTTCACCATTCCTTCTACCTCTTTCCTTAATGATATAATTGTGGAGCCTATATTTATACTGTATTTTCTATTTTATTCATGTAATGCCCCAGGAATGTGTACCACAGGCTCAACATGGTTGGTGTCCAACAACAGTAAACACAGTGGTGTAGAATGTCACGCTTTTCACATCTTGATTGTTTATATTACTAAAGCCTTTTTACTAGTATAAAGTACATAGAAGGAAAATTATGCTTTTAATCCCAATATCCCAATAGAATTATTACATTTAAAGTTAGTGGCAGAAAGTCAAGATGAATCAGAGTAATGATTAGCTGTACATGCCTTGTGTTTTTTTTGTTATTTTTTTACAAATCTTTATTTTAGATTGACATATACATGTACATTGAAACAAAGCATCATATAAAGAAAAACAAGATACATGGGAAGCCATGAAATATTTTTATTCCAAATCTTTAGATTTTCTGTCAGCTCTGTGACGCCTGACTTCTTGCACATTTTCTCGTATTTTTTTCTCTTTACACAAGGTTATAAAATAAAAGCTAAAATAAAATAAAACCAAACCAAACAGCGATCAAATCTGATCAAATTAAACATACTAACATTAAACTAAAACGTTATTTAAACAAGACAATGATGGCTTCTAAGGGGTTTATAGACAAGGGTAGGAACTGGGATATACGTTAACCCAAGTAGACAAACATAAGCAAAACACTAAAACCATCATTGAGCTAACTCCTGAGCAGCCGCAGTTTGAATTTGTACAATTATTGTAAATTTAGACACTATGCAGCCTCCTTCTAGATAGTTTTTTAGCGCCGTTGACCCAGAACCTTGTATTTGTCCATCATTTCCTGTAAATGCAATCCATCTGTGGATTCATTCTTCTCTGTTAAGCACATTTTCATACTATACTTCCCAACTAAACATAGCTATTGATCTATGCGAGTTGTCAGTTGGGAAATGGAGGGGGAGCTGGATCTAATCCAGCAGTCCATAATACACTTTTTTTGCCTAAAGAAGAATGAGATCTATCAAGGCTTCATCTGGGTTTGGACAAGTAAACCAGGGGGTCATGACCCCAAACAAGAAGGGCATATAATCTGTATTTACTGTATCTTCCTGTTTAACAGCCTGCTTAGTAGTTGGGTGATTTTATTCCAAAAATATCTGCTCTTGCCAATTTTCCTAAAGTTCTCCTCACTAGAACATTTAGAAACTTTAACCCATGACAGTTTCTGGTTGACCTTACAAACTGCCCTTTGTACAGAATCGACTTAATTCCTGACCCTGATTCGGCGCTCGACTATTTCCAAACCGAGTTCTTAAAACTCTGTTACCCATGCTCCACTATGCAGACTAAAAGTACAGGGGGCCCACGTTCCGTGGGTTACAACTGACCTTATAGCGCTCTACCATTTCAGGGATGCCTTATGGAAAAGCTACAAAGTAACTGGCACTACCAAGGATCATAATAACTACAGATGCCTGCGGACTATGGGCACAAGGCAAACAAGACATACAAAAGCACAATATTACTCTGACAATCTTCACCAGAATACATCAAACCTGCTAACTTCTGGAAGGTTATCAACAATATATTCCAGCCTTCTAGCCACCAACAACTAAGTAATATCATTAAGGGGGATATTACTCTGACAAATTCCACTGACATTGCAAATGCATTCAATGATTACTTTGTGGAGTGTGCTACTAACTTATTAGCGAAACACAACCTAAACCACAAACATGAACCTCATTCTGAGAGTACCCTCAAATTTTGAGCACTCAAATTAAAACTAAGCAGCCAATTTGGACCTGACACTGCAATCTAAGTTGCTAAGACTTGTGCCACAGCCATTGCCAAATCAATTTCTTCCATAGTCAGCCCTATTCTGTCTGCAGGCCATATCCCAAAGACCTGGAAAACTGCCAGAGCTGTTCTCTGCTAAAAGTTTGTAATGAAATCCAGCGTGGAATGGAACTTGGACAACTCACTGGTGCAATATTCCTAGATTTTGCAAAGACTTTTGATACTGTTGATCATGTTATCTTGCTTAACAAACTCCAGTGCTCTGGAATAGGGAAGCATGCTTTAAACTGGTTTCATTCCTACCTATCAGGTAGATCCCAACAAGCGTCTATCTCAGACTCCAACTCCACCCCCTTGGATATCACCTGTGGTGTCCCGCTAGGCTCTACTCTAGGGCCCTTACTCTTCTCAGTGTTCATCAATAATCTTCCTACAGCCTGTAAGGAAGCCTCAATACACATGTATGCAGATGACACAATCCTATATGCACACAGCCATAGCCTCTCCGATCTTGAACACATACGTCAATCTGACTTTTTAAGACTTGAAAATTGGATTTCCCAAAACATACATAAACAAATAGAAGAGGCTTAGAGTCCTCCCCAAAAAGATCCTCAATAGCTGCACACAAGGCTAGGGTAAATGCATGGGTGTAATTACCAGATATATACAAGTGGTTCAATCAACCATACAGTACAGGTAAGTAATCGCTCCCATCACTGTGGGAGGACAATTACCACTAAAACGCCAATTGGCAAAATAACTTTATTAATATTAAGGGACTAACAACATATAGCGCTCGCTCTAAACTAAATAAAACCAATTAAAATGTGAACGTAACTGGTGCAGTCTCAATTGGCAGTCAGGTAGGTTACTGCTAGGGCTGCATGTGAGTGATGCGGCACATCAATGGTTAATACCTAAATGGGTGCTGCAGATCAATCTCCACTCACACTGGTAACGTAGGTGTGCATATGTGGGTATTGATTATGTGCATGTATACAAAGCATGTATACAACTGTTGGTATACAGATCGTCAAATGTCCCTCTAGTGCATTCACAGAGTTAACATAATGTCTAGGACATGAGACTAATAGCAAAATACCCAATGAAGCTTAATGCTGCACACTAATGGTAACCATAATCGTGGGATAGACACTACATGTGGCAGTAGCTGTACAATAAACAGTTAATCATTGCCATGGTAACCCGTTTCCACATGAGGTGAATGTAAATAACAGCATATAGCAAGTGAATATAGCGATATGTGTCCCACAGCTGCCGAGACAGCATGGATTGATCTCACCAGATACTTCCTCTTCCATGACGTCAACGCAATGACGTTAAAAACAAACTGTTTTTAAACACTGACAAGACTGTAACAATGGTATTTGGGACCAAGGCTAAATTTTTAAAGCTTCCAATGACTGAGCTCAAGATCAGAACCAACGCTAATACCATCCTAACTCCTGTTACTAGTTTTAAATACTTGGGCATATGGTTTGACTTATAAAACATACAGGACACCTACAAGCTCATATCGAACCCCCAAAATAACCACAACATATATATAAGCATATAAGTGTCACAGAGGAGTGCTACTGAGCATGGCAATATATATTTAAAACCATAGACAGAACATGAAACACAGACAGAGATCAGTGCACATCCAGTGAAACTTATACATGGTACAGTGCCTAAATATATATGTATAGATATCTTTTGAATAAAATGGTCTTTTAGTTTAACATTTTGGCCAAAGTGTTGTAAGCCCTTGAGCCACTACACGGCGGACCACATCTCAAGGGTACCTAACACTAATATAAATTCTTAATAACCTGTGCATTACCAGGAAGAATTCATATTAGTGTTAGGTACTCCCACCACTCCAGGCAGAAGTAGTGTTCTCAGAGGAGAATGATATCTACACTACCCATATTATTTTATGGGCAAGATATATCGATGATATTATCATTCTCTGGAAGGGACCTCGTACAATGTTTGTTGATTTCATCAACAAACTCAATTGTAATTCCCTTAACCTCCGACTCACCTATGACATAGGGCTGGACAGCATAGTCTTCCTGGATCTTAAAATTGCACGTGCTATGAATGGTAGAATTGAGACTACAATTCACCGCAAATCAACTGCAACTAATAGTTTACTCCACGCTGATAGTCACCACCCTCAGAATCTCATATATGGCATTCCAACTGGCCAATATTTAAGAGTTAAGAGAAATTGCTCAAATGATGAAGAATTTGAATCACAAGCACAATCGATGCGCCAACGCTTCCTCGCGAGAGGTTATAGCAAAAACATCGATAGGAAGGCTTATAATAGAGCAAAGCATACATATCGGGCATCTCTGCTGAATCCCAAACCCAAACCACATGAGCCAAAAATTATTCGCCTTATTGGCACATATAATAGACAATGGCAAACCATCGCCAATATTGTTAACAAACACTGGCATGTTCTCTTGGAGGACACGGACCTATGGGGGGTCTTGAAACCTAGACCAACCATGGTCAGCAGAAGATCCACCAACATCAGGGATCTTCTGGTCCATAGCCATCTTGAACCCATCTCCTTGGGTACCTGGCTAGATAAAAGATCCCCGGGTAACTATAAGTGCAAGGGGTGCCGTGCATGTCAGTATGCTCAGGTTACTAAAACTTTTGGGAATTGGGATGACAGTAAGACCTTTAAAATACGACACTTTGTGAATTGTAGAACTACTGGGGTGATCTATCAAGCCGTGTGCACATGCGGCAAGAAATATGTGGGGAAAACAAGTCGACAATTGCGAAGGAGGGTCCTTGAACATATAGGGACCATACGCAATAAAACTGACACCCCACTTGCCAAACACGTCAACACCGCACACAGAGGTGACATTTCTAATTTACGCTTCAAGGGCATATACCAACTCCCAGAATTAATTAGAAGGGGTGATTGGGATCGCGAACTCCTCAAAAAAGAGGCTAAGTGGATTTAACACTAGGAACTCTGTATCCACAGGGCCTTAATGAGGATTTATGTTTGCCCCATTTATTGGTTAGAACACCTTCTACACCTTAGACCATCAGCTTGACATCTTGATATGACCTGAAGTATTCTTATCATCAGGACTTGATATCCATGTTGCAATGGTGACACTGACCTTAGAGCCATCATCTGGGCTGCAATACCCTATTAAACATCAAGCCTATACTGTAATTACTTTATATCCAAACAATATGCACTGGTACACTTTAAAGCTGAGTATTATCTCTCTGTGCTCTATCACCACTCACCTCGTTCTTGAGTATTTGAGTATATGTGTATAGACTTCACTATAATCCATTCTCAGCACCATATCACCCCTGCTGGTATATGCCTTTATTCCACCATTTAGTGTTCAGTGTTTTATACATGTAATCACTAACCTGCCTGTTTTGGCAACTCCCTATTTACTGCCTATTGCCATCAATCTATCTAGGTTTTTTCAGGAAACCAGCCACTACTTTCAAATTAAAAGAGACACAAAACATATGTTTTATTAATACATACTTACCTTGGCGCCACTGTTGCCAAGGCAACGCGTGCCTATTTAAACCTCCGGCTACTGCAGAGGCGGGGCCACCTTGAGAAAGCATCAGTGCGACGCGAAACGGCCGTCGGTGGTGGGCGCTCCTCTGTGACGTCAGCACATGTGTCAGTGCGGTGACGTCCAGCGCAGCTCCGAGGCAGCCTTCACTGGGCTGAGCTATATCGAGGCGCGCTGTTATCTGTAACTACACTTCTCTCCACCCGGCTAGCTAATGTTCTGTGGTGTTCATGAATACACCACGCCGGGTGGAAGCTCTCTACATATCATTCGATCAATGCAGTGTGTATTACGGAACTTGGTCTCACTTACTCAGGTACTATTTATTGTGGTACAACCTAAATGTGGTACAGTGTAGACTATAGTTAGACTCACACTGCGCAGACGCACAGGAGATATTCAGTGACCTGTATGGATGCATTCAGGCTAGCAGACTTGCCTGCCTGCCTGACACCTCGTTAATAGTGTTTATTCCCATGAACAATTTGGGTGGTATTATGGATATACACACCCTATATACAGGCCACTGTTAACAACTGGTTTAGAGGTATCTTTTTAAACATCAGCTGATATACCTGTAAATACACCCAGATACCTACTTACCTTCACTTAGTCATCTGTGCTGTTCCCACGGAGGATCCTGTGAAGCAGCTCATTGTGCATTACATATTTGTATGAGTACTTCTATATAGGCTGAGGCACTCTATGGCATTAACTAGACATTGTTAGCGTGCCTTGTGGAAGACCTTTGTACACTTTAGTCCAAGGCTCCCAGTTTGAAGCCTATTTTCCCTAGCTACACAGTAGCTTTAGAGTTCAATTTTAATTAATTTTTGCGTCGCCTTTAGGGACCTTTTTATTCATATTGTCTACTCCTGAAGATTTGAGTACCATTTCTAGATATACCAACCTTCATAGATATCCAGTATGTGAGTTTGACATACTGTGCACTGATCACTCACTACTCATTCACCGCGTACTCTCCTAGAGTTACAATTTATTCAGCTGTGGGTATACATATAAGTGTCTGTCCGGTCCATCATTGACAGACACTATATCAGCTCCAACATTTATACCACACTGAGGCACAAGCTATATATCCATTCTGCATGTGCCAGTTATTACAGGGTTCCCTATATTCACATTGCAACCAGTCTGGTACACAGGACTGTGAGGTAGCTGTTTAATACTTTTTTTTAAAGTGTTGTGTGTCTATCCCTTTATTTCCTTTACCCTATATATTATTAAAGGTTTATTTTATACATTTACGTTTATCACCATACGAGTGCTTGTTGTAAAAGGGGTCCTTTTTTTGCCTAGGCAAGTGCAGTTTTTGTTACTAGTTTCCTTACCCCTGGCACCGTTCTCTAGACAGTAGCTTGAGCTCATTCCCTCACCCCCTCATTTGTATATATATATATGTGTATATATATGTATGTATGTATATATATATATATATTTATATATGTGTGTGTGTGTGTGTGTGTGTGTGTGTGTGTGTGTGTGTGTGTGTGTGTGTGTGTGTGCGTGCGTGTGTGCGCGCGCGTGTGCGTGTGCTGAATTTTACATTTAAATAAGGGATCTGGTTTAAAAAAAAGATTCTATGTATCCATATTCAAAAACCTTAGGCTGTTCTCTGATAATAGAAATATACACTGGCGACACACTTTATTCGAGCTCGGCTAGTCCCACGAATTCGGGTATACCCGGGTGTATTGAGGTTTGTGACTGTTTTCTGCCCAAGTGCATTGGGTTATTTTTCAGGCAGGGATTGAAGCATTTTATTCCAGCTGGCTGCAATACTGCACAGTATATATATATATACTGCATTACAATTCATGAATTTATGCCATCTGGTAGACACACGAAGCATTGCAGCCTATTAAATCCTAATCATTATCATTTAACAGATCAGCCGCCCGTCAGCCAGGCATGAACCCAGGCTGGGAAGGCAAACACAACGGGGCTTGTCAGAGGTGAGGAGAGGCGCATTCCAGGTATCTGCCAGGTACATACTGGGTATTTGCTCGAATAAAGTGTGTCGGTGCAGTATACAGTAGGGGTCTATTCTCTAAGCGTTCATAAAAAATAATTGCCGGGCCATTTAAATTGCCAATTTATTTAACGTTACTATCACGGTATTAGTGGAGCCTCAATTACCTGTGATAGCAAAATTCCCAAAACGGGCAAGTAGCCAGCGGCGTGATTATCTAATCCCTTAACATCAACCCTTAAAGTGACGTCACATCTTTTTGAACTAATGGAACTATGTAACATGGTACAGCAACCAATGGAATTGTCTTCAATCCTATTGGCTGTAATACCTTGTGATATAGCCATGTGGTTTTAAGGATGTGACGTACCTCCCTTGAAGATGATGTAACAACATTAAAAAAAAGAAAGGCGGACACTTGATACAGCGTCCAATCAGATTGGATCTGTACTATCTGACGTGAAAATGTGACATCTCAGGCCCTATATAAGGCCTGGACGCTCATTAAACAGGAAGAAGACGACAAGACAACATCCGTTGGGACTTACAGTACCATAAGGGTTGGATTGACAGATGAAGACCGAAGATAGAACATTAAAGATACGAATGAAATAATGACAGATGAAGATAGAAGAAGGTGATAGAAGATAAAAGAGAGAAGAATTTTGTTACCTGTTCCGGATCTTCAACGTGGATGGCATTGGATTGACTTTGTCGCGGTACGAGAGCTTCCTGAAATGCCGGGATTCGGAGGGTCAACGCTTCTAAAGGTAAGAAAAATATTGAAGGTACAATTATTTAATTTTATTTTTACAGGTTTTTTTTATTGTATTTTTTTATTTTTATGTTTTTCATTGCCCATTGACTAATAATGTAATAATCTGTGCCCGTTTAGGTACAGATAAATACAGTGAGAGCCAATATATATTTTTGGCAAATGCTTTTTTTCTGTTTATTGTTGTTTTTTTCTTTTTCTGTTTATTGTTTGGATTAAATTGTTTGTAATTTCGATGGCTTGTTTTTATTTCATTTTCCGATTGTTTAGCGTTTTTCATTATTTCTTTTGTTGGCTACTGGTTTTAATTGATGTGTTGGCGAGTGTTTTTATTAATTAATTGATTTGTTGGCTAGTGGTTTAAATTCATTAATTGTTTTCTTGGGTAGTGTTTAAAATTAATTAATTATTTTGTTGGTTAATGCTTTTATTTATTTAATTGATATGTTGGCTAGTGTTTTTATTTATTGAATTGGTTGGCTAGTGCTTTTATTTATTTAATTGGGGTGGTTAGGTGCATGTGTATATCTTTTATTATTGTGTATTTTTGGCCTTTGTGCTTTTTTAATTAGGGTGACCATTGACTGCTATAGTGGCTTATCATGCATATTATATGGGTATGATGTACCACTATGCCAATCAATGGGTATGGGGTGGGTGGTTAGGCCTCCCGGGTGGGTAGCAGGAGAGGGTGTGTTAACCCCATTAATTACTATAGCGGTTATTAACCGTTAAGGTGATTAAGGGGTTAGGGGACATCCCTCTCTAACAAGTTCCTCTCCGTGCATGACTTCTTTCTCTCTCACTCCCTGTTTCTCTTTGCTATAACTGAGACCTGGCTCACTCAGTCTGACTCTGCTCTGGAAGCTGCCCTCTCCTTTGGTGGCCTTTCCTTCTCCCACACTCCGTGCCCTGATGGCAGGGGTGGAGGCGTGGGGCTCCTGCTCTCCTCTCACTGACGTTACAGAACCCTTCCTATTCCCCCCTCTCTTGCCTTTCCCTCCTTTGAGGTTCACACAGTCCAGATCTTCTTGCCCCTCCCTGTCCACGTGGTGGTCATCTATCGCCCACCTACCTCTACTCATCCCCCCTCTGCCTTTCTCTCTCACTTGGAATCCTGGCTCTCTTTCTCTCACTCCTCAGACTCCCCTGTTCTTCTCCTTGGGGACTTCGACTGCCACATTGATGACCCTTCTCTTCTTTGGGCCTCCAGCTTTCTCTCTCACCTCTTCTTTTGGCTTTCAAAACAGTGGACTGCAGCCAGCACCCACAAAGATGACCACTACCTAGACCTGGTTTTCACTAAAAACTTTTCTCTCACCGATTTCTCCATTTCTCACTTTCCTATCTCTGACCATCACCTCATCTCATTTTCTCTCTCTCGCTTCTCCCCCTCTCCATCTAGCCCTCGCTTTTGCAGAAACCTGCACTCTACTAACCTACCAGCTTTTGATTCCACTTTACGCTCCTCCCTCTCCTCTCTCAGTTCTGCTTCAGACCCTGACAAACTGGTCAGGAACTACAACTCTGCCTTATCCTCCTCTCTTGCTCTACAAGCCCCGCTTTCTCTCTGCCGTCCTCGCCCTTCTAACCCCAGACCCTGGCTAAATTCCCACACACGCATGCTGCGTTCCTCCACTCGCTCCTCTGAACGCCTCTGTTGGAAATCTCATACGCTCGCAGACTTCCTTCACTACAAATTTATGCTGTCCTGTTTCAACTCTGCCCTCTCTCAGGCTAAACAAACCTACTTTTCATCACTAATCAACACACACAAGTCTAACCCACGCCGACTCTTTTCTGTCTTTGACTCTCTACTGAGACCACCCTCGGCTGCCTCCTCTTCTTCCTCCATCTCACCTCAGGACTTTGCTGACTTTTTTACGGAAAAGGTGGAGTCCATACATCAGAACATCCCATCTGTTGCCTCCTCCAATCCCACACCGCTTCCTAACTCTCCTCCTGCCTTTCTTGACTCTTTTTCTACTATCTCGGAGGAGGATGTGTCACTGCTGATCTCCTCTTCTCCCTCTACCACCTGCCCTCTTGATCCCATTCCTTCCCATCTCCTAATCCCTATGCTCACACAGATTTTTAACTCTTCCCTCTACTCTGGTACCTTTCCATCCTCCTTCAAGCATGCAACCGTTATATCATTACTCAAAAACAGCAAGCTTGACCTGTCCTTCTAACTATCGACCTGTCTCCCTCCTGCCTTTTGCCTCCAAACTTCTTGAACGTCTTATATTCTCTCGATTGCTACACTTTCTCAACACCTATTCTCTTCTAGACACTCTATAATCTGGCTTCCACACTGCTCACTCTACTGAAAAACCCTCACTAAATTAACCGACGACCTCCATGCTGCCAAAGACAGAGGTCATTACACTCTGCTCATATTACTCGACCTCCCTGCTGCATTTGACACCATGGACCACCCTCTTCTCCCCCACATTCTCCATACTCTTGGTATTCAGAACAAAGCTCTATCCTGGATCTCCTCTTACCTCTCCCATCGTACTTTCAGTGTCTCTTTTGCTAACACCTCCTCCTCTATCGATCTCTCTGTGGGGGTACCCCAGGGCTCTGTCCTGGGACCCCTTCTCTTTTCTCTTTACACACTCTCTCTAGGTGACCTAATCACATCATTTGGGTTTAAATATCACCTCTATGCTGACGACACACAAATTTACCTTTCAACCCCTGACCTTTCACCGGCTGTACAGACCAAAGTTTCTGAATGTCTCTCTTCAATAACATCCTGGATGGCCCTCTGCCGACTTAAACTTAACATGGCAAAAACAGAGCTCCTTATACTTCCTCCCAAACCTGGTCCTACTAACTCCTTCCAATTTCTGTTGGAAATACGATCATTCACACAGTAGCCCAAGCACGCTGCTTTGGGGTCACACTCGATTCCTCTCTCACATTCTCCTCTCACATTCAAAACTATTCTGGATCCAGGGTCATGTCTAGGGTATGAATGAACCCAGCAAGCTTCAACTCAGCCCTCTTTCCAAAGCACAACAAGTCCTGTATATTTTCTTCACTTTATTTAGGAAAGAAGCAATAAAAACAGGCACTTGTGGATAAGATGTTTGTGTTGGAAAGGTGTATCTCTGTGGATGCTTTGTAGTTAAGAGCAGGTGAAAAGAATTGGCCTTGCCATAGGGGTGTAACATGAATGTACTCACTCTGCCAATGTTAGGAAGTAAAGACAGTGGGTACTGCTTGTGACACAGGGATAGGGGTCAGGCCAAACAAACTGTCAGCAGGGACAGGGGGAATGGGAAAGCCCATTAACTTGGAGGACTGGAGATGTTGCCGGTGCAAACAGGGGTGTGACAGACTGGAAGGAAAAAAGGCAACATAATGTATCCATTCCATCTGCACTGGGAGTGAAACTGCAAGTAAAGTAACATCCAAATACAGCTAGCAGGCAGAACTGCCAAGGAAAAGGGGGTGGGTGAAACAGAGAAGGCAGAAATGGGTATTTCTATTCCATGACAAAAACGTTTCTAAAACTTGTCGCTTTTTCCTCCGCAATATCACAAAGATACGCCCTTTCCTCTGTTACTCGACTGCTAAAACTCTAACTCAGGCCCTCATTCTCTCCCGTCTTGATTACTGCAACCTCCTGCTGTCCGGCCTTCCTGCATCTCACCTGTCTCCCCTACAATCTATCCTAAACGCTGCTGCCAGTATCACTCTACTATTTCCTAAATCTGTCTACATGTCTCCCCTCCTGAATTCCCTCTCCTGGCTTCTGATCAAATCCCGCATCTCACACTCAATTCTCCTCCTCACTTTTAAAGCTTTACACTCTTCTGCCCCTCCTTACATCTCAGCCCTAATTTCTTGCTATGCACCATCCCGACTCTTGCGTTCTTCTCTAGGATGTCTTCTTTCTACCCCCTTTGTATCTAAAGCCCTCTCCCGCCTTAAACCTTTCTCACTGACTGCCTCGCACCTCTGGAATGCCCTTCCCCTCAATAACCGACTAGCACCCTATCTATTCACCTTTAAGACCCACCTTAAGACACATTTGCTTAAAGAAGCATATGAATAACACTATGGATAATCCTGTACACATGATACATAAAGCTTGGCCCCATGCAGAAGCACTTACTAGAATTCCCTCCTACTGTCTCTATACGTTCCCTTACCTACCAATTAGATTGTAAGCTACTCGGAGCAGGGACTCCTCTTCCTTAATGTTACTTTTATGTCTGAAGCACTTATTCCCATGACCTGATATTTATATTATTTGTTATTTATATGATTACAGCATGTATTACTACTGTGAAGCGCTATGTACATTTATGGCGCTATATGACACCCACAGGGACCACCTGAGGACCCCCAGACACCCGCAGCCTCGGTATCAATCATGTGGGGGTAGAGGAGGTGCTTATTAGTGTTTATTGTAGGTATCAGGGGTGGGTGAAGAGAGTATTTGGCCCTTAATAGCTAGCGGGAGGGGTTAACCCCATCATTGCCTTAGCGGTTAGCCGCTAAGGTAATGAAGTTGCCTGTACTGTAAATGCATTTTTTTGCATGGGATTCATGCCGAGGGTCTCCGGTGCTGATATTAATGGGTATCAGCTCCGGAGACTCCCGGCATCAATGCGATGCTGAAAAAAAGCATTTTTTTTTTCTATGTCCTGTCTCGCCACCTCTCAGCAGGTTCTCACCACCTTCATGCCAACTTTTCCTGGAGTGAGGATTTTGTGAGAAACGTGCCATTCTGGAGCCACAATAGACCTCGAAAAGCTAATCATGGCTACTAGAATTGCACGAGTTTCAGAACCTGACGATAAGTGGCTTATCGCCGCTCACTCGACGATATTTTTTTTGAAGGCTCAAAATTTGGAAGATTCAAGGGCCTATGCACTAAAGCTTCATTAAATAAAATCACCAGGCCATTTAAATCACCGTTTTTAAAAGCGTTGCTATCACGGTATTCAGAAAGCCTTGGTTACCTGTAATCGCAAAATTTACAAAATGGACGATTAGCCGGTGATCTGATGAACGACTCTCTGTAAAGGCCTTACACTGTGCAAATCTCGCCCGAAATGTATGTATTTAAATTGTAATTGTGTTAATAGTTTAGATGAGCAGGGGGTTTCCTGAGCTGAACCGCATTGGTTTCAGCCTCGGGTACCCCCTACTTCCCGAGATACAGGCCCCGTTATGGGGTGCCGGTATCTTCTATGCATGTTATTCCCATGGTCATGTGATGCGGACATTTAAATGCATAGGAGATACGGGCACCCATAACGGGGCCTGTATCTCGGGACGTAGGGGGTTCCTGAGGCTATCCGCTATGGTAATGAAGATTACTGTAAATGCATTTTTATTGCATAGGATTCATGTCAGGGGTCTCTGGTGCTAATATTAATGGATCAGCTCCAGAAATTCCCGGCATCAATCTTATACAGGAAAAAATGCATTTTTTTCTAAATCCCATCTCGCCGCTTCTATGCAGGTTTCCAAAACCTTCACACCAACTTTTTCTGGCGTGAGGATTTTGTAATAAAATCACCATTCTAGAGCTGTGATAGGCGTTCATTGCCTAATCACTGCTACTAGAATTGCACAAGTTTATGAACATGCTGAAAAGCGGCAATAAGTGGCTTATCACCGCTGCCTCTGTGATTTTTTTATGAGCAATTTTTTGGGGGCGATTCAGTCTTTTATCACCCACTTATCACCGCTTACTGAATAGCAGTAGGCATGTTGGGTGATAAGTGCTTGATAAGTGGCTTATGAACGCTTACTGCATAGGCCCCTCAGTCTTTCTTCGCTCACTTATTGACGCTTACAGAATCGTAGAAGGCATTTTGGCAAATAAGAGCTCGACAAGTGGCTTATGAATGCGTATAGCATAGGCCTCATAGTGTTTATATACAAGTTGCATATATGCCAAAAAATTTCCTGCAGGAATATTTAACTCTATCTGTGCTTCCTGAAAGGAAAGCACTGAGACCTTCCTTATACTATAAAATTGATACAATTTACATAACCCCAAAGATTCCCATTCTCTAAAAACTACAGACTTATTGCCCACCTGAAAATCTGGATTTCCTACTAATGACAAATATTTTATCAGTGCTTTGGGTTCCTTTAAAAGGCTCAGGAGTTTCTTGCAGGCTCTTCTTGTGTCTACGAACAATATATTGTCTCTCACTGTTACTGGTATACTTTGATCTTCAAATTGTGAAAGGGCCGATAAGGCTATTGGAGCAGCAATATCTCTCTCTATCAGCGGGTGCATCAAAATGTGTGTGTTTGTTCATTACAAAATTCCCTCATTAACTTTCGGGTGATCGTTTCAGTGTCTCTAGCCTCTAATTATGCATCGGGTAGTTGTTCATCCTCTGAGTCCGACTCTGCATGCCGTGTCGGGATCGCCGCTCTGTTTTTGCGCGCAGAGTCTGATTTATTGAAATAGTTTGTGAGTACCGCTGCGGAATGACCCGCTTTTGATCTTTTCTGCATCTTGAGATCGTCCCTTTTTTAATACTCGTCTTGAGAAATGATTTTATTAGTTTTTCTATAAATTTGATAATTTATTGTTGCCCAGGGGTATGGAGCTCACACTTTAGGCATCCATTCCCCTAGCCTTCGCGCATGCGCCTTCAATGTGTGTGTTTGTTAGCCATTCTCTTGCTATTTTGAACAGACATATATAATTAAACTTTTCGAAGTCTGGGAGGGAACAACCGCCTGTATCTTTATGCAATTTCAGTTTTGCTAGGCTGATTCTATCTTTCTTGCCTCCCCAAATAAAGTTTGATCTCTCTCTATTTAGTCGTTGTGAGTCTCTATTTCTTAGTAATAGTGGTAACATTATTAATAAATAGTCATTCTTGAAATACCTGGTATTTTTAAGAGATCTATACTATACGCCCAAGCATGCCTAGTGGCAAAGCTTTCCATAAACTGAGTTTTTTTGACATAATTTGGCTATACCAGCGCTAACATTAATATCATACAATTTTTCTAGATTTGATGGGATCAAAAGTCCCAGGTACCTTTTACTGCTACCTGCTATTATAAAGGGGCATTTTTCTTGCCATACCAGTATTTTGTTTAATCCTATGTTAAGGGCTTCTGATATTGTAATATTTATTTTGTAGCCTGAAAATTAACCAAAAATATCTAAAGTCTCCAGAATAACAGGAAAGGCGATTTCGGGTCTGTTAATGAACATTAAAGTGTCGTCTGCATACATGGCAATCTTAATCTCGGACTTCCCTATCCTAGTCCCTTCAAATTTTTGACAATTCCTCAAATAGCTAGCCAAGGGTTCCAGAGCGATAGCAAAAAGTAGAGGATATACAGTATAGGGCAACCCTGTCTAGTCCCTCTCTTTAATTCGAATATTTATGAAAGGAAGTTGTCCACAAAAACCCTAGCTCCTGGGTTAGTATAAATCCCCTTAATGCATTCTCAAATTCGCCCACAATCTCAAATGTATGTAATGCAGTATATAAATGATCCCACACTACCACATCAAAGGCCTTCTCAGCACCTAAACTGAGAAGGCATGGGGACACTTCAGTCATGGTATTTTGTACCTGTTGGATCATAGCCAACACATTCCTAATATTTGAAATGGGGTTTCTGCCCCATGTTAACCTTGTTTAGTCTGAAATCCACTCCTAAAAGGATTTGCGAGTTCTCTTCCATCCCCACTTTATTTATAATATCCAGAAAAAACTCAGTAGACATTGGGAGTATAGATATTACATAGCAATATGGGGCTGTTCTCTAGGACCATATTAATCTACCCTCAGGGTCGAGTGTACTGTTCAATATCTTCAGGTTTAAATTTTTCCTAGAAAATGGCAGTACCTCTTTTCTTACTATTATAATGAGCTGCAACGCACTCTCCAACCGACCCTCTTTTCAATTTCTCATGTTCTAATTTAGTTACTGAAGGTGCGTCTCCTGTAAGAAAACAATATCTGTCCTCAATCTAATCAAATGTGATAATATTTTTGCCCTTTTAATGGAACTAAAGATATTGAACACACAGTGCACAACATATAACACAAGATATGGCACCTCCTCACTGTTCCCCTACTTGTGAGAAGCATTGCCTCCAGAACCAAAGTGCCGGCCATCCATGTGACTGGAGCCGGGCACCGAGACCGGAGGTGTGTATCAAATTGGTGCGGGGACCAGCAGCCGGCAAGGCTGAGAGAGAGGAGGCGATCGGGGAGCATGAAACCCGGCAAGCTGAGCAAAGATCCACAGATGCAGCCGCTGTAAATACCAAACCACCCGGAGAGCAGGGTAGGGACCCAGCTCCGGGACGGCAGAGACTTGTGGAGGGAGCGGGCAATCGCGGAGACCCCAAAAGTTTTACAGCCGGAGAGGTAACGGCCGTTGCGGCGGCCAGTCCATTTTCCCTGGAAGAGCTTTCACTGTTGTCTGCGTGGGAGGGATGTGGTCCCAGGCGGAGCGGAACGAGCTCCTGAGGCTGGCGTTATCCCGACCCACTTACCCCCTCCCTGAGCCCAGCACTCAAGCAACTCCGCCCTGGACTCAGCAGCCCCTCACGGGGGGTAGTCCACCGGCGGCGGAGACGCTCTGGCAGATGCGGCGGTGTTACCACTGCCACAAAGCGGGCCACAATAAAGCCCAATGCCCGGACCGTGCGCGCCCGGGCGAACAAGCCCCTCAGGGCCAGCGCTCACGAGCTGCCGAAGAGATGACCCCGTTAGCGGCGGAGAGCGGCGGCCATCCATAAGATCCCGGCGGCGGCAGCGGAGAAGAAGACGCTATTGCGGCGGCAATTTTATTTGGTAGGAGGGTTGGGGTGTGCGGGAGGTGGGTGTTTTACATTGTTTGGCAGAGTCTGCGATTCCCAGCGATGACCGGAGCCCCACAATCCACGCCGGCGACCCTACACCAAAGCCGGGTACTGTTGCGGCAGCTACCCAGGGCTTGCCCATGGCGGTGACTGCGGCAGAAGAGCCGCGATTCCGGCAAAGTGCTGGAGCCCTTTCTGTGTGGGGGGAGGGACAGGGATTGCGGGAGTGGGGTATTTTACCTGGTTTGGCGGGAGCCGTGTTACTCCACAAAGACCTGGGACCCTTGTCCTGCACCGTTTTACCTGTATCAAGCCCAGGCGCTGTTGCGGCAGCGGACCGTTGCTGCCCGGCCCAGATGATGCCGGCGGCAGCCACTCCAGTCCCCCTGCAATCGGGACCAACGAAGGCAACGGTCTCTGCGGGGACCAGCGAGGTAAGCCAGACCAAGTCGCAGACTGACCCTGACTTATTTTTGCCTATGACCGTACCCTGTTGTTTCACTATAGGGGTGACCGGGGGGTGGCAGGAGATAGGGGCACCAGGGGAGGGGAAGGAAGGGCAGCTTGTAGGGCAGCCAGGCTTCCCCATTACCTTGGTGGAGCATCAAGGGGACTCTCAGTTAAGAGCCCCCCTGTTGCAGCCTTGCTATGGGCTGGAGGTATCCAGGGCAGTGGCACAGTTAGACCACCCCAGGACCACCTACCAGCCAGAAGCTAAGGTGGGTGCATCTGCACCAGCAACCCTGAGCTCCTCCCCGGTAATGGGGAGGCAGTGTCAGGGAGCTGGCCTCACTCAGGTGTCCCTAGGATCCAGGTTTGGATTAGCTAGGGAGAAGCAGAGTGAGTGAAGGCTGCAGGTAGGTAGCCAGCATCAGATCTCAGTGGGAGAAGAAGGGCTAGTGGTAGCCGGGGAGGGAAAGCAGCAGGTATGGCAGCTAGAGTCCCACATTACCCTGGCAGAGCCTCAGGGGGTTTCTCAGATCAGCAACCCCTTCTTGCAGCCTGTCTATGGGCTGGGGGTATCATGTGCAGTGGCAAGCTTGTGCCACCCCAGGGATACCTGCCAGCCAAGAGCTAAAGCGGTTGCATCTGGAGAGGTGCCCCTGAGCTCATCCCTGGTAAGGGGGAGACAAGGTCAGGGAGGTAGGTGCACTCAGGTAGTTCCGTGTCTGGGTTAGGATTGCCCATGGGGGAGAGGAGTACAGGTGGGCTGCAGGGAGGTAAGCAGCAGGAGTCATCAGCAGGGGCTGATGTGCTGGGCCTAGGGGAGGCTAGGCAGGGAGACACTGTGGAGCAGGGGAAAATAGGAGGTCAGTGGGGTGTCAGGCAGCTGGCAGAAGTTAGGGATGAGCTAGGTAGGCAGGAGGTCCCTTGTTCTGAAAGGCCAGGAGTGACCCCCCTGACAGATTCCCCAGGGTTCCCAGAGGTGGAGCTGTGGGTAGGTAGGTAGCCAGGAGCAGTAGCCAGGGCTAGAGGGGTACAGCAGAGTTTTCTGTCCCCAGGGCAGGTAGGGTAGCTACAAGGAGGAAGGGCAGCACAGTGAAGTGTAGAGGAGTGATGCTGGCCCTAGCAGCAGTGGTGGTAGCAGGTGCTTGTTTCCTGGCCTTCAGTTGTGAGAGGGCAGGAACAAAGCATCTGGGTACCAGGACCCCCAGTACAGGATACTGGGGGATTGCCTTGTCCCAGGAGGCACAGGAGAGGGTAGGAGTCAGAACCCCAGGTGGTTTCTGGAATCCAGAAGTGATGCCACTCAGGATGGGGACTGCCCTAGAGCCAGGGGGGAGAGGCAGAGGTATAGCGGAGCAGCTAAAGGTGGGCACATGGCCAGGGCAGGTAGGGTCCCTACAGGATAGTGACATAGCTCTTTCCCAGACTTGGTTTACAGGAAAGAGATGGTCTGTGCTTGATAGCTGGTCTCTTGCTGGTACAGAGATATGCCAGTCTCTGGGCAGTATGCAGCCTGGTCTGCTGAAGTGCCCCTTCACAATGGACTTGGTTCACCAGGCACTGGGTGGGGGGCACAGGGTGGCAAAGGAGAGTGCCCGGCGGCTACGGTGGAGCCCTGCTCAGCAGGATCTGGACTTCACTGTCCACTGTGGCCAGGACAATGTACTGGACAATGCCAGAGGACAATTTTGCCAGGCCAATCCCTCAGGACTTATTGAGTGCTTCAAGAGTGCCAGTGGTATCCCAGTGCCAGGGGAGGCAGCTGGGTCACCAGGCACCCATTGAGCAGGGGAGGTGTCATAAGAGAGAGGATTTGGCCCAGGATTAAAGGGGTTACACCCCATTTGGCCACCCTCTAGTCTCACCTGGGAAGGAAGGGGTTAATGTTAATTTAGTAATTATAGCCCTTTATTCCCTTTTCCCGCCTTTTCAGGCTCCATTTTGCAGCCGTCCATAGGTCGCCATTAAGCCTCCATGCGTTCTAATGGCAGAAGTAGAGGTTTTGGACCTGTTTTCCAGCGACGACCAGCAGTTGGCGTCCGAGAGGAGGAGCGGCGGTTTCCCATTGTAAGTCAATGGGCTCATTGACTTCAATGGAGATTCCTCAACGCCGGCCTCGAGAAACAGGTTGGCAGCCATCCAAACCGCAGACCGCAAATGCGGATACAATGTCTTTGAAAAGAATTTAATCACTTCGGTCAAATTCAAAGACAATTGGCGTGGGAATCTTAAGTTCTAGGGCCCCTGGGAATAAAGTTCTTTTTGTCCCTAGCTCCTAGGAACCCCCACACACAATCCACACTGGGTCCAGGAATGAGAGACCCCCGTAAGGGTTAGAGCGGAGAAGGAGGGTCACGCCATTGACTTCAATGGCGGAGCGGAGGTCCCATTTAATCTAATGGTGGCGTGCGCCATGCATTGTCTATGGCGGCGCCGGCCATTGATTCCAACGGGGAAAAGCCGCATGGCGTAAAAATCGACTAAGTGTAAAATGATGAAAAATGTAAGTCCATATCTCCGGTGCTGGAATGACCAGGGGGATGGGATTTGCGTGGCATGTAGCCAAGGTTCCGGCTTTAATGCATGACCCTTCCCAGCCCCCTCCGACCAACCAGCGGAGTGTGGACGAATGTAAAGATTTGTGTTTTTTTTGCATATGCTTCAATGGCGGCGTTTCTCCATTGAAAGCCTATGGCGGGAAACCCCCATTGACGGCAATGGTGGAGTCCGCCATTCAACGCTATGGCGGCGGACCCCGTTGATTTCAATGGGGAAAGAGTGAAAAGCAGAGATTCATTTTTAAAGGGACGAATCCTGTATTTTAAAAAATGTATTAAAGTGCATTTCTGTATCTCCGGTTCTGGAGGTCACAGAGAGTTGAAATTTGGCCAATATGTGGGGTCACTGTAGGCTTTAATAACTGGACCCACCAGAACGGAACTTATTAATATGTGAAAATATTAAAGTATATATGGGATTTTGGATCTGCTCTGAAAATGCAGACCCATCTGCTAGGCTAATAGGGCAAGAAGAGCATCCTGAAGAATTAGCATAGCCCTGTGATCCAAAGTGATCAAAAGTTAACTGCCCTGATTGTTTATACTAGGGCCGGGAACAAAGGAGCTGAATGTTTTTAAGTGTGGTACTTCACACTTACAGGGGAAGCCAAAATCTACTTCAAAGAGATTTTTCTAGCCAACTCGGCGCCTAGGGTTATGAGTAAAGGGTTGAAATGGTATATAAGTCAGAGTCTCCCCTTACTCAATTGTCTTCATGTTCTTCATGCATTGTCGTGATGTCCACATCTGAACCTGAATTATGGAAGAAATGGCCCATCCGGTATCCTGATGGCTTTCTTGTCCTAACCTTTAAGTAAGTGCTATATTTTGTCTGTTATTTGTATAATCTGTTGTGTTCACCTTCTTCAAGGAATAAATTATATTTTATTATATCTAAGCCTCGTTCAGTTCAGATATTTGGTGTTTGTTATATCTTGTCACAAGTTACCGTGACAGAGACTTCCCTCACATCTTGCACAGTCATTTTCCCTGACTAGGCCCCCCAAGGGTTTGAGGCTAGTCACCACCTCCTGACCCCTGAAGGCGTAAGTCAGAACACCACCTCACTCCCTGAGGAGCAGCCTACATACTGGAATCCTTCTACTAAATTTGGGTAGGGAGTATCTAATATACCTGGGGAGGGTTAGTAACCCTGCCCCAAAACTGGGCAGGATTAGATGAGTGACAGGCATCACACCATAGAACGTGTGACCTAGTAACACTGATACGCCCAACTGCCATTAGGCTTGCACCTGGATATGGCAACAAATTAAATGGTGTGCTATCGGACTCACATGCTGGCCCATGTGAAAGAGATTTAACCCTAACACTGCCTGCACTTACCAAGACTTACATGCTAGGGCCAGGAAACACATAGCCAGGGGCACTAGGCTACATTAGCATTAACATTGACAGTCCTGCACATATTCCTTGCTAATATCTTCAGGTGTAAATTCTGTCATTTATAGCTTACCCGCCCAAAATTCCAAATTTGCCTGGGGACCTTGTTTTGGTATCACTGGGGGTGGGGGGGTCCTTCACTCTCGAGTGGTTAGAGGCTTACCAGTGTCCACGTGGGGGGTCTCCCCTCCAGCAGTGTGCTGCGCGGGCCCTCTGGAGATCGCTTCTTCTCTCTTCCACAGCACAGACATGCAGAGTAAGTCTCCTGCCAGTGCACAAACCGGAGGGACTTTTCCAGCAGCCGGACAAGCTGAGCACCCGGGCCTGAATCTCCCACCCTCCGGAGCAAACACAGGCGCCCTTACACCACTCCGGATACAGGTCAGGTTCGCAGGTCCCCAATATGCGGCCACGACCTCCGGCTCTGGTTTGAGACTTTTTATTTATATTTCCCCACCTTCTGGGAGCTGCTCCGGTACCGTAATTGTGCCTCCGGAGGTGCCCAATCCTGCTTGGACTGCGGTAGAGGATGCAGAGAGTCTCTCCCCTCAAGAGCTCACCTGCACAGCAGCCATCTTGCCCTGCCGCCTTAAGTCGTACATGCCTTGTTAACATTTATTTATTTATAAAATGTTTTACCAGGAAGTATTACATTGAGAGTTACTGTACCTCTCGTTTTTCAATTATGTCCTGGGCATAGAGTTATATTGACAAATACATGGTTACAAATACATAGCTACATTAAGTGAACGGGGTTATACATTATATACAGTACAAGACCTTACATGCACAGTTAAAGATAATATATGTTATAGACATATATAACAGTTACAGACCAGATTAAAATGTGAGACAACTTTAGTTTTGAAAGAACTTAGACTGGTGGCGGATGTGAGAGTCTCTGGTAGATTGTTCAAGTTTTGCGGTGTACGGTAAGAGAAGGAGGAGTGGCCAGATACTTATTTGAACCTTGGGACCATGAACAGTCTTTTGGCATCAGATCTCAGATGATAAGTGCTGAATGTGGTAGGGGTGAGGAGCTTGTTCAGATAGGCGGGTAGCTTGCCCATAAAGTATTTGAAGGCAATACAGGAAAGATGAACGTTGCGCCTAGACTCAAGTGATGACCAATCTAGTTCTTTGAGCATTTCGCAGTGATGTGAGTTGTAGTTGCATTGGAGGACACAGCGGCATATTGAGTTGTAGAGGGTATCAAGTTTGCCAACGTGAGTTTGGAGTGCGGTGCCATATACTATGTCCCCATAATCTATAATTGGCATCAGCATCTGCTGTGTGATGCACTTTATGACCAGCAGACTTAGGAAGGATTTGTTCCTATATAGTAAACCTAGTTTGACATACTATAGGTTTTGGATATCAGGGTATCAATGTGCAACCCAAATGTTAAATTGGAGTGAAACCATATGACCAAATATTTGAAACTATTAACATGGACTAAGATACAGTAGTATTACAGATGATACTGGTCTGGAGCTCATTCGTTGGAAGCTTTAGAAATTTAGCATTGGTACCAAATACCATTGTTACAGTCTTGTCAGTGTGTGTGTGTGTGTGTGTGTGTGTGTGTGTGTGTGTGTGTGTGTGTGTGTGTGTGTGTGTGTGTGTGTGTGTGTGTGTGTGTGTGTGTGTGTGTGTGTATATATATGAAAAAGAAAAGGGAGTGAAGTAGCGCCAAATAAGAAGTGTTGAAATAGTGTAAAAATATTATTAATGATAATTTAAATGAATATTTCTAAATAGGCAAAATCACTAAAAATTATAGATGTGTATACTACAATTTAAAATAAATATATATAATATATATTATGTGCTCCTATTTCGTGAAAAACAATTTAAGACAACACTCCAAAAACATGTGATAACATAAAATACAAGCAAAAAGAAAAATTGATATAAAAACCAGTGCTTGAGTGAAAATCCTTAAATAGGAAAAAATAGTCCTGGTATGAGGGGATCTCCGGCAGCTCTCAAATAGGATGAACCACATCCAGATGATACCTATTGGAAAAGAAAAAAGAGAGAGAGAGCACACCCCATAGCATAATACAGTACATTTATTGGGAAAGGGGGTGGGGGGGGAGAGCGGGTAGAAAATCCACTCACAAGGGTAGGTTAAAATCAAGCAGTGTGTGAAATATATCATTGCCAACTCTGGTCACTCAGCCTCCAGACCCTGCAGTCCAAATCTCACTTGAATCTGCTGGTAGATGTTCTCTGGTGCATGAGTAGAAAGGCTCCTTAAAATCAATGATGCAGTCTTTGAGTTTTAGGAAAATCTCCAATCTCTGCTGGCCGCAATGTGTATCAGCACTCGATACGGTCTGTCTGTTCATCAAAACACTCTCAACACAAATTTATAATGTAATACTCAAAATGTAAGAAGAATGCAGTACTGTATGTAAATGTTGAGTTAAAAGCTGGAGCAAAAGTTAGCAATTCCAATGTTCATTTGCGTAAACGCCCCTCTTTTATTTCATATAATGCATCATAAAAGCTTGCAATCCATGTCTAATTAACCATTTAATTAACCCATAACATGATGCATAACGCCTGTAATTTAATGTCAATATATTGTATTTTTATTCCAAAGAAAAGTTTCAGTTCTTAATGTTGACCAAAAGTTAATACTTGCCCTATAACCAAGGCAAATCCCTAAGGGTAGGTCCTACAGTATGTTACCTATAAATATTTACCTTAACTCGTAATCTAAACTTCTGTTTCTCTCTTACAGTATATTCTTAAGGGAAGGCGGGAAAGATAAAATACCCAGGAGTGACTATAAAAAAGAGACCCAGGACATGAACAGCATTGGGCCACATAACTTACTGTCGCGGTCGAGTTTATTCTAACATTTACCCGGTCTCGGCCGCGACAGATACCGGGCGCACGCCGAGCTGTCCCGTGCGCACGCCGGAGCCTCGGAGGATTGGACCTCCGATCGAGGCACCCCCCTCCCCTCTCTGGGTCCACCAGGTCCCCCGGAGCCCCCCACCGCATCCCCCACATCGCGGGACACCAGGGATCCCTTCGGGGAACCCTGGGCACGCACGCCGTGCGCGCACGCTCCCGATGAAGCGTGACCGCGCATCGGTGACGCGCGGCACGCCGAGGGGATTCGCCATCAAAGCCGGGAAACCTCACGGCTTGCGGCTCTAGCCGCATTAGAATAAACTTGGTCGGTACTGTAGGTACAGGACAGGAGAGTTGTAAGATAACTACAGTTAGTGAGTTGATAAGGTACGCAGTGATGGAGGGTGGATTAAAAAGGCACACAAATAATTAGTCAATAGTTGTTATAGTGACTTTTTGTAGATTTTTTTTCTAGGAATCTAGTGCCCCATGTGTTTTTTGTGAGGCACTGGTGGCTTGTAGTTGACGACTGGTGTCTAGTCACAAGTAAAGCAGTTCTTTTTAGAAACTATAGACAGTCATCCTATGGGGGCCTTGTTCCAAAGATTGGACACCCTGTCTAAAATGTCTATTGACGTTCCTGGCCTAAAACATACTGTAATCAACATACTCTTTCCCATTATTTGACCAACATAAAATCTATATGCAGGATATTTCTGGGTTTCAGAACCACATGGATTCATTCATTCATTCATGGTTTCATGTATGTAGATGTACAGATGTAGCCCGTCTTATAGTATTTTGTCTGGGGAAAAAGAATCTGTAAGGTCCAGGGGAACACCTCTCCCTAAGTGGGTTCCTCCCGCGACCTCACTTACCTGTGCTCCGGCTCTCCCCCTTCGCCGCTGCGGGCGGGATCTTCCTTCCGCTCCACTCCCCGTGGCGGCTACTGAACTCGTGCATGCACGCACACGGCCGAGGACGTTTACGTCCCCCCTCAGGGGGAGTTTCCGCCCCAGCTGAGGCCACGCGCGCTTCTCCCGCGTGGCGCACTTGCCTGATGTGCGTGCACCGCTCACAAGCTGCAGATCCAGCGCAGCTGTGGTAAGTTTCTCCCTTCCAATCTCCATCTTCCCTGGGGCTGCTCCCTCGTTACTCCCCCTCTCCCTATTGGTCCTTCCTCCTACTTATACCTTGCTCAGCCGTTCATTCTGTGGCTGAGCATAGCTTTGTATGATCTGTGTTAACCACGGTCATGCCTGCCTCAGTTCCTGTCTCTTTTTGTCTCCTTAGAGATCCCTTGCGTACTGAACCGGCTTGGCTGTTGATCCGCTCTGGTCTTCTACCCCGGTCTGTATCCTGACCTCCTGGACACCCCTGGTCTGTATCCTGACCTCCTGGACACCCCTGGTCTGTATCCTGACCTTCTGGACACCCCGACCCCTTTACCTCGGTTTGCGGATTCCGACCTACCTCCCGGCTCTGGAACCCAGGCTCACGGTACCACCTATCTTCTGGAATCTCCCTTCTCGTCTGGCGAGTATCTTACTTTATCTTATACTCCCAGACGGTTCCAGACGCCTATTTTCCACTTTCCAGGCGTGTCCCTGTAGCTGTGGGTGCAGTTTGTTACCCATCTCACCTCAGTTTCGGGGTCCCTCCTTGTCCATCTGGTGCCCCCTTGCCATAAATCTACCAAGTGCTCCACTTCCCCTGACTGTAAACAAAAGCTCAAGTGGCACAAGTGTCAGCAATGTTCACGAGGACACCATCATTCTTGCCATTTTAATTGTAGCTAAAAGAGTCCCGACAGACCAAACTTCATCCCTGTGGGTTCTTTTAAAAAAAAAATTCTTCGGTAGAACAGAACTATGACGTCGGAAACAGAGAGCTCTTGGCTATTAAACTCGCCCTTCAGGAATGGAGACATCTTCTGGAGGGAACGGAGACCCCCATTTCGATCTTTACTGATCATAAAAACTTACTTTACATTAAGAGTGCACGTCGCCTTGGGGCGCGTCAGGCTCGATGGTCTCTTTTTTTTCCGAGATTTAATTATCTCATATCTTACATTCCTGGTTCAAAGAATCAAAAGGCAGACGCACTTTCACGTCAATTCCTGTTTGAGGACAATTCCGAGGTTATCTCCGAAACAATCTAACCCTCTAAATATATTGTTTCGGACAATTCTTTTGATATCCTGGATCAGGTTATGGCAGCACAGTCTAATCTTCCGAGGGGCCTTAAGGTGCCAGTTGGCCATCTGTATGCAGCTCAACGCTTCCTTAAGAAGATTCTTGAGTGGGGTCATTCTTCTAGGTCAGCCGGTCATCCAGGCATTAGCTGGACTTCTGACCTCATTGGTCGTACCTTTTGGAGGCCAACCATGTTGCAGGACATTTCAGAATACGTAAAAACTTGTCCAATCTGCGTACAGCTTAAGACCGCTCGTAAAAAGCCGTACGGCCTTCTACAACCCCTCCTTATACCAGAACGCCCATGGAGTCATCTGTCCATGGACTTTGTGGTGGAACTTCCAACCTCTAGAGGGATGAACACCATTTTGGTTGTCATGGATCGTTTTTCCAAGCAGGCCCATTTCATTCCTCTCAAAGGCCTACCCAATTCCCCTACCCTGGCAGACATTTTTGTTAAAGAGATATTCCGCGTTCACGGAGTTCCTCTTTCCATCGTATCTGATCGAGGTACACAATTTGTCTCAAAATTTTGGCGAGCCTTCGCTCGCAGGATGGATATCACCCTCCATTTTTCGTCCGTGTATCATCCCCAAACTAATGGGCAAACTGAGAGAACGAACCAGACTCTGGAGCAATACCTCCGATGCTTCATCACAGACAGCCAAGACAACTGGGTATATTTACTTCCGTGGTCAGAGTTCTCCCATAACTCTTTAAAGAATAGCTCCACGTTGAAATCCCCTTTTTTCATTAATTATGGTTTTCACCCGGGTCAGCTGCCCATCACCTCAGTTCCTTCCGGGGTTCCAGCGACCGATGACCGAATCAAGTATCTTCAGGAATCCTGGAAAAGGATCCAAGAGGCTTTGAGAAACGCAACCCAAAGACAAAAGACACAGGCAGATCGTCACCGTCGTCAGGCTCCAGTCTTCAAACAAGGGGATAAGGTCTGGCTCTCCTCCAAGAACATTAAACTGAAGACTCCAAGCCACAAGCTGGCTCCGAAGTTCTTGGGTCCATTCCCAGTAATAGAACGGATCAATCCTGTGGCATATCATCTGGAACTTCCTCCATCCATGAGGATACCTTCTGTGTTCCATGTGTCACTGCTGAAACCTGTGTCCCAGAGTCCGCGGTTCCATAGGACACCGATTGACCCTAAACCAGTCATAGTTCAGGGGCAGAAAGAGTTTGAGATTCAGTCTATTCTGGATTCCAGGAGGACGAGGGGTTCGGTGCAGTACCTGGTGCATTGGAAGGGCTTTGGCCCAGAAGAAAGAACTTGGGTACCGTACCATCAAATACATGCTCCCAGAATCCTGAGACTCTTCCACTCTAAATTTCCCCAAAAGCCATATTGGAGTCGTCCTGAGGCCGCTCCTCAAGGGGGGGAGGGTACTGTAAGGTCCGGGGGAACACCTCTCCCTAAAGGGTTCCTACCGCGAGCTCACTTACCTGCGCTCCAGCTCTCCCCCTTCACCGCCGCGGGCGGGATCTTCCTTCCCCTCCGCTCCCCGCAGCGGCTACTGAACTCGCGCATACGCGCACACGGCCGAGGACGTTTACGTCCCCTTCAGGGGGAGTTCCCGCCCCCAGCTGAGGCCGCGTGCGCCTCTCCCGCATGGCGCACACGCCTGATGCACGTACACCGCTCACAAGCTGCAGATCCAGCGCAGCTGTGGTAAGTTTCTCCCTTCCAATCTCCATCTTCCAGGGGGCCGCTCCCTCGTTACTCCCCCTCTCCCTATTGGTCCTTCCTCCTACTTATACCTTGCTCAGCCGTTCATTCTGTGGCTGAGCATAGCTTTGTATGATCTGTGTTAACCACGGTCATGCCTGCCTCAGTTCCTGTCTCTTTTTGTCTCCTTAGTGATCCCTTGCGTACTGAACCGGCCTGGCTGTGGATCCACTCTGGTCTTCTACCCCTGGTCTGTATCCTGACCTCCTGGACACCCTTGGTCTGTATCCTGACCTCCTGGACACCCCTGGTCTGTATTCTGACCTTCTGGACACCCGACCCCTTTACCTCGGTTTGCGGATTCCGACCTACCTCTCGGCTCTGGACCCCAGGCTCTCGGTACCACCTATCTTCTGGAATCTCCCTTCTCGTCTGGCGAGTATCTTACTTTATCTTATACTCCCAGACGGTTCCAGATGACTATTTTCCACTTTCCAGGCGTGTCCCCGTAGCTGTGGGTGCAGTTTATTACCCATCTCACCTTAGTTTCGGGTCCCTACTTGTCCGTGGTGAGCACAGCGTAACAGAATCACAGTAGTTAGGAACGCTAGGAATGCTACTGGTTGTGTTTTAGTGAAGTACAGTATTTGCTTTTATTTTAATGCAACTTGTCCAAAATATATTTATTTGGGAAAACTAAAACAGGTTACATCTCTAAATATTGACATTGTGGTGTTATCTTTTTATAAATTATATAAATAATTCCCCATATTAGCATCATTTCTGCCATATGCATACATTATTTTGATTAATTAAATAATATATTTGTTATCTGTACATGTACAGTATACAGAAAGTAGAAATGGCTAAGCCATTTGGATTTCGTTTTATAAATCTCTAGAGATGAGAAAAGTTACATCTGATATATCTAGGACTTGCCATGACATTTTGCTTTGGTTAACAATGCTTGATGATAACAATTGGATTCTATAATCATACTTCACTCTAGACCCAAAGTACACTTACTGTAGTTATCACATTTAAAAACTAAACCTTCTAAGTACTGTTGTAACATGGCAGTAGTATAAATTTCTACCTTCCTTGATACACATATTATAAAATAATGGCACAACAGTGCAATTTATAGGCCTTTGGTATAACTACTGTATGTATAAAATGTATTCATTTAAGGGATTCAAGATACCTAGAGATACAATTACTTCCCAATGCTTACATTGATATTAAATTTATACCACTAAATTAGTTATGTTCGTATGAATATTAAATATGTTACTTATACCTTAATGTGTTATGGCAAGGTATAAAATCATGTGATTCCTAAAAGTGTAGTGTCATATTAGTAGTCACTGTGCTTAGATAGATTTAGGTAATCTGATTTTACTAGATTTTTTTTTAACCATCCAGTGATATGTGAAGCAGAATTTGATATTAATACATTTTCATGCCAAGAAATACAGGAGGCAGTATTTTTGCAAGTTATGTTTATTTGATACGTCTGATCTTTGTCTTCATGCTTTAAACAAGAAATACAAGTATGCATGCAATGCTCCAAGTGTGACACTCCTCACTTCTGAGAAACCTAATTTGTGTGTGGTAAAGTTATATGACTTATTTAAACTAAATGAAAACATGTATTGGTATGATTTTTAAAATACCTTGCGGCTTCAGTTAACCACAAATATGTTTCTAACAAATTTGAAGGTGTGTAAGAGGAATATTTTTAGGAGAACATGAATGGAAATTTGAAATCAAAGGGTTCAACTACTGTATAACAGTAGTGCATTAGTTTGTCTTGACAGCAAGCTGTTTTATACTTTTTTGAATGGGACTGTGACTTGATTGTTAATAATATAATCTGTAAATACAATTGTATTCTAACTGGCATGAGATGCTTTTAAAATGTCACATGATTTTGATGGCAACGAGGCATTGCAAGAGATGTATTAACAGTAAAAACAACAGTTGTGTTTTATGATACCACCATTACCTTATTAAAATCTGTGTGCTCATTTGCATGTCATTTCACAGAATCCCTTGCTGCAGTGGAAGCATTGTATGCTAAGCGATAATGGTGAAAAGCTGGGTTGCAGACCTGTCTGGGACATGAGAATGTGCTCACAAGTGAAATTTGAATTACCTAATTAAAATCTATAGATCAGGGCTTGGTGCACAAAGCACTGTATCATAACAAGAGTAAAACAAGGGATTTTCTATCATGCATTTTGCTAATTTATTAGCATTGGCAGAATGCAACATAAGTAATCATGTTTATAAAATAATGTTTATTTCAGTTTGTGAATATTATTCAAATGCAATTACTGTCATTTGATAACTTATTAATGTAGCCAGGTCCCCTCTGCGTGCCTACTGCCCCGCGACCCCCCCCTCGTTTCCTCCGCTGCCGCGGGTCACTCGATGGACCCGCCGGCACTTCTGGAGGGTGGGGGCCAGTGCAGGGATGCTACTTCTTTCTTTTTGGTCGTCTCTTCCTGTCTTTTCTTCTTACTGTAACCTTGATATTTGTCGTTAGATGAATCTTCACACTGGTTCCCCTCTCATACGGGTGTAAACATAGATAAAAAAGGTAATTAGGCACATGTACACACAAAATCAATTGCAATGTAAAGGAGGGCAATGAGGCAGTGTCATCAGGTGTGAAGGAATACAATAATTATCCACTCACACGGCCTAATGTGAGTGATAACTTATAACGGTATCTTGCAAGCACCTGTGTGGATCATAGGTCTTCAGGTTAGAGAACACAGGTCAGAGGTCCTGTGTATGACAATGGCAAAGGGAAATTAAGGGGAAACTATATCGATAAAACAAAATACTCACACGGGCCAGTGTGAGTACACACTTTTAATGGTGTCTTTGGGAAATCCAAAAAGTGGTTGAAAGCCCCTGGGGGCTAGACCCAAATAGCAAAAGACTATAGGACACTGAGCATGGGGTGGTTAGATTTTATTAGAACAAACTAGTATACACTGAACACAAGTTAATGTGTAAAAATAGATAAAAATAAAGAAAGAAAGAAAAGTTAAAACCAAGGAGCATCTACTGCTCCTAGGGGGAGAGGAAGAAGAACTGGCAGCCAGGGGAATCAAATGGTGGTTAATGGAAAGAAGTCTCTTTACTCCGCGTCCGGATCAAAAGGTTCCACCGCACCTCTGGTTCCTCTCCGATTGCTGCAGGCTGTGGTTTAAAGAAGAAGAGCTACGCGTTTCGCCCTAAACGGGGCTTCCTCAGGCTCGTACAAAGTAGAGAGGCTGGGTTTTAGTCTCCTTAAATAGACCCAGCCTGTCTTGTGTCATCGTCAATTAAATCTTCATCCTACTGCGTAGTGGGGAGCCGCCATCTTTAGGGATGCGCGCGCATCCTGCGTGTGGCGCTCGGTGTGACGTCTATCTATTGCGCCCTCGACGCTGGTGGCGTGAAGTGGAGATAAAGTCTTGCGCCTGCGCGTTAGTGATGCGTCGATAGTCCTTGATTTAGAGCATACTATATTCCGTCTTTGGTTGAAAAATGGTAGCGAGTGGTGTACACATCAAGTCCTATTCCTACAATATATAGACGGGTGATTGTGTACACCCGTCATGGAAATTAAAAAGATATATTAAATGAACAGCTTACTTTTAATTAAAAATGCTGCGATCAGGTCCTATATGGACTGTTTACAAGGCGTTGTATGTATTTGAAGACTTAGTTACCCAATCGCATTAAAATGCTTAAATATTAAAAAACTTAAAATAATATAGATGTCAGTTGTTAGTTACAATTACAATTCATTTTTATTCAAAAATAGAAAGAAAGCGAATAAAAAATAGAATACATGAAGGGGAAAACTTCATTAGCATATACACATTACTTGTGTTATTATTATTATTGTTCACTTTATTAATCAATTTAATATTAATAATAAAAAATAAAAAATATATATAGAATATATGGCGTAAACATCAAATACAGTGTATTAACTTTAAGAACGTTAAAAATACTTCATTTAAGAATGGTACTGAGGTGTCACCCCACCCAATATGCATTCTTAAATCAGATGTGGATAAGTCAGACTAGACTTAGTCTGTGTGTACAAGGTTTATATAAAATGCTTAAAATGTCAGATGGGATATGGACTAGACGTGCGGAGGTAAACAGATTGTGTGCCCTGGTTACATAAAAGCCCCCAGGTCTATATCAATGTTCAGAACTCTGGGGGTTAGCGTCTTCAATTTGTAAATCCAAAATGTTTCCCGTTGGCACAATTTACGCAGCCTGTCACCCCCTCTCCAATGTGCGTCCACTCTCTCAATCCCTTTGTAGGTTAAGACCCCTGGGTTGCCTCCATGTGCCAGACTAAAATATTTGGAGACACTATGGGCTCTATGCAGTAAGCGTTGATAAGGGTTTTTTCGCCATTTTACTGCCAAAATTGGGTTTGAGATTCAGTAAGCGCCGATAAGTGCTTGATTTCGGCAGGTTTCGTAGCCGATAATTTTGTTATGGCCAGTTTGCTGCCGATAAGCCTGTTTTCGGCACTTATCGCCACTTTTTTAATTCGGCTGTATTCAAGTAGCAAAATCAGCTTATCGGGGCTGATCGGCACTAAGAAATTGAGACTTTATGGCCAATTTCTCCCGCCAACTAAAGTTGGAAAGTTGGAGGGGAGAACGATCGCTAAGGCTGCCGGAACGGCACTTAGAAAAAAAAAATCATCTGTACATCAATGGAGTCAATGGAGCGGGGACGTATAACATTATAGTACTGTTTACGTTCCATTGCTCACAATACAAATGTGATTAGCATTACAGTGTGGGGGGCATTCACTGCATTGTGTCACACCTGACGTGTATTATTTGATTAACATTGTACTTTTATATGTTTTCATCATTTGCGTGTCACATTACTCATCATGTGATGATGTGTCAAGGGAAAATCCTATACTCAACTCTTAAAGGAGAACCTCACATCATATGACACATTTTACTGAACTGAGCGACAATTGTTTATATGATGTTACACATGTCACACATCTAACACATCCACCGTATATTCATGTTGCTTTACATTACACAATGCTTGTAATGTGTAACGCATCTTTAAACGTTCATGTACATCTTTCTTCTCATGTTTACATGTAGTTTGGGTCCTCCCTTTTTTCATGACGTCAGTTATTGGACAGTCAATCACATTGCATGTTTACATTGTAAACGTTGCATTACAAGCAATTCATGCTAACTTATACACACATCTACACTAGTTAATCATTGTTACACCTTTCAAACTGATTCAATAGCAACTATCCTCATTACATAAATGTATGCATATGCACACGAGAATTCATTGTTGTGAACATGTGACAATAACATGGCTAAATAGACATGTTACAGCAAACTTTTTCGACGTCAATCTCAGGCTTTTTGTCTAATTACATGACTGACTGTTGCGTTCAGAAGTGTTACATGCATTGCACATTACACTAATAATTTTCAATTAATGCTTGTACAAAGCTTCAAGTTACATCATTGTCAAATATCATGATTCCCTGCTGAATACACAGAACAAATACTTCTTAGATCAAATGGAGACAGCTTGGGAGCCAAGTACTTTAATATGTTAATGTAACACCTTGCATTTTACTATGTCACCTGACATCATCACATACCTATTTAAAGGACGCCCATTACCTGCTCATTCACAGCTACTCATTTCAAAATGTTGCGATTGTTTAGGAGACGTCAGAACATTCTTTTGCATGAGTGGCTTGCAGATGAAGAGAATGACATAGGGCAAGGGAGGGACAGAGCCAGGGACAGTGACAGGGACAGGCACGCGGATACGACAGGGACAGGGAGAGGGACAGGGCGAGGGACAGGTAGAGGGATAGGAGATCAGAGGAGAAGACAGAGGAGACAAGTTGTGCCTCGTCCACGTGTGTACAGGGAGAGAACCCTGTTAGATGGGATGAGTGAGGAGGAGATAGTAAGTCGCTATCGTTTGAGTTCTGCAGCAATCTTATCTCTTTATGAAGAGATAAGGGGAGATTAGATTTTTTGACAGCCAGAGGTCGTGCAGTCCCTGGGCTTGTTAAAATGCTGTGCTCATTACATTATCTTGCTTCCGCGTCATTCCAGACAACAGTGGGCATAATGGGCGGGGTCTCGCAATCTACATTCTCGCGGGCCTTTACCCAGTTTCTCTATGCACTCAATAGACGCGCTAGGAATTATATTCATTTTCCTACAGAGGCGACAGAGTGGCTGGAAGTCAGGAATGGCTTTTATCACATAGCAGGGATACCATGTGTGCTGGGTGCAATCGATTGCACCCTTGTTGCTTTGATTGCACCTAGTCAGAGTGAGCATGTTTACCGCAACCGTAAGCACTACCATTCACTGAATGTCCAGGTGGTATGATATGCCACGATGAGGATAATGCATGTGGTACCCAAATTCCCTGGTTCCAGTCACGATTCCTCTATCCTGAGGAACTCTTCAGTCTTCCATGCTTTCGAAGAAGGACATTTTGAACATGGTTGGCTGCTGGGTGAGTACATATTTGGATGTTGTAACACCAAACACATTTTTGTTTAGGAATCATTTCATTGTACAATCTTATTACTAATGTAAGCTTATGTGTGCTCCATTGATTATAGGTGACTCAGGATACGGAATTAAGCCGTGGCTCTTGACTCCGGTGCTAAACCCTCAAACTGAAGCAGAGGAGAGGTACAATGCAGCCCATATATCTACGCGATCTGTTATAGAGAGGACATTTGGCCTACTCAAGACCAGATTTAGGTGTCTCGACAGAACTGGTGGGGCTCTTCTATACAAGCCACAAAAAGTGTCTGATATTATCATTGCCTGTTGCATTTTGCACTTGGTGGCACTTACACATAATGTACAATCAGACCTAGCTGAGGCTTTGGTAGAGGAGCATCCCACCCATGTACTGTAGCTGCTGAAAATGAACAAACAGCCAGTGGTGGCCAGACACGCCAGAATCTCATAAATTCGTTTTTTTCTTGTAAGTAAAAAAATATATTTGCATAGTACTACTTTTATATATTAATGATGTTATATTAACAGTAATTTGTTTTTACATAACCTTCTGTTAGGACACAGATGAATATGGGTTGCACACCTTTCTCTTCTCTGCTGTGTGCACAAAGGCATGTGGCACCGGTATGTTATTGTTGCACAGGTTATATAATCCTTCTTCGATTGTAAATTAGTTGTGTGTATGTGAATACAACTGGTGTAACAAATGAGTAATTGTTTAGCATTGTGTTGTTGATGATGCTAACACAATACACATACTATGGCCATAGTCATTCATTCTTGCAGTATGCTTACATACAATGTTATTATTACAGTGTAACATGCGCATCCATATGATGTGTACACCATGCTGCTTTTCATTTGTTATGTGATAAAATATACATGGTGTTTCACATTTAACACCAAATACACACTTTGCTGTGTTGCTTACGTTACTGAAGATGTCATGTCAATGTTTGAAATGTATATATTGTTCCATTGTATTATAGGTATATCTCCTCTATGACTGATCATGGTATGTATATGAACTGACATCTGTCATAAGATGTGCCTACCTCAATAGACGTTTAATTATACGATGTTAAAACCCAACATATTGCTAAACGTTTATTTTTACATACATGTAGTTTCTGAATCATGTACATGCGTTTAGCTACTATTGAGGTTTCATGAGCATTATATTAGAAAATGTATACATAAAAATGTGCGCGCACATCTTACTTTGCGCACGCACTTCACGCTTGGGTCGACAAAGTGTTAGCGCATGCGCAAAACAATGCGTACGTTGTATGTTCAATACATGTTGTAAATACTATTAACCATATAATATTTATTTCAAATCCAATGAAGGCGAAACTACATTTGTTCTAAACGCGTACATCTCTAATCTTTTTAAACAGACGTGTGTGGATGGAAAGAACGGCCGATCACACAATGCGCGAATCCAATACGTGTGACGTCATGTTAAGCCAGCGTGAAGCGCACGCAAACACTCCTCCCACAGAATTAACATTGGGCTAACGCACAGTGCATGCCCACAAACACAGACGCGCACGCATGACACAGTGCAGTGACCGTAACTATAACAAACCGACACAGCCAATAGGCTTTGACGCGCGCATGTCGGTTGGGGGCGGGCCTTACATCCGTAATCCTTTTTAAGGACGCCTTGGCACATGACAAGGGTCCCACATCATATGTGGCCGACCCGGTATTTTTTTATAGATGTTGCATGATAAAGAAACAGGTGTGTGTTACAGTTATGGTAACATGTTGCTATTATATGTTTTACGAGATAGGAAAGTAGGAATATGTATTCCGTGATCAATGTGTACTAATCTTTCTGGTTCTAGTATATTGTAATAGGAAACAATGTGTTTGTGACCGCTACATGTTATGCAGTCTGCAATGTAACGCTGTATCCACGCATTTAAAGTAAAAATGGTGGATAGACAAAAGTTTACATTTTTAACGGTGAGTCAACGCATAACGATTGTTATATTTACCATTCTTCTAGAAGTAACACTTCGTCTGGCTGCAACTGCTCGCTCCAGAAAGACAATGCATTTGCATCCATGGTTGAGCCAACCGCTGAATCCTGTATGACACACATCTCCATGAGGCGCTCATAAGAATCGCCACTGCCTTCTTCAAACAATTGTTCCGGAGGTACGTTCATTTCTTCGTGTAGCCATTCGAATGCATTTGCAGCAGAAAGGCTTTGTAAAACATCATAGCAGTTATGTTCTTGTAGCATGTGTGTTTCAGGAATGGAGGGTGCAGATATTGCAGCAGGTATCGATTCACACGGAACAGTAGTAGCGGATCCATTGCTATTGTTATTAGGAATAAATATGCTATTTATCAGAAGATATGTACCATGTTCCATGGTGATTTTAAATTGCGGTGCAATCTGCCAAAATCCATACCTTTCATGTAGGTTATCCTGCACACGTTCAAAACATTCATTTGTTGATAAAGTGAATCTTACAGAGGATTTAAAATTTCCTGAACGCCCAGGGTCTTGGTAATAAGGATATTTTGCTCTTATCAAATCATAGATCTGGCCCACGTTGGCTTTGTTTCCTTGAGTGTATATGATCGCCTCCGCAATCAATACTTTATACGCTTTGTGTGGATGCATGTTGAGAATTAGATCCTCAGCCATTGCAGCGTCTCAAATAATGTGAGTGGAGTTGGACGTTCTCTCTTGAGAATGTGAAACTAGGTAAATGTTATCTGTTTTGTGGGTTTCTACTCAAGGCCACCATAAAAGTTTTATGTTTCACTCCTTTTTGCAAACACCAATTCAATTGTGTAAAAATAATTGGCAGACATTTGTGGTTTCTGATTGCCATTTCACTGTGAAAGTCAAATTAAGGTTTTTTTATCTACATTCTCAAAACAAGTGTCGGATTTTCATTAAATAACAATGTGGGTGAGGACAAAAACAGTGTTGGCATTATGAAAATAGTGCTTACACAGACATATAATGAGATATACACACAGCTGCTAATGTTTTTTGCTCTATGTTTTATGCTACATTTGCCTGTGTATCTTTCTGTCTGCTTAACTCCCTGTCTGTGTCACAGAGTTTAACTGTGTGTATATGTAGATATATATATATATATATATATATATATATATATATATATATATATATATATATATATATATATATATATAAAGCTATATATATATATACACAGCTATATTTGCATATTTGCTTTCCTGTGGAGGGTTTTTGTCACTTTTTTTACTCACCATAACTTAACTCAGTATTATGGTTTAGCCTATCCCATAGCCTCTCTTGCATTCCAAGTAAAATCAACCCCACACTGATGAGACCCATCAAGGTCGAAACAGCTGTCTGTGGGTGGTTTTCTGGGTATGCACCTTAACCCTGGCTGTGCTCAAAGCTGTGACCATGCAGCAAGCTTAAGCCTATAGGGAACCATGTTAAAAATGGTTATTGTGGCAAAAAGTGACACTGTGTGCTCATTTGCATGTCATTTCCCAGAATCCCTTGCTGCAGTGGAAGTGCTGTATGCTGGGTGATAATGGGGAAAGGCGGGGTTGCAGACCTGCCTAAGACATGCAGATGAGCATACAGCTATATTTGCATATTTGCTTTCCTGTGGAGGGTTTTTGTCACTTTTTTACTCACCATAACTTAACTCAGTATTATAGTTTAGCCTATCCCATAGCCTCTCTTGCATTCCCAGTAAAATCAACCCCACACTGATGAGACCCATCAAGGTCGAAACAGCTGTCTGTGGGTGGTTTTCTGGGTATGCACCTTAACCCTGGCTGTGCTCAAAGCTGTGACCATGCAGCAAGCTTAAGCCTATAGGGAACCATGTTAAAAATGGTTATTGAGGCAAAAAGTGACACTGTGTGCTCATTTGCATGTCATTTCCCAGAATCCCTTGCTGCAGTGGAAGTGCTGTATGCTGGGTGATAATGGGGAAAGGCGGAGTTGCAGACCTGCCTAAGACATGCAGATGAGCATACAGCTATATTTGCATATATATATATATATATATATATATATATATATATATAATCTCATAAACACATATACATATGTGTATTGTACAATATATATATATATATGTCTCTAAAACCAATATTTAAATATGTGTGTATATAACTGTATTTAAGGGCTTATATGTTAACACGGTTTTTTATATTGCTTTGACTTTTTGTAATGGTACAATATTACAGGGTTAGTATGTTTGAGGGCCTATTACATTCAGCTGTGTCGAATTTAGATTTACCATCAAACAAGGCCTTTTGTTAGTTTAGAAGGCCTGTAGTGTTAGAACCTATAATATATCTATTTAATCCAGTTGTACACTGAACATATTTATGCCACTAAGTAGGCCTTGTATGAAACCTATTTAAATGGTCATGAACATGAGTGAATTATGTGATTAATAATAATTTTAGGGCCATAGTGTTATAGGCTCTTATTATGTATATTTCACTAACATTAGGGCTTTATTATTATAATACTGTGTTTTCACAAGGAAGAATCAAGGGAATGTTGTGGGAAAAAAATATATACCAGTTTAGATAGTTAAAATATATATATATATATATATATATATATATATATATATATATATATATATTTTAACTATTACACTGTGTGTGTACATATATCCCTACATACTACATATATATTACTAAACATTCACAGATATGGGATTGAAACCAGTACTCATACATGATGAAAGGAGAACATTAAGAAGGCTCAAGCAAGGTGAAGGTAAGTAATATTTAACACTTAATCCTGCTCTACACGGACAATAAAGATGTTACCACTTAAATAGATGTTTGATTTAAGTTGCATGTGAATAATATTCACATGCAATGACTAGCTCAAATACCTATGAAACACACCCAAATACAATGTTTTGCAGCTAAGTGAATAGCAGCTTCTCTAAACATAGCAACTGGGTAATGTTGGACCATTACTGAACAGATGATTAATACATAAATAGAAATTAAAATATTCATTCATTAGGACTGTTAATCTTTCCAAACCTTCACGTGTACAAGGACATACTTGAATGTTTGGAAACAACAGGTCTTCATCATACATACAATATTCATTAGATAATCTCAAGTGAACAAAACAAGGCCAAATACAGATATAGTTAATTATAACATTTATTATTTTTTTTCCTTTTGAGACCGAGTCACAGGCCTGCTTGTTGTCTCTTGGATTTTTCTTTTCCGTTTGGCTACAACTTTAAGCACAACAGAGCCACTTTGACTGGCTTGTGGCACTTCAGGAGCACGGGTTGTGGCCTGTGGCACTTCAGAGGCAGGGCTTGTGTCCAGTGACTGTTCACGGCCAGGGCTTGTGTCCAGTGACTGTTCACGGGCAGGGCTTGTGGCCAGTGACTGTTCACGGGCAGGGCTTGTGGCCAGTGACTGTTCACGGGCAGGGCTTGTGGGCAGTGACTGTTCACGGGCAGGGCTTGTGGCCAGTGACACTTGTGAACAAGTTGGTACACAGTGCACAACTGATGCTTGCTCCGTTTCATGTTTGGGTTTTTTGGTTTGTGTCCAAAAACTGGTCAGTAGTAACTGCTTGTGCATTTTTCTTTTTGGCGCCTCCTTTGTAGGTGTCAGCTCCAGAATTTCTACAGATGGCAGCGGTAGGATGTTGTCAGGAACATACACAGAACTTTGAGCCACTTTACCGGTAACATCCCGACCTGGGGAATGAACATCAGATGACTGGGGTGAAAAAGTAGTAGCATGTAAACATCCATCCTCTGATGGTGTAAAGCTGAATTGATGTGCTGCTGTAGTCATTCTCAAGTGATTAGCTTTGGTTAGCTGAACAACTATTGCTTCTAATGACGTGTTAATTGTTTGCATTTGTTTAGGCACTTCAATGAAGACTCTATGGAGATGTGACAATTGTGATATCGTTTCTTCCTGCAGTGATATCATCCTTTCGTGCACTGACATCAGATCTGAATGGCGACGATTTTCTGCTTCAACAATTATTTCTTCAGAAGCTACTATTGCAGCGTATGTGCTAGTTGCTGTAGGAATAGCCTGTGTAACTCTTTGAATGGGAACCTCTTCATGGTCACTTGATTGCATTTCTGTGTCTTTGGCGGCATCATCATCATCATCATCATGTGCTAAAAATAAATGTACACATAATGAAATGGCATGTTAATCTCAGCTGTTTTACTATGTAATTATACACTGTGATAACTAACACCTAACATGTTTTCATACGTTTTATAACGGCACATTAAAATGTACCTTGACTTACGAATTCTGTTTGGACTCAGTGTGAAATAAGAATGAATGAAAAGTTGTTCAAAACTCACAACTCCTACATGATACTTCACATCACAAACACAATACATGTTGTATTAAAAAAGTTCATTTTCACTGACAGTAAGTAATCCTATTTAAATAACATGTGCAAAACAAATAATGAACATTTTTAACATAACATATAGAAGTGAACATATTATAAGTCCTACACCTCATACACTTATCTTCCAGGTGTGATGAGCTGCATGACCCAGGTGAAGACACTTGTTCCGTCTCAGGTGACACATGTCCTCCAGGAGCAACTATATAGAACAATAACATCAGTTGTTAATTGACATGTGTAAATATTGAAGATAGTTACTGTATGTTGAGTTTTTATGGCTAACTAACAGCATCAGTTCCTGAACTGAAAATGTGTGTGGCAAAGTGAACATAAATATTTGTAATTACAATGTACATGACAGTGTACTTAGGGCTTTTTAGTTCTGTAACATACAACATACTATGTTTATGCAGTAATGCGTTAGGATAATATAATTAATATTGGACATACACTGCATATGTTGTGTACTCATATCACAATAATAATTTACATAACTATCATGAGATGAACTTACACAATGCTTATCATTGTTACAAGGTCATATTGGAAAAGTAATAGTTTTTGTTAGAGGATATGTGTGGTACATTAATAGAAGCTGTTGCACGGCTGAATGTGGCTGCCACTCAACAACACAACACATGCAGTGTGTGATAATGTGGTGTTGATATCATTTGAACTATAGATCTGCGTGAACGAATGTGTGACGTACGGTTTGATAGCTAATGGCTTGTTCGGTGATTTAGTACCTAGAGTGAACCTTTCAAATGACTGTGATTACCTTTTGTTTTGCTAGTCAGGTTGTAAGAACGGTAGTCCCTCCCCCAAAAACAGTAATCACCCAGACCTTTCAATTACTTCAAGCAGGTGAAAATGGTGTCAACAAAGTTGACCGTAACATGACCCTGTTATTTGGCTGTGTGCTGAACCCCACTCCCTCTGTTGACGTGTATGCTGTGATTACATATTAATTGCAGCTGCTTTAACACAATGGTAGATGAGCAAAATATTACTCTGAAGTGTGCAAGCTATGAACACAATGACATAACATATGCTACGTGTGCCTCATTATGATGTCTGTATATGACATGAAGCAAAAAAGGACCTTTTAATAAACCAAAACACATTTGTTAGTGCAAGTGATGTTTGTTGGCCGTTGCATGTAATATATTAGATGCATGATTTGAAGAGGCAGTAATGTCGTGTTTGTAGGAGTTTAATAAATAAAATACACATTAATATAATATATATATATGTTCTGCACCAGTACCTAGTAATATTTTGTCATTAGCATGTCTTACACATGTGTGGTACCCTGTTGTTCCCCATATTCGTCCACCATAAATTGCTTCCACTGCAGCAAAGGATTGTGGGAATTGACATGCAAATGAGCACGCAATGCCACGTGGTATATTATTTAATGCTTTTAGTAGGATTACAACATATATGTATATTTTGATATATATATATATATATATAATATATATATATATATATATATATATATATATATATAGACACAGACATATATACATATATATATATATATATATATATATATATAGAGAGAGAGAGAGAGAGAGAGAGAGACACAGACATATATACATATATAGATGTAGGTATGCTTATATTGGGAAGAAAGTATAAATAGCAGCGGGAATGTGTAAAATAACTGTAAGCAAGGACACGCCTAGTACAGTAACATTTCTCACCTGGTGGAAATTGTGAGGAATAAATTCCGATGTCTCTGTCACCGGGCAAACCCTCCACGACGACGGGAAGTAATTTTTCCCGAAGCAGCTCCTCCAATGGAGTTAAGATGAGACGTTGTGCTGGCGGCCCACCTCCAGTGGCAGAAGCATGCACGCGATGGTCTTGTATTTTCTTTTTTAATTTAGCCCTAATATCGTCAAATCTCTTGCGACAATTACTCTTGTCCCTGACCCGATTCCCACACGCATTCACACCAATTATTATTTTGTCCCACATTTCTTTTTTGCTTGATGAACTTGTCCACACTAGAAATACATACAAAATATATGACGTTAATTCATAATAATACAACCACCAGTTTCCTACACTGCTAGCTGTTCCAAGAGATAGCAAACATGCTGGTTTATGTGTAATATGTGAAGCACATGAGCATTAACTTCGAAACCTAGACATGTAAGGAAGCTTGCATTAATATTGTATGCAGTTATCGTAAATTGAACGCGTGAGTTTTCTTGTCGTTGTAACGCATGATAAAAAGATGTGTTTCCACAATAATTAACATTGATAGATATTATGGACCCATATTTGCATATTAACAAAACTCACATGACCTAGGATCACATGTATTTGAAGAATGAATGGAAAGGTACACTTACCTACTAAATGTCCATACAGACTGTCATAGTGCTCCAGAATCCCAGTGACAAGAGCTGTATTTTCCTGGTCATTGAAGCGAGGATTACGTGGATGCTCCACACGTTTTTTCCGAGCACGTTTAGGCTCAGAGCTTGACTGCTGCTGACTGGACTCTCCTTGTTCCAATGGAAGAGACTCCAAAAGCTGGCCACCAGCAAGCACGCCACCACCAGACACCCCATCAGCAACTGAGCAACCAGCAGCACTCACACTCCCAGCAACAGCACTCACACTCCCAGCAACAGCACTCACACTCCCAGCAACAGCACTCACACTCCCAGCAACAGCACTCGCACTCCCAGCAACAGCACTCGCACTCCTAGCAACATCACTCCCCTGAACCGTACGTTCACTCCGACGCGTACTCGCACGAGTATCACTACCACTCACACCAGCATCACTCTTCCCACGCTTTGCGTCCATACCTCTAGCACTCACAAAAAACAGAAAACAAATGTACAGCCAATCACACGAAACACTTCCACATACAAAACAAGACAAAGATGTAAACAAAACAACAAAGGACAAAGCTCTCACAATACACAACAAGTCTCTCAGTCAATATGCAAATATTAAATCGCCCAGCTCTGTGCGTCTCTCTCTCTCTCACTCCCAACAACACAGAGAATGATTAACAGTACACGTTGCCTTTAAATATGGCGCGCTATCCAATACATGCTTGCTTCGCCTGATTCAGCAAGAATTTTGATTGGCGAACCTAACAGCACCCCGCCATGCACGCCGATACACCTGTGTGTGATTGGCAAATCATCGTGAGAGTGGGCGGAATGGTTTTCGGCTTGATTCTGAAGGGATTTGGCACTTATTGCATACAGAGAGGGAAAATCGCCAATAACATGGCTAATCGGTAAGCTTGCCGATTTCACATTTTCGTCGCTTGCTGCATGAGGCCCTATGTATCATAAGCTGTTTACGAATATTGCCCATGTGTTCCAGTACGCGGACCCTCAGAGGTCTTGTGGTGCGGCCCACGTACTGTAAACCACATGGGCATGATAAAAGATACACAATGTACTCTGTGCGGCAGGTTAAATTTTGTTTAATTTTAAAAACCACTTTTGTGTTGTTCGAGGTAAATTCTGTTTTCTCCCCTTTGGTGACCTGTCTGCATGCCTTGCAGCCAAAACAGCTAAAAAAAGCCCTTTGGCGAAGGCAGCCAGCTTGGGGTCTTCGTTGTGTCTGTTTTATTAAAAACACTTGGGGCTAATTTTGATTTAATGCATGGGGCTTTTCTAAAAATTACCCTTGGGACATCTGGGATATGGTCTCTCAGAACCGGGTCTGTTTGTAACACATGCCAATGTTTTTTAATAATTCGTTGGATTCTAGTTGCGTCTGAGTTATAGGTTGTGATGAATGGAGTGTTAGAATCAAAGTTTTTAGCTTTTACCTTCGTTCTCAATAAATCACTGCGTGTCAATGTGTTTGTTTTTTCACAGATAGCCAGCAAGCTCAAACTTTTTTTCTACTGCTGATTGTATGAGGTCTGGTTGATAGCCCCTTTCTAAGAATCTCCCTTGGAGTATTTGTGCTTGGTCCTTAAATGTATTTTCATCTGTGCAGTTTCTTTTGATACATCTCAATTGGCCATAGGGTATATTTTGTAGCCATTTTGGGTGGTGACAGCTCGTAGTTAATAAAAAATTGTTGACATCGGTGGGTTTAAAAAAGGTTTTAGTCTTAATAATTGAATGGTCAATAAAAATAGTTAAATCTAAAAAATTAATGTTAGTTTTGCTTTGTTCGGATGTGAACTCCATATTTATGTCATTATCGTTAATGTACTCGATAAAATGAGCCAGTTCTGTCTCTCCCCCCTTCCATATAAACAGTACATCGTCTATATATCTGTGCCAGGCGACCAGGTTTGCACTGAAAGGATGTGTTGACCAAATTTTCATTTCCTCCCAGTTCGCCAAAAACATGTTGGCGTAGCTGGGTGCAAACCTGGTCCCCATCGCGGTAGATGCTCCTTGGTTTTAACTTTTCTTTATTTATTTATTTTTATCTATTTTTACACATTAACTTGTGTTCAGTGTATACTAGTTTGTTCTAATAAAATCTAACCACCCCATGCTCGGTGTCCTATAGTCTTTTGCTATTTGGATCTAGCCCCCAGGGGCTTTCAACCACTTTTTGGATTTCCCAAAGACACCATTAAAAGTGTGTACTCACACTGGCCCGTGTGAGTATTTTGTTTTATCGATATAGTTTCCCCTTAATTTCCCTTTGCCATTGTCATACACGGGACCTCTGACCTGTGTTCTCTAACCTGAAGACCTGTGATCCACACAGGTGCTTGCAAGATACCGTTATAAGTTATCACTCACATTAGGCCGTGTGAGTGGATAATTATTGTATTCCTTCACACCTGATGACACTGCCTCATTGCCCTCCTTTACATTGCAATTGATTTTGTGTGTACATGTGCCTAATTACCTTTTTTATCTATGTTTACACCCGTATGAGAGGGGAACCAGTGTGAAGATTCGTGTGGGTAAAATGATAAGTGTAAATGAGCGCTAGTGTAATCAATGTTATACAATAATGATTATGCAAACAGAAGAACAAAACCTGTGATACAGTCTGTGATGAAGGTAGTCCTTGAGCTGCCTGAGAGGTTGATCTGGGATCTTCCAACCAGATTAGAAGATGTGTGTAGAATAACCTCTTGTGGCGCTGAGGAAAAATGGATGGAACAGAGTCTTGTGCAGTAGTTTCTTCTTGTATGGATACCTCAGAGAGGGAGACAAGAGATAAACAGAAAACACCACAATAGTATATTACCCTTTGGACAATATAAGACGTGGTTGTTGTGGTATAAAGAGCATTTAATGGTTAAAACAATTGTATCTACAATTGATATAAAACATATACTGGGTTAATAAACAGTAGATGAACTCCTGTTGAATAAATGAATGATTGCAAATGAAGGCTTCCAAGCGCTTGTGCTAAGAGAAGCCGTGCTGCTCCGCCGATGGTAAAAACTGAAATCCTACTCACCGTCCTTGAGTAGGACATGTGCAGTGGTACGGGGTCTTTTGCCAGGGATGGCCGCCTGCTGTGGGGTGCCGGACGTCCGTTCGTTAGGTGCAGGGTGATTTCCTGATGTCCTCGTGGTCTCAATACCAGCAAAGTGATTTCCAAGCGTCTCCTCCGCTGACGTCACCGCCTGGTGTGTACAGCTACGGTGTCCCTGGATGACCACAAACCTTCCTACGCGTTTCGAAACTCCTATTCACGGGTTTCTTCGTCAGGGAATAATTGCTACATGGGTTGATGCTTCCTTTTATGCCCCTGGTAATTTAATTATGGTGATGGGAACACCCAAATTAAAGTTCTAATTAGAAGTTCTGATGGAAGTCCAATATATCAAGTACTTTGCTTACATGACACTGTTATTAGTGAGAGAAAGATTTGGATGGATCTGATGACAAATACAAATGTAATTGTAACAATGATGGCTGCAAAGATGAATGACTTACAAAAAATGACTTACAAAAAATGAATGACTTACAGAAAGTAAACAATGAAATATATACAGCAAATTATATACACATATATCTTCTGTTATGCATGATTCCAGCCAAACTTCAGACACCGAAACCTTATTTACTTAGAACCCTTTAAAAGGGGGGATGATGCACCATAATAAGATGATGTATTAATATTAATCAAGGTGTCAGTGTGGATGGGATCATACTATCCAAGACTATACGAACATATGGTATACAGTATTACTTGATAGTCACTTAACAATTGCAATTACAATTATACAATAGATTTTTAAAGAAATCTTTTGACAGAAATTTTTTGACACTTATGTATATATCTATTTTGAGCAATTTGATATTTGTGTGAAGATTCATCTAACGACAAACATCAAGGTTACAGTAAGAAGAAAAGACAGGAAGAGACGACCAAAAAGAAAGAAGTAGCATCATCTGGAAGAAGGACACGACTGCAAAAGATACCTTGATGGGATACAACTTACACAAGGCCGTGTAAGTTTTCCTTTTATTGATCTATTTTGCATACATAGACTTATTTCACCCACATAAGTCTTAACCTTATCCTAGGGGGTACCCATCTCCCTTTGAGGGCACTTTGAGGGTGCCAGAACCCCACTGTACATCATAGAGAGATTATACAATCACACTTCACCATTCCTCACGCTGTGCTCCCCCATCCCTCCCTACGTTCTCTTCAATATAATCCTGGATGGCCATCTGCCAACTTAACATGGCAAAAACAGAGCTCCTCATACTTCCTCCCAAACCTGGCCCTACTACCTCCTTCCACATTACTGTTGGAAGTACCATCATTCACCCAGTAGTCCAAGCACGCTGCCTAGGTGTCACACTTGACTCCTCTCTCACATTCTCCTCTCACATTCAAAACATATCTAAAACCTGTCCCTTTTTCCTCTGCAATATAACAAAGATACACCCTTTCCTCTGTTACTCGACTGCTAAAACTTTGACTCAGGCCCTCATTCTCTCCTGTCTCGATTACTGTAACATCCTGCTGTCCGGCCTTCCTGCCCCTCACCTGTCTCCCCTACAATCTATCCTAAACGCTGCTGCCAGATTCACTCTACAGCTGCGGCCGCCTTTAACCTAATGCGGCCGTATCGGCGCAACTCTGATAACCGTGGGCAGATGAAGTGGTTTTTTTTTTCCGGAATATGTTCCGATATTCTAGCACTCGTAATATTAGCATTTTATTAGCGCTGTCTGCAATACTGCAATACCGTCTAAAAACTCAGGGGGGCGTTCGCGAGCTGTTGCCTTCAAAGTCTAATACTTTAGCAGTTCAACTTAAAGTACGTCAGTACACAGTCCGTGCAGTAATTGTAAATTTGCATATTTATACATGCATGTGCAGTGCTGTATGTCTCATTTGAACATTGTTGAAATGCATAGGCGTGTACTGTAACAGTGTCACATTTCGGCATATACAGCGCTCTCCCCTCGCTCGCCCCCGCACACACAGGCTAATTTACAGCACTGCAGTAATTCAACTTCTTATCTTATCTACAGTACAGTACACCTCTCCCACAACATTCCTTTGAATGTGTGTCTTTCTGGTTTCAATCACATTCCTGCTACATAGCTGATGATTACTGTGCATGCGTTTATAACTTCATCACTGCTTGCTTGTGAAGTTCAAGAGTGAGTGACCAAAAAAAAATATATTTTTTTTTCTCATCATTTTTTATTTTTATTTGCCTGCCTAAACCATCTTGATATTACGATATTCAATCTGTGCTGTAGCTTTTGACTGCGACACTGTGCGTTTGACTGCACATGGTTGAATTATGTGGTTTTTATGTATTTGGGGGTGTGGGGTTCAAATTATTATGATGATCTGCCTGTTGAAAATATGTCATGTCTTTGAACTACAGTACAGCTAATCCTTCATGCAGCTGTACCCTGTATCCCCCTCCCCCACGGACACACACATAATGCTCGCTCAAGGATTTGAACCTCTTATCGACACCTCTCCAGAATCATTCCGTTTCTAAAGCTTGTCATTGTGCTTTTAATCGTCTGTCCCTAGCCGAGCATCACCTTTCTGCGCCTGCGTGTAATCCTCTACAAAACCATTCATTAATTTTCCTATTGTTGGCTTTGAGTCACCTCTCTGTAATCCTCTTTTGGAAGGGAGCTAGCTGATGATTACTGCGCATGACTCATCCACCCCACCAACCCTTTGAGGCTTTGTTTACGGTAACGCTTGTGATAATCCCTTCTCGAATTTGGGGTGTCAATGATTATCATGAATGTAAAGAAATATTTATTTTATTTTATCAGGAACAAAAAATACAAATATACAAATAATCATGAATAATACAAAATGCAGTCTTTATTCATTTCTTCTGTCAGTTGAAAATTGATGGCTGGTGGATAATCATGAATAATGCACATTGATAATAATATTAATTAATAATATATAATTTACAGTAGAGGCAACGTTTATTCTAACATTTGCCGTAAACTAGCCGGGTTACATTCTGGGTATGTGCTGGGTATGTGCTGGGTATGTTCTGGGCTAGTTTGAGGCACGTTTAAGGTATTTCTGCATTGACTAACGACCCATAGTATTAACACAGCAGGGATCCCTGGCAGTCCAATTCAGTTTGAATGGGACTGCCAGGGACCCCCGCTTTTAATCTGATAGGCCATTAATCAATGCAGAAATGCTGGGGCTAGTTTAAGGAAAGTTTAAGGCATGTATTCAGAATGTATCTGGGTGTTTCCTGGGTTTTTTGGGGAATTGCCACTGGTTTTTGTTAGAATAAGAGTTGCCTCTACTGTATAATAATATATATATATATATAATCATATAACATTTTCCGTCTTTATCTTCTTCCTCATTCTGTGTAGTTCATTGAGAGAGGGGAGGTTTTGTGTACATCATGACTACACTTTAGATACACTTTACTGTACACACAGTTCACACAATGTACACATGATACCCTCCCTCCCCCTTTCCATCCTTTTTTTCTCTGAAAAGACAAGAAAAGAAAAAATTAGTGCAGTTAGGTGCATATTATGGCATTGTGTACTGTATAGCTACTCCACATTGGACTACAGTATGCAGTTAGTACTATCAAACTAGTCTATACTGGAACTACTGTATACTGTAACTACTGTTAAATACTTTGCAACCAGATGGCTAGTGCTGCTCTCTCAGGAAAGAAAAAAATTGTGCCATACTTACCTGTATCATACAATACTGTACTTGGTGTGCCTGTCCTTACCATACTACAGTACAGTACTATACCATACTACCTTCCTGATGCTTGCCCATTACGCGCGATCACAATGGGCAACACAGTCGCAATATGGTCAATATATTTATTGCATCGTTCCACAGTGAGTACATCATTCCAAAAACTCATTATGCCTTGTGCCAACTCATCCTTTTTGGAGGGTTTCACGACTTTTCGGATATGGTCCTTCAGCTGATGACAGACCATTTCGATAGGATTGAAGTCTGGCGATCTGTCATTGGAAGGGGGAAAAAAGGACAATTAGTTAAAGAGATACAGTACACAGTAAAAACAGTGGGAAAAAATGAGACACGGTTACCGCACTTACTCTGCTGGCGTCTTCACCCAGTAGATACCGCGCTCAAGAATATGCGCTGTTGACGCGGTGTGCTTCGGATCGTTGTCCTGGTAGAAACGGTGACCATCCTGGAACGTGTGATGTATTCCACAATCTCAGGCACAATTTTCTATTGGAAAAAAGCTTTATTCATGATTCCTATAACAAGAAAAGAAAAGTGCTCAAAAAACTGCACACTAGTACAGTACAGTGCATAAGGCAAAAGCGTGTGACTTATTTTAACTTCAAAGATGACAATGCATCTTGGTCCAAGCTTAGAGATGGCACCCCACACATGCATCTTCACTGGGTGTTTTGGACGTGGCTTCATAGATATGCGACCTTTTTTGTGGAATGCAAAGGTGGCAAATCTCTCCAGCGATACAGTAGACTCGTCAGTGAAGATGCAATCCTGGAAAGATTCTCCACTGTCGATCCATGCCTGGGCCTGGACCACTCTCTTGATCTTGTTAACATCCCTTATCATAGGGTACGCTCTGTAATGACAAGGAATAATTTTATAGGTACAGTACAGTTTCTTAAACAACAATTTAACCTCCTGTACTGTCCAGTACTAACCTCACATGTCCATATTTCCATCCAATTCTGCGTCTCATCTTCTTTATGCTGGTCTCGGATACAGTGAGATTGTGATTTTGCAGCAGAGTGTATTTGACCCTCAAGGCACTCTTCTCATCATTCTCTTCACTTATTTTGTCGACCAGAAGAGTTGTCTCCCTACAGTGTACAGAAAAACAACAATCCGGTAAGTTACAGTGCAGTAGGCCACAAGTACAGCACATTATTTACAGTAAACAATTATAGATGCAGCAATATAAACAATAATAGATATACTGTATTATATACATATACCGAATTAACTATAAAATTAGATAGAGCTATACTATATAGTTATATTAATATGCAGCAATATAAACAATAATAGATATACTGTATTATATACTGTTGTTATATAAATATACCGAAATAACTATAAAATTAGATAGATCTATACTATATAGTTATATTAATATGCAGCAATATAAACAATAAAAGATATACTGTATTATATACTGTTGTTACATAAATATATCGAAATAACTATAAAATTAGATAGATCTATACTATATAGTTATATTAATATGCAGCAATATAAACAATAATAGATATTCTGTATTATATACTGTTGTTATATAAATATACCGATATAACTATAAAATTAGATAGGTCTATACTATATAGTTCTATTAATATGCAGCAATATTAACAATAATAGATATACTGTATTATATAGTTATATAAATATACTTACGCGTTAGTTACCGTTGGTGTCCTCGTGCATTGTTTGGTTTTTCCGTGTGCATGATAGCACACAATGGTTGATGGCACAACGAGGCCAGAAGCAGCTAACCTAAGCGTTGGATATCTGCAATTCGTTGTCCGCTCGTGTACATCTCCTTAATTCTCATGCCGAGATCCTTTGAAATCTTTTTAACAGGCATAGCTGCGAGTAGAAAGAAATACTAGCACAAGAATGTATATTCGATGTTTAGTCGATGTGTATTCATTGTGCAGTGAATCCACAAAATGGATGGTGTATTTATACGTTAATGACTCACATTAGAGTACGCCCACTTTTAACATCTGTACCTCGTCGCCATGCATAAAAGGTTACACACTTTGCATAGCCCACCACTCGATGATCTGTATCAGAACTTGCCCTTGTCCAGATACTGCATTGTGCCATCTGCTTCCATGGATCAAACCCGATTCTACGGATGCAAGAATTCACTCGCCTCTGCCGTGCCTATCACACAGAAAAAGCGAAAGGCGGCAGCCTTTTCCAAGCCAAGGCCAAAGCGACAGGCTAAGGCTAATAAAGAAAACCTTCTGCTGACTCCAAAGGCTAAGGGATTTAATACACATAAGCCTTATTATGTCAAGAAGAAATTTGGTGATGTACACTCAAGGCAAAACAAATGTCAGCCAACCCATCGAACCCGCAGGCCATTTCCTCGATTACGCTTCGACGTCTCTGCCGCTGCTCTCCCGGAAATCTACAGCCCATCTTCTCCACTACTCATCCACAACGCTGCCGCCGCTCTCCCAGAAACCCACAGCCCATCTTCTCCACTACTCTTCGACGACGCTGCCGCTGGTCTCCCGGAAATCTACGGGTCACTTTCTCCATTACGCTTAGACGACTCTGCCGCTTCTCTCCCGGAAATCCACAGGTCACTTTCTCCATCCCTCTTCGACGACGCTGCCGCTTCTCTCCAGGGAACCCCCATCTCATCCTCCGTCGCACCCATCCACCCATATGTCCACAGCACTCCATGCACAAGAACCAGCTCGTTAGACCGCATGCTGAATGGGTTAAGTGTCGATATCCCTGGAACTCTACTATGCTGGTAAAGATAGATCTTCTTTTAGAGACCGTGCTAAATATGGATCAACGGATGGAGAAGATGGATCAACGGATGGAGAAGATGGATCAACGGATGGAGAAGATGGATCAACGGATGGAGAAGATGGATCAACGGATGGAGAAGATGGATCTACGGATGGAGAAGATAGAGACTGACATAGCGGGGATATATAATTTGCTCGGTGTTCATGCCCCTGTATCCCCAATGCCGGAGCAGGAGGGTGGCATGGATGTGATGAATGGGACCTTCGACCACCTTCCAACACCAAGCGCACCCCCTCCACCAGAAGAATTTGTGTACATGTATGCCGTTGACGAGGAGGATAACATGACAACCCCGTCAAGACCACGCCAGGAGACAACACGGTGACCAAGACAGGAGGAAAGCTTCCTCCCAGACAACCTACCCTCGCCCACCACCACAAGCACCCCCGCTCCCAGAAGCACACCCGCTCCCAGAATCCAACCTACATACGCTTGCATCGATACGGTGCCCGACATCATCCTGCGCGAGCTGCCACCGGGACTCAGGGAGAAATATAGGGTGATGAGTGCTGGTTTACCCCAGAAGTATGGCATGTTAATTTTTAAGCACCACGTGTCCTACTTGGTGTACTGCGGGTGGGCCAAAAATGTAAACTACAAAGGAAATTGCAAAAAAAGGGCGCTTCCTGAAAATTTAAGAACTATTGTGGAGGAATTGCGGCCCTATTTTTCAATTTCAGATCCTTTAATGAAAATCGTTCGAGACTCCATTAATGGCATTTTGCGTCATACAAGGCATCGGCCCTGGAAGGACTGATCGAATTTGCGTGACTGTTCAACTGTTGTTTATTTTTTGACTTGTTGCTTGTTTTAACTTGTATTAATAAAGAAATGTTTTTACTTACACAAGACCTGCACAACTCCAGTCCTCGAGGGCCGCAAACAGGCCCGGTTTTATCCTGAAAACCAGGCCTGTTTGCGGCCCTCGAGGACTGGAGTTGTGCAGGCCTGACTTACTGTACTGTACACCATCCTACTGTAAATATTTTGACTTTCTGTACTTTAATAAAGGAGATGTTGCGTGTTTTAAATTTTATTAATAAGGATTTTTTTTTACTAACACCATACTGTTGTGCTGTAAATGTTTTGACTTCCTGTACTTTAATAAAGGAGATGTTGCGTGTTTTAACTTGTATTAATAAAGAAATGTTTTTACTTACACAAGACCTGCACAATTCCAGTCCTCGAGGGCTGCAAACAGGCCCGTTTTTCAAAGTTATCCTGAAAACCGGGCCTGTTTGCGGCCCTCGAGAACTGGAGTTGTGCAGGCCTGACTTACTGTTCTGTACACCATCCTACTGTAAATGTTTTGACTTTCTGTACATAAATGCTTTTCACTAGCAGTAAACCATACACCTGTTAACATAGTTTGTTCTGACCCCCCTGCCCCCCCACTACCACACAATAAAAGTTTTTTTAACATTTCTGCTGGATTGTAGCCCCTGTCTATATCACTGTAGCTGTGCTCCGCTCCTGGATTCCACGGACTGCTTCTTCATACACCTGTTAATGTTTTGAATTGCTGTACACTTCAAATGTTTTTAAATTGTATTTGTAAATAAATGTTTTTGTACTTACTCCACCAATAAAAGAAAATGTTGATTTGTTTTAAATTGTTCCATTGTCTCCTTTTATACTGTAACAAAATACAGTGTTTCTAGAACATACAGTACTGTCCAGGCATACTGTACAGTACTGTACTGTACAGTACTGGGCATGCCTAGTATACTGTAGGCATGCTCAGTACTGTACATCACAAGAGTATTAAAACAATACATGCTGTACGGGTATAGAATACACATATGTACTGGAATACATGTAGAATAAATGCATACTTTTTATTTTTCGGGTTTATTATACAGTATATATAAAAAAAAGTATTGTATACGGTCTGAAAACAACAGCATACTGTTTCAGGTTTTCTATGAAGCTCTCAGTTACAGTATTCTATCCTAATTAATAACAACGGCCACTAAACTGTAGACTCCGGTACGTGGCTTTTTTAAAAACCGATTCAGCAATGTGCAGGCATTGTTACACAAAGCGATATTATCCATCGAAATCCCTCCATTTGCCTTTTCCGCATGAGATGACAAACTTTTCATTTCTGAGGAAAAACAAAAGTACAAGTTTTACTGTAATGGTCAGTCAGTCCCCTAAAGAAGTTCCCACAGTCAGTCCCACCAATAATTTTCTCGGGGGGCGTCTCCTCTTCACATGCGCATGTGCCTACTGTCGATGTGATGACACGCATATGCATTTCAAGAAGGTTCCAATGCGCATGCGCCTAGCGTTCCACCAATTGTTCAGTATCTACTGTAGAAGCTGCTCAGCCAATGATATTGCTTACAGGAGATATTGCTTACAGGAGAATCGCTTGACTGTGCATTGAATTGATATTTCAAAAACAGAATAAAATACAGCAACATTACTCACCATAGACTTTGCCAATCAGCTGGCGCCGAGCCACTGCCAGTCCCGTATTCTTGATTATACATGTAGTTGACAGTTGACAGCGGGACTACTACACCCGTAGTCAGCTGATGAGGCTGGAAATCGCTTAGGTACATGCAAGCTTGCTGGAATCTGTAAGTGAAATCTGGCTCAGGCTGCAGGTATCCGGGCGGGGACAGACAGCAAGGGTTGCCAGTCACCAGGTTTTCACTGACGGTCGGACCGTTATTGGAAGCCGGTGCTGGCGCATTGCTTGCCTACGACTGACATTTCTTAGTTGGTTTTAACATGACCTTTCGCCTTTTGAAGTCTCCATGATCATAGATATGGGAAAAATCTGGCGATACACACCAATACCCTCCAATAACACCGGGATCAATACGAAAAAAACACGGATCGATACATAACTTTTTTCTTATTGCACGCTTCCACACATGAGAATCTGGTGAAAATTTGTAAAAGTCATAGTTTTCGATAAAATACTGATAAATTTGACCAACTGTTGCCATCTTATCATCTGTTGCATTAATCGCGGCCCATATTAAATAAGGGTACTTTCTGTCGGGTTTTTGGAACACGGACTGCGGTGGTGCACTCATGTCGGGACTTTCAGGACAATAAAACACCAGGCACTGTGCATGTATTTTTTAATATGAAAAGCCTAAATTGATACATTATTGTAACTTCATCAGTACCAAGGCCAAATTACAATGGACCACTGTGGTATTCTTTTAAACACCTGGAAGTCGACACATTACTGAAGCGCATGCGCATTACAATTCATGAATATCTGCCACCTGGCGGATACGCGAAGAATTGCAACCAATTAAATCCGAACCATTATCAATAAACACATCAACTGCCGGGTGTAACGCCGGCATGAATGCAACATGAATGCGGTATGAATGCGGCATGAACATGGTGAAGTGCGGTGAAGTGCGTGGCATTCGGAAAAAATCCCCGGAAAAATTCGGAGATGTTGGAGAATAAATGGGGCCGCGGCTGTACTCTTTCCTAAATCTGTCTCAGCGTCTCCCCTCCTGAAATCACTCTCCTGGCTTCCTATCAAATCTCGCATCTCAAACTCAATTCTCCTCCTCACTTTTAAAGCTTTACACTCTTCTGCTCCTCCTTACATCTCAGCCCTAATTTCTCGCTATGCACCATCCCGACTCTTGCGTTCTGCTCAAGGATGTCTTCTATCTACCCCCTCTGTATCTAAAGCCCTCTCCCGCCTTAAACCTTTCTTACTGACTGCCCCGCACCTCTGGAATTCTCTTCCCCTCAATACCCGACTAGCACCCTCTCTATCCACCTTCAAGACCCACCTTAAGACACACTTGCTTAAAGAAGCATATGAGTAGCACCGTGGCTAATACTACACACGATACATAACGCTTGGCCCCCTACAGACGCACTTACCTGAATGCCCTCCTACTGTCTTTGTACGTTCTCTCCACCAATTAGATTGTGAGCTCTTGGGAGCAGAGACTCCTCTTCTACAATGTTACTTTTACGTCTGAAGCACTTATTCCCATGATCTGTTATTTGTATTATTTGTTATTTATATGATTGTCACGTGTATTACTGCTGTGGAGCACTATGTACATTAATGGTGCTATATAAATAAAGCCATACATACATACTATAGCACTCAATGGGCACCCTAATCAAAATACATTAATGCACAATAGACACAAAAATAAAACATTCAAAACCACCGAAACACCCCAATTCAATAAATAAAAACACTAGCCAGCTAATGCAATTAATAAAAGCACTAACCAGCTCAATAAGGAATTAATTAAACCATTAACCAATCAAAGCAATTAATTAATAAAACAATAAGGAATTAATTATGCCACTAGAGAAAAGTTTTAATATATACACACGATAATGCAGGAAGTAATGCAGCATAAATGCAAATGAATATACATACAAAACAGTAGTGATTGGGGTGAATACACTAGGAAAAATGGAGTAAGACAATACACAGACACAAATAAAAGGGACAAAACACAGCAGGGGTAGGGTAATCAGGGGGGCAATGTTTCGGGGGGGGTCACCCCTTTCTCAAGCCCGTTCCCCCAGGTCTTGGACGACCATAAGGTACTTCCCTTTTACCCTAGTACCCCAATGACCAGAGCAGAACTCAGAGACCTAAAGAATATCAGTGCAAAACTTAAATCAAGCAGAATCAGTCCTGGTACTGCACCGACACACTTTATTCGAGCAAATACCCAGTATGTACCTGGCAGATACCTGGAATGCGCCGCTCCTCACCTCTGACAAGCCCCGTTGCGTTTGCCTTCCCAGCCTGGGTTCATGCCTGGCTGACGGGCGGCTGATCTGTTAAATGATAATGATTAGGATTTAATAGGCTGCAATGCTTCGCGTGTCTACCAGATGGCATAAATTCATGAATTGTAATGCAGTATATATATATATACTGTGCAGTATTGCAGCCAGTGGGAATAAAATGCTTCAATCCCTGCCTGGAAAATAACCCAATGCACTCGGGCAGAAAACAGTCACAAACCTCAATACACCCGGGTATACCCAAATTCGTGGGACTAGCCGAGCTCGAATAAAGTGTGTCGCCAGTGTACATCACAGAAAGTATGAATAACGGAAATCAGACCATCAGGTAAAACGACCATGTATCTCTCCTAAGTTTTCTCTCTGCCTCCAAAGGTGTGCTGCTACCCTACCCTTACCTGATGGTCTGATTTCCGTTATTCATACTTTCTGTTATGTACCCAGGACTGATTCTGCTTGATTTAAGTTTTGCACTGATATTCTTTAGTTCTCTGAGTTCTTCTCTGGTCATTGGGGTACTAGGGTAAAAGGGAAGTACCTTATGGTTGTCCAAGACCTGAGGGAACGGGCTTGAGAAAGGTGTGTCCCCCCCGAAACATTGCCCCCCTAATTACCCTACCCCTGCTGTGTTTTGTCCTTTTTTTTTGCGTCTGTGTATTGTCTTACTCCCTTTTCCCTAGTGTATTCACCCTAATCACTACTGTTTTGTATGTATATTCATTTGCATTTGTGCTGCATTACTCCATGCATTATCGTGTGTATATATTAAATCTTTTCTCTAGTGGCATAATCCGTGGTGCTATATTTTCCTTAAGTCAGTGAGTGCTGGGACTTGTGTTTGTGACTATTGTTTAGGAGGGCTTGGGGTCCTCCTAGTTCTGTTGGCACCCTGCAGGTTCATTACTTCACTTTCTGGTGAGTGCTGTCTACTCTATATATTTTTGTTTAATAAGGAATTAATTGTACCAGAAACCAATCAAAGGAATTAATTAATAAAGCAACAATTAATTAATTGTAACAGTAACCAATCAAACCAAGTAATTAATAAAACAACGATGAATTAATTGTAACAGTAACCAACAAAGAAATTAATTATGAAAAAATATCGGCAACACAACCATTAAAAGCATTACCCAACACAAGACATCATTAATTAAAAACGAAAATCAGGCAGCAAAATGACAAACAATTACATCCACATAATAAACAAACATAGAAAAAAATCACCATCAATACAAAGCAAGAAATTAAAAACAAATTATTGGCCTAATAATTTAATGATCTGTACCCTAAAGTGGTACAGATTAATACATTATCAGTCAAAGTGCAAAGAAAAAAAGAAAAAAAACACATCCAATAGAAAAACCTGTAAAAAAAAATACATTTCCAAACTTTTCATGGACAGATAGAGTTGGAAAATTTGGTACAGGGGATAAAAGGGCTGGTGAGTTTCAGATTGAAATAGAGAAACTTTAACATCACCAAACATCAGCGAACTTCAGACAATGGCTCACACCCTTTGGCAGCCCTTTGGCTGCGCCAATGTCTGTCCATCTCTGGGGTGGGCAAATGTACACTGAAGGGGTTCAGGTTGACTGCAGCTGCCTATTCAAAGCTCTTTGTCCTTTTGGCTCATTAACATTCCAATGGGTGGGGTTGACGTTCCAGAAAGTATAAGCAAATGTTAACCCTTAGCACGCTGGTCCTGTGCAGAGGGGAGCATCTCTTGGGGACCCCCATCAGGTGTCCTCTTTTGGGGCAACACAGATGTACACGATTTTACAAGTTAGACTTTGCAACACACTTACCAAGTTATTTGATTGGTATTATCAATATGTGAATTTCAACTAAATTGTAATGATCATATTTATAGAACTCTGGTTCATGATAATTTGGACATAAACAATTTGAAGAAATTATTTTACCTGTTTTCTATACCATGAACTAGCTAGCACAAATTTGATGAGTTTATTTACCATGTTACTTTTCAGCTACTGTATAGGACTTATGAGTACATCATTAGAATATTATTTTCCACTTACCTGAACTTACTGCATAGATTACAAATGTGAGCCAACTACTAATGCAAACTGTATGTGCAAATATGTCAGGTTATTATGTACTGTAGTCAAAGTCATTAATGATTTATGGTTTAACTCTCGAATGAAGTGGTATAAAATGATATTAATGGTGACTAGCTGCTGCTTCTAGTCTAAACACTGCAGGTTTGGATTGTGCGATTTACTGTCATGTTAGACTTGCATCAGAAGCCCTAGAAGTGGAAATGTTGTACTGCACTATCGTCTCATTATTATAAGATTAAAAACATCAAAAGTTAAGGGAAACATGATCAGCAGTAATCACACCCCTAAATAGATTACATTTTCTTATGTCTTTGGGCAGTAAAGTGAACCATGCAGCCATATCATATATACCTTCTATTGTTGACTGGACAGCAGCTGCATTAGCTCACAGGACCAAAGTAAGCAGGATCTGGCAACCATACAGACAACAAATCTGATTCTGCAGCTGCTGTATATGCCAGGGAAAAAAAATACAATTTGGCAGCATTCTTCATAAGTCCAAGGCAACATTATATACCACCTGTGGTTGCAAAAGGAGAATTTCAACCACTCTACATCAAAGTAGAACTGTACGATAATTGACAGACAATTTTAAATACATCTTGTCTTGTTTCAGATTTTAATATTCTTTAGATATTTGTGCCTGCTTTTAAATCACCAGTCAGCAGTACTCAGCTTATACAGAACATTTGGACATGGTTTTATAGGTGTTATCTGTTTGGTAGCACTCTCAACAAATCTTCAGGTTTTGAAACATAAACAAAATGGCTGGTGGTTTGTTTTAAAGGAAAACTGTTAATTGTCTGCATCACGATATAATAATAATTTAATATCCTTCAAAGAACAACAGAGTTCAGATATTTGTAATTCTTTAAACTTTGAAGTGATGAAATCATTAAAACAAGGGAAAATACTGTATGCCAGACTTTCTCAGAAGTGCTTACTGTGTAAAAGATGGCATTTTTATGGCAGCAGACACAATGTACAGTATCTCAGATCCCAGAAGCATTTTAATAGTATGAAACAGCAATGTGTTTCAGATGCATTCTCATTTCTTTCCTAAACTAGCCTAGGACTGTAGAATATTATGTACTGGGTTATTTAGTCATGGAGGATGTCTTTGGTAAACTAAATGAAACTGGTAAAGTTAACTAATTTGAAGATGTAATTGGGCAATAACAATCAATTATATGCAATGAGACTAAATATGGCACCGTTCCTGAATCCTAATTTATATGGATACATTTTCTGACACGACACTTTTCTTCACATGGAATAAGAAATGGAGGCACCACTACCATTCTAGTCCCATTTGTCCATGGCCGTATTAAGAAATCATGGATACTCCAAACTAGAGAGAAGCCATCATGAGGAACTCTGGGAAATCAATGTCAGCTGGAATGGATAAGAATAGTATGAAGATTTTTTCTGGGAGTACTATCTCCTTTTTGTGAAGGTTTCATGGAGCGGTGTTGCTGCATCATCCCATACATACCATCTTCCATCTTGGCGGCTTTTGGATGCCTGGGGAACATTAAGGAGAAGCTGGGCTCACACCTATTGCAGTAAATCCCCATGCCTTACACAGAGATTGATTGTGCTTATTCTCTACCAATAAGTTTCAAACAATGAATTGCTTGTGATTGTACCTTCATCTGTTATGCAATCAGCTTTCTATTATAAAATTGATCTGTAATATGGAGCGTACGCTTTCTTTTATATATATATATATATATATATATATTTATATATATATTTTATATATATATATATATATATATATATATATATATATATATATATATATATATATATATATGTAGCCATGCTGTAAAATGGACTGCAGTTTCCTTTCCTGCTGGCAGTAAGGCCTGGTATGTTACAGGGATGCCAGCAATAATCATGGAGGTTTGCCCTCATACCCTGGTGAGGTGCCCTATGTGTGGATGGGAGTGGCTACATACTCTGAGTCCACCGTTAGTGACATCAGAGATGTGCCTGCCTCCTGAGAGATATAGGGCACAACACTGCTCAAAGTTAGTGTGTTGGAGTAAGGAGCAGGTCTGCGTTGAGACCTGGGGAAAGAGGGCGCTAGTAACTAGTGGTCCTATACTAAATCAATCAGCATCAAGCTATCAACGCCATACTGTGTCCAGGGACCTGGCACAGGGGTGATCTCCCTGAGGGGAGAGGGGATCCCACTCCATTGGGAGGGTGTACCTTTGAAGGGATCACACGCCAAGATGTGCGGCTGAGTTCATTACTGCGAGGGGCAGCTAGCCCATACTGCAACTACAATAAAGATGCTCAAGTTCAACATATCCTTGCTGTGTGGCTGTGAAGTTCTTACACAGGAGGAGGCACCAAGAAGGAGTTCCTCATCAGAACCATCTCCTTGCGGACGCAGAGACCCTGATGAGGTGGAGGCGCTGCACTGGATATAGGTAGGACTCAAGCACACTACCTCAGCTGCCTGTCTGGGTTGGCAATCCCTACACAACATCATGCGGGAGACTCAGGAGTCCTGTTGCCAACAGGTGTGCCACCAGACACGACCATGTAATGGGGACTGGTTAGACCACAGGTGCCAATGTGAGATTGGGTGGGTCAGGCTAGGCCAGAAAATCCGTTACATTTGGAGGCGCTGCTGAGAGGACCTGTCAACAGGACAGGCTTTTGCTAGGCACACTGGGAAACAGGAGAGTGTATGCTGCCACTTTGTGCTGTGTTGGGACGGACCTAGGGGTAGTCAGGGGGCTGATGGAGTATTGTCAGCTCGCAGGGATGACCTAGGGGCCTGAAAGGAGTTGGGGGTTTGGAGCCGGGCTATAGCTGTCCTAGTCACCTTGAGGTGCTAGTTGGTAGGATGCCTGAAGAGATAGCCTGTTAACGAGGTCAGGAATTCTGAGAGGGTCTGCGCTAGGCTAGCCAACAGTAGGTAGACGCCCAAGTACTGCATGGAAGAGCCAGAGTACTCTAACCCATTCCAGACCACTTACTGAAAGGAGCACAGACTGGGAGGAAGGAGATACAGCAGACACTGAGAGAGTGAGCTTAGCCTGAGGTAGTGCAAACACGAGTCCAGCCTACATTAGGTACACAAGGTGGTGCATCAAGGCAATCTTTATTGTACCGGTACGGCGGCTGCCCCGCAGAGAGGAGCTCCATGTACAATCACAGTAAATACAGCGACCAAATGGCGACCGCAAGAATGGAGGATCCGCGCGGTGCGGAAAGTCCAAAATGGCGGACGGAGGCAGATGGAGGGAGCACATGTAGTGTGCGTTCCGCTGAAGAGCAAGCTACTGATGTGACTTTGGCAAGCCTGTTGTGGAGTGGCGCGAAAGCTGTGGCCGCGCCGTTTTGGTCCTGCCTGGGACCTAGGGGTACTACCCCTGAGGACATGGAGGAGGACATTACTGTGATATGTGGAGAAAATGATGAAGTTGCCTGTCAGTCGGCATCAAACAGTTAAATGCTACCTCAACGTTCAAAGAGACTGACAGCGCGAATCAAAATGGCGGCTCCCGCTTCCCTGGGAGACCACGTGGAGCAAGTGCAGAAAATTCTGCAGATTCTGGATTTACAGAGAGTTGGCCAGGATTGGCACCAACAGGAAAAACCCACCCTGCTGGGGGTATGGCGCGAAAGCAGAAGCCGCGCCCTCATGGACAACGACTAACTCCTCAGCCCCAGTGCTGGGTCACCCGATATACCTGTGGGACCTCCCCCTAATCTCAACCAGGGGGAGTGGTTTCCAATTATGCCCAGTGGGAATGGATTCAGCTGAGCTAGGAGCTGGTGAGCCGGCCGCACCCTTACAGAAATTAGTTCCTGTAATTGGTGCTGCCTGTGGAGGAAAAGACAAAGAGGCTGAGAAAATTTGGCTGGGGATGGCGCCAAATAAATTTGGCTCGGGTGGTGGCGCGAAACCTGAGGCCGCGCCCCATAGGACTGTGAAAAGTACAGCCCTAATCCCAGGACATCCTATAAAGTTGTGGGATCCGCCCCTAATCTCCACTAGTGGGGGTGGCTTCCAGCTTTGTCAGATGAGGGTGGAGCTAGTCAAGGGAGTGGTTGGCAACGCAAACCCTGCTTGTCAGTCACGAGGAGCCAGTACGCTGAACAGACCACTGCTGCGAGTACCTCCTACCGTGACTATGACCTGCAAGCAGGAAGAGAGTGCAATGGTATCTACTCAACCCTACTCAGCACCTGGAGGCTTCCTGGTGATTTGGGTGGCAGGCACTGAGACAGTGGCGTGCCTCTGCTTACAGTGCAGATTACCCGGTGGCGCCGTGGGTACAGCTGCATGCTGCCCGCAATGTGGCCTCCAGTACTTGTGGCCTATGCCCACGTTTATACCCATCCAGGCCGTCGAAGCAGTGGGAGATGCACCTATGCTGTCAGCCAAGCTACCCGGCGCGCTCTGGAGGGAAGCTGCGGATCCCGGAGAATGGGGATCGGGGCCGGTTGCCAAAACCGAGCCTGAGGAGAAAGAAACGATCGGCAGGTGTGCTGGCCGAGAAACTAAGCGGCGGTCACCCCGACCGATGCCCCCAACCAAGGTGGAAGTGGATTCCTCTGAGGATGAACCCCTGGCGTCGTCCGGTGCGGAGATTCGGCAAACCACAAGCTCCTGTGGCGGTAATGGGAGAAAAGTGCCACTTACCGGAGCTGTCGGCGAAAAGAAGCGGGTGTCACCGGTGCCACGGAAGACCGAGAGACGGAGTCCCCCGGTTCTGGGGACCGGCGGATCCAGTGGTGAGGGTCGATCCACACCAACACCCAGGAGCGGTAAGAGCAGCCCTTGTTCTTACCAGGCTCCGATAGCTACGTCGGCGGAGGAAAGACGGTACCAGGCCCAGGCGGTGAGATCGAAACCAGCGGAGCTGCCGGATGTCGTTTTGGAGGAAGAGGTCCCGCTTGGGGACCCATCCCAAGATGGCGGAGCGTCCAGCCTCATAGATGACGTCACTTCCGGCGGGCGTGGTAGAACCACCGGAGAGACGACTACGCATCATGGATCGGGCAGTGCATCCCGATCACCCAGTCCTAAGAAGAGTTGGCAGGCGGCGAGAAAGGAGAGCGGTGAGACCCAAACAGTGGAGAGCCCTTGCGGTAACTCTGGACAATGTAGTGGAAGAGAGCGGGCCGGAACCCTGCAGATACCCACCGTCCGCCCTTATGCCCAACCCCACGCCCTAGCTAAAGCCCCAGTCCCGATCACGTTTTCCCGGGGGTCCTCGTCAAGTTTGGGAATGTCCGGAGGGTCCCAGGGTACCTCCGAAGAACTGACTGGGGAGAGACTGGGGAGTTTCACATCCGATGACGGGTCGGTGGGTGGAGGTTATTCGCGGGAAGTGTCAATCTCCAGCGATTGCGCTAGTGTGGTGAGCGTAACTCTAGCGAATAGGCCCAAGCGGGTGGGGCGGCCTAACTCCCGATCTACCGGGACATCTGGGGTGTCCTCCTGGGGAGAGCAAGAGGAAGGGGATTCGATAGAGTCGGCCCCAGAGGAGATTAGGGACACCCGGTGGTGGGCCCCCTTATTCGAAGGTTACGTGGAGTGGTTGGACAGTACTCGGTTCCTACTAGAGTAGGAGGATGTGGTCGACTACTGGTGGGCTCGTGGGGAGTTTACTGCAGAAAAGCGGAAAAGGGAAATGCAGGAGCGGTGGTACCAGATCTACCACAATAACATAGAGCCCATGGGTCCCAGTAGATTAATGGATCCGGTAGAACCGGATGAGCCCCTATCGTGGGTGTTACCCGGAAAGGCGGGCAAAGCCAAGTTGACCCGTGTCAGTAGAGCGGAGAGGGCCATTATCACCAAGTATAAAAATTCCCATGGCCTGGAATATCCGTATGTCCCTGAACCCCTCATGCAGGAAATTGAGGACAACAGGGATAGGTGGTTGCGCGAAACCATAGAGTTATATATGGTGAACAAGGGTGGCGCCATTACTGGGCACAAGGCCGAGGAGAGAATTGCGCAGCTCATGCGGGTATGGAGTATAGGGCGGAGCATCTATAAGCACAAGGTCGTATACAGACCAGAAAATGGGCTACCGCGTGAGTACAGCATCATGGTCCTGGATATGGGGGGTCGGGAAGTTAAGAAGCCCGACCCACGTCACTATTATTAGGAGGTACAGGACAGCTGTTGCGCGGGTTAGTGCCTGCTGGTCAGGGCGTGCTTGGTACGATACTCTTTACTGTGGATTCAAATTTTGTAACCAATTATGTGTTCCATTTTTCAGTGTTTCCCGAAGAAGGTACATAAATTTAGGTCCCAGACGGGTCGTTGAGATTCACCAGGGGGATAATTTAGCCATGCTGTATAATGGACTGCAGTTTCCTTTCCTGCTGGCAGTAAGGCCTGGTAAGTTATAGGGATGCCAGCAGTAATCATGGAGGTTTGCCCTCACTACCTGGTGAGGTGCCCTATGTGTGGATGGGAGTGGCTACATACTCTGAGTCCACCGTTAGTGACATCAGAGATGTGCCTGCCTCCTGAGAGATATAAGGCACAGCACTGCTCAAAGTTAGTGTGTTGGAGTAAGGAGCAGGTCTGCGTTGAGACCTGGGGAAAGAGGGCGCTAGTGCTGTAACTAGTGGCCCTATACTAAATCAATCAGCATCAAGCTATCAACGCCATACTGTGTCCAGGGACCTGGCACAGGGGTGATCTCCCTGAGGGGAGAGGGGATCCCACTCCATTGGGAGGGTGTACCTTTGAAAGGATCACACGCCAAGATGTGCGGCTGAGTTCATTACTGCGAGGGGCAGCTAGCCCATACTGCAACTACAATAAAGGTGCTCAAGTTCAACATATCCTTGCTGTGTGGCTGTGAAGTTCTTACACAGGAGGAGGCACCAAGAAGGAGTTCCTCATCAGAACCATCTCCTTGTGGACGCAGAGACCCTGATGAGGTGGAGGCGCTGCACTGGATATAGGTAGGACTCAAGCACACTACCTCAGCTGCCTGTCTGGGTTGGCAATCCCCACACAACATCATGCGGGAGACTCAGGAGTCCTGTTGCCAACAGGTGCACCACCAGAGACGACCATGTAATGGGGACTGGTTAGACCACAGGGGCCAATGTGAGATTGGGTGGGTCAGGCTAGGCCAGAAAATCCGTTACATTTATATATATATAAAAGAAAAGGACTGCAATAATATAAGTCTTGCAATAATATAATGAACCAATAATAACAAACCCTATAACTGGGTTGCTTATAAATTGTATATATAATGTTGAAATAATCACAAATAGCAACAGATATATAACAGCTAATAAAAATAATAAATCAAACCATGTGATGCTGATGTCAAATATAATCTTGTATGTGAAAAGAAATTATGCAATGAAAAAGTATATTATTTGGATGATATTCCACAAGTAGATTAATTGTTGTGGAAATGTTTGAAAAATGAATGCATTAATTATAAATAATACCAAAAAATGATGATTGCAACAGTCTTAAATGTACAAATAGAGTCCCAAATTAAATTGTAAGTCCAACCATATATCAGTCCAAAACGATGAATGCACAAATAGGAAACAGGCAGCCTTTTTGAATGGACACAACAACCTCCCTAGGAATCTGTATAGAGAAAGAAAAAAGAAAAAAAGCGCTCAAACCTAGTTCATTACTTTACTGTTATAAAAACCAAATACAATTTATTCCAAAAAGCTCACAAAGGAACACTCACAAACAAAGTAAAAATAAAGCCATGTTATGAGATATACTCATGCTCCGATCGAAGTACAGGTAGATACATGTGTAGATACACCCAGGGAGATACATTTGGTCTCCTTCTGTGAGGTTCAGGGAGCCACGCCGCCTTCTGCGTGCTCTCCATCACCTTCACCGCTGCGGGCTCCTCCGAGTCGCCCGCACCCTCGGCACCTACCACAGTCCTCACCTTGTACACACCTCCATGCTGCAGGTACCTCATTGGACGCTCTCTCCTACATATGCTCAGCTGCCCCACTGGCAAATCGGCAGAGCATAGAACCAGTTGCATTGTACTTACCTCTTCTCTGCCTCTACAGTCTTGCCTTGTCTTGCTGTTCCCTATTCTGTGTACTGACCCGGCTTTTCACGACTATCCGCACCTCTTCAGACCTGACCTCGGCATTCGGACAAACAACCATTCTACTCTCTCCAAATCTGACCTCGGCAACTGGACAATGACGATTCTACCCTTTCCAAACCCGAACATGGCTAATAGTACCTGCAACGTTCTGCACCTCTCCTACTTTGACCCCAGCAACTATATCGACCATCCGTACCACTCCAACCCCGACCCGGCTACCCCAACCAAATCTACAATCCAGACGTGCCCTCGTGGCTGTGGATGGTGTTATATCCTTTCCGACCTCAGCACTGTGGCCCCGCCTTGTTTGTGGTAAGCACAGCGTGACACCTTCATGGGGACACAAGTTGTTACTAGTTATGTTTTTGACTGCCTGTGAGGAGCTGGCAGCAAAGTTACCTTTTTCTATCTACCATTCAATATGCCGTATACACTCTGTGGTATTAAGGTCCATGACATACAGTATCTTTATACATGTAGATCCTTGTTTGGTACCTATTGTACTTAACATGTTGATCATCCACAATGTCCTCACTTTAGGGAAATATCTGACACACAGGGTTTATTTCCACATACCTTGAGCAATTATTTGATATTTATCCAACTTGCTCTGGGTCTCCATGTGAACATCCATTTAGTGTTCCGCCTACCTTTAGATATGCATATATATATGCATATATCCACGATGATCCAATACCTTATCACTGGAGATTTTTAACATTCACTATATATAGCGTTTCACATTGTTGATTATATGTTAATAAAACTTTATTATATTTTCCTTTTATGTTAATTATCGGTCTGAGGTTGGGCTCTTGGGTATTTAATTCCCAAATCAAATTATATTTGGGCATTATACCCTGAGGCTATTTAGCCCGCTTACTCCAATCTCTATTCCATCTTGATTGAGTGCACATTATTAGGGACTTTTTTGTGATCCCCTTGGGGATCATTTAGGTTTATATGCATTGATGTTTTCCCTTTATGCATCTTCAATTTTATATTTGACACACTGATTATTCCTAATAATTCCCATTGATATTAACCTTTTAGTTCAGGAGTCGCTTAAACAAACTAGAATGTATTGACTGGTAGAGTAGAGACAGGGCAGATATTGCAGGTCTCATTCTCTATGCCCAAATATATAAAATATATATTTTTGAAATTATATTTATTATTTAAGCCAATAGATAAAGATGTTAATTTTAACGCACCTGAAACTTAGTGACTGACTGGTACAGTATTAGAGATAAGTATTAGAAGTGTGTGAATCTGTGAATCTGTTGAGATTCGCTTCTCCTTGAAAGTTTGCAAAATCCACAAATATTTTGCTACATCTTTTTGAGCCAAAAGTTCTAGCAAAAGTCCAAAATCATTCAAAATTTGCTTTTTTGCTTATGTAAAGTGGTGAATTAGCAGCCCAGCATGTTTGTTGTTGTTTTGTGTTTTAGTTTAACCCTTTGGGTGCAACAAAAATAAAAGGGGGGGGGTCTTGCTCAGCTAAGTGTATGATCACGTACTAAAGGGGTGCTATCGGGGAAGTGGATAACTATGAGTTTACGAGAAGAAAGATTTCCATATGATGCACTCTAACTCTACTAATAAAACAATGACAAATAAAACCTATTTCAGTGATGGTGTAAAGCTAGACATTTTTTCCAAGTAATGGTGAAATCTCTAAAGCAAACGTCCCACAAAAAATAAATCAAAAGTCAGACAGCCTCAGCTGTAGTGGGCTAATATGGATAATGCGTGACAGGTAATGTCAATACTAATATCCTGAGCTAATGGATACATATCCTATGCTAAAAATGGTGAACAAATGCCTGCACTATATACAGGTTTCTATAATAGATTAACTCAGTCTATTGTAAGACTATGGCTTCTCTAATATATATAGGATTGGCCAAATATATTACTATTGTACTTCAATATATCTCAGAGTATTTGGGGTACTTTGGCCAATGATTGTCATTATTATCCATAGTATAGTAAGAGCACCTAGTAAATAGATGTTAGGTTAAGCAAAAAATGACCCATCCATAGTAATCCATAAATAGATTATAGTGATGCATAGTTGTTTACCCATATTGGGGGGCTCATAGTGAGAGTATCCTGGTAATCACCTCTATGATTATTATTAAATGTGACTATATATAGTAAATCGCCAAACGGGCATGTGAGAGTTAAAAATAAAATCAATCCCTGTTCAAACAGTAGAAGATTTGAATACCCTACATGCAGGGGTGAAAAAGGAAACAAAAGTGGTGTATAAGAGAGGTGCTTGCTTTGGATAAGTTGGAATATCCCACACAGGCAATCAATATTGCCACCGGGTCAATGATAAATGCTTCACACCATCCACTCTATAATGTGGTGGTGATGTGTTAACCTCTATAGTATCAATAGTGCTAATGATGCAGTCCGGTACCAGGTTTGTGAAACCAGGTGTAGTTAGCATGGATATATTGAGCTCTGGCTATCACTAGTGGTTACCTCAGTGGGTCCACATCTTAGTTTAGCTTGCTATTTGCAGAGTTATAGGAGGGATTCTAGCTGGTGTATGCACACCATGGCTGAGACCTGTGTCTCAGTCGCGCTGACGTCTTCACCCATTTGGGTATGCATACACCAACTGGGGCCCCATGATATAATAGCTATATCTTAAAGTCCCGTTTCATTTTTCTAAGGGAGATATAGAGATTTGTAATGAAGTGAAATGGAAGAGGAGGACTCCAAATGCGGTCAAGGGATCGTGAATGCTGGAAGAGCCGTGGCACACTGGTGATAGACCCAGGCACTCAATGTTAAACACATTTTAAACATAAAAATACATGAAATTAGGTGAAAATGCACGTCCTATTGACTTTTTAATGTTAAGCAAACTTGTTGCGAACTTTTGGATTGAGGCAAACATGTTCACAAACTAACAATTGTAACATTTCTCTCAAGCCTGCGAAAAATGACCCTATCGTATTATACAGTATATTCCGAGAAGGTCAGACTTGAGAAAGATCAGATGGTGGTATATCTCAGTCTTTCATCAGGTAGGTGTCTGCTGAGTGGTGTCTGCTGAGAATTGTGGGGCCTATCATGTGGGGCCTATGCACTAAGCCAGGGGTGTGCAAACTTCCTGAGCTGCGCCCCCCTGCCTGGCAGCCATAGCGTTCGCGCCCCCCCCTCTCCAAGGACCTGGCATCAAATGGCACAGTGGGTCATGTGACGTCACGTGACCCCCGCCGTGTCATTTGACGTGTTTTGCCATGTCGACACGTTACGTCTCATGACCTCTGCCATGGCGACGCATCATTGAAGAGCCAGCAGAGAGCAGGTAAGGGATTTACAGAGGCCTCACGCCTCCCCCGACATTTAATTTAAATGCCTTGGAGAAGGGCACAGGGCTTCTGTCACCGCCGCACCCCCCCCCCTAGAGATTCTTCTGCCCCCCTGGGGGCATACCCCCAGCTTGCACACCTCTGCATTAAGCGCCAGGAAAAAAATCGCCGGGCTGTTTAAATAGCCAGTTTTGACATCGTTGCTATCACGGTATGCAAAAAAAAACAGAATACCTGTGATAGCAACATTTGCAAAACAGTCGAGTAGCCGACGACGTGATGATCGACCCTCTGAAAAGGGCTCACCCAGCGATTTCTTTCTGCTGCAGAGAGAGAGAGCCGCCTCTCCCTGCCCAAATCTCACCAGAGATTAAACATTTTTTATATAAAATGTAATACTAGTGTAGATGTGCAGGTGGTCTCCGGAGAAGAACCCCATTGATTTGAGGTCTGGGGACCCCCTGCTTCCCGAGATACTGGCCCTGTTATGGGGTTCCGGTTTCTCCTATGCATTTTATTCCCACGGTCACGTGACACTTAAATGCATAGGAGATAACGGCACCCTATAACGGGGCCTATATCTCGGAAGCAGGGGGTCCCCGGACCTCAAATCAACAAGGTTCTGCTCTGGAGACCCCTCCTACAATATACTAGTATTAAAACCCAAATAAAAAATTGAACAAATTCGTTACCCTAGCGGCTACCTGCTATGGTAATCAAGCTGCTTTAATGTCAATTGTATTAATAGTGTGCCGGAGCAAGAGGTCTCCTGAGATGTATATTGGTGGTTAATACATATTGTAATGTTTATTTGGGCCAGAGGGAGTGAGTGAAGGACCAAGTACCTGCTTCTCTCACCCCCTCTGCCCCCAATAAAGCTGCTGTTGTTCCTTAACCCCTTCATTCCCGTAGTGGCTAGCCGCTAAGGTAATGAAGTTGCCTGTAAATGCATTTTTATTGCATGGGATTCATGCCAGGGGCCCCCGGTGCTGAAATTAATGTATATCAGCTCCGGAGACTCCCGTCATTAATCCGATGCAGATAAAATGCATTTTTTTTCTATGTCCCATCTCGCCGTTATTGGCAGCTTCTCACCACCTTCTGCCAACTTTTCCTGGGAGGAGGATTTTGAGAGGAAATCTCTATTCTAGAGCTGCGATTAGCCTCGATAAGCTAATTGGGGCTACTAGAATTGCACGAGTTTCAAAAACTGATGATAAGTGGCTTCACGCCGCTCGTTTGCTGATTTTTTTTTTCTCGTAAATTGTTTTTTTCCGAAAAGGGCTTTTATAGGCAACTTATCGGGGCTTACTGAATAGCAGTAGGCTTTTTGGCGAAAATGCCTCGGTAAGAGGCTTATCGGCACTTAATGCATAGGCCCCTGTATCTTTGCTTGCTCTTAAATAGATAGCTCAAGAATTAAACATTTGTGGACGCTTAGGATTTTTCTTTTTTAGACACTGCAACTTCAGTGTTGACACTCTCCGTATCCCCCTCCAACCCCCCATACTACTATTTTTTTTCTTTCGGCCCTTTCTCATACAGTACAATAATAAAATACATATATTTTTTAATGAAATCTCATTTGCCTTTTGTTTGGGGAAATAGGCTGAAAGTATTCCTCTTTATTGGTTCTTATAGCAAAACATACAAAGTATTTACAGCATTTCATGAGCAGATCCAAATTGGCAGTGAAGTTTTATTTGAAAAACAACATACTGTATATTAAATGATCTTTAGAAGGTCACACTTAAAAAGTTTAAACAAAAAGCATATTACTATTGTGCAAAACATCAGCCTTGTGCAAATTAACATTGCTACATTTTTAGGGTGTTCATTTGAAAAGACCCAACAGGTATAATTTACAAATGCTAAACAAAAATAAACCATTCCAGTAAATGGCAGCAAGCAGACTTTGCATGGAAAAAAACTTTAATATTTCCCTGAACAGAAAAAATAAAATAAAAGTGAAGCAGAAGCAATACTAAACTTGCATCGCAGCCACATACAGTAATTAAATGATGGGGCCTTACAGGGTGAAGCCTCCCAATGATTCAAACGGGTAGTTGTTTTCTTCCCCTTTGGTGGTGTTTTCGTGGTTTGGCCTCATCTGGAACTCATCAGTTGATCCACCTATACTCTGGGAATTTACTAAAAAGTGAACAGAACATGGAAATGCAATAGCACATGTAGAATGCAATGCAGAAGTTCAAACCTGAGGTCTCATTCCAATAGGTACTTCACATACATTTACACATTCAATTACAGTAAACGCTTATCCTGTTAGGGCTATTTTAAACCAAAGACCTATATAACTGAGGAAAGCCAAAGAAAATACATTCTAGTAAAAGTTCTATTTAATGTTGTTAACTTCAGTAGGTGGAGGATGGAGGGTGAAGCTTTTAACAAGTTTTATTGGAAAGACTAACTTAATATGTTGTCACGAGAGATATCTTTGTGGTTGAATCTGTGTCTGTAGCAGATGGAAACCTGGCAGCTTTTCAAAATTGATGCAGATGTTTCACAGTATGAGCATCATTGCTATGGGATTTTTAAGTTTAATCACACACAACTTGAACATTTCAAATGTACTCCAGTGAAAATACAGTTTAGCAGTGTTTTATTTTTATCTTAATTTAATCTCCTAAGGATAAAGACAGGTGTGAAAATATTTTACATCAATATTAGTGTATAGCATCAATCAAAGAAAACGGATGTAACTGAAAAACTTAAAGGGATTAGTTATTGTTTAAAAACATATTCATGTAATTCTCTTCTTTACTAGTATTGTTATTAGCACTGGACAATTTCACATGACAAAACTGATCAATGTGTTTTGGCCTTTGATTTTGAAAAAATGATGGGGCAAAAAATTCATAATTTTTAAAATATGAATTTTTATGGCCATCCTTAATTCGTATTCGTATATGTATGTACTGCTGCGACACACTTTATTCGAGCAAATACCCAGTATGTGACCCGTGGATTTCCGGGAGACCAGCGGCAGCGTCGTCGAAGAGTAGTGGAGAAGATGGGCTGTGGGTTTCTGGGAGAGCGGCGGCAGCGTTGTGGATGAGTAGTGGAGAAGATGGACTGTAGATTTCCGGGAGAGCAGCGGCAGAGACGTCGAAGCGTAATCGAGGAAATGGCCTGCGGGTTCGATGGGTTGGCTGACATTTGTTTTGCCTTGAGTGTACATCACCAAATTTCTTCTTGACATAATAAGGCTTACGTGTATTAAATCCCTTAGCCTTTGGAGTCAGCAGAAGGTTTTCTTTATTAGCCTTAGCCTGTCGCTTTGGCCTTGGCTTGGAAAAGGCTGCCGCCTTTCGCTTTTTCTGTGTGATAGGCACGGCAGAGGCGAGTGAATTCTTGCATCCGTAGAATCGGGGTTGATCCATGGAAGCAGATGGCACAATGCAGTATCTGGACAAGGGCAAGTTCTGATACAGATCATCGAGTGGTGTGTAACCTATGCATGGCGACGAGGTACAGCATCGACACACTTTATTCGAGCAAATGCCCAGTTTGTACCTGGCAGATACCTGGAATGCGCCGCTCCTCACCTCTGACAAGCCCCGTTGCGTTTGCCTTCCCAGCCATGGTTCATGCCTGGCTGACGGGCGGCTGATCTGTTAAATGATAATAATTAGGATTTAATAGGCTGCAATGCTTCGCGTGTCTACCAGATGGCATAAATTCATGAATTGTAATGCAGTATATATATATATACTGTGCAGTATTGCAGCCAGCGGGAATAAAATGCTTCAATCCCTGCCTGGAAAATAACACAATGCACTCGGGCAGAAAACAGTCACAAACCTCAATACACCCGAGTATACCCGAATTCGTGGGACTAGCCGAGCTCGAATAAAGTGTGTCGCCAGTGTAGTGTATGTAAATATATTTTGTGATATCATCCCTGTCCTCTAGGTGCTGGAATAGGGCAGCTCACAGAGAGTTAATCTCCCTAGAGAAGCCAGCAGCAGCTGCTAAGTAATTGAGCAGGCTGTACTCCTGATTGCTCATTGAGTTTCAAAAGTCAGGAAGTGACTACACGCACAGAGAGAGAGACTGCTGTCCCAGAGAAGGGACAGAGAAGAGTTCTCCCCACCTGTGGAAGCTGGCACTGCCCCCTAGGCCCGCTGGATGGTGGTCACAGAGCCTGCTGGGATTGCCTGGGTTGGAATTCCCAGGAAGAGGAAGGACGCGAGACCATGCAGAAGCAGGGATGTCCTGTCCTTAACATTGGACTTACAGAGGAGAGATTCTCTGAGCTCTCGTGGGGCTGAGCTCCCATAGGAAGGAAGGACACAAGGCCACGCTGAAGCGGGGACATCTGCTCCAAACCCTGGAGTAACAGATAAGCAAAAAACTTTATTGCTGTGTTCAGAGACTATATATGTTCAGCTATAATAGTACCTGTTCGGGGTATATATATATACTATATATATTTAAATATATAATGTGGAAGCGTGACATTGGCAGTAGAAGATTGACATGGGTGAAGAAAGGGACATGGAGGCAAGTTACATTGGGGGTTAGCGACATGTGGGGGAAGTGACATTGGGTTGGAGAAAGTGACATGGGGATGGAACAAAGTGACATGGGGGACAAGAAAATTACATGGGTGCGAGAGTGACATGGGTTGGAGTGAGATGGAGGAGTTTCCATACTTTCTATGCAGCTTTAGGGTCTGCAGGAGGAAACTTCAGCTCCATGTATCCCTGTGTGTCTTGGCAGCCCCGTCTCCTCTGTGGACAAGGGGCCTCATGCAGTAAGCGCCGAAAAGCCGTTTTTCGCCATTTTCTCGCCAATATTGCCTTACAGATTCAGTAAGAGCCGATAAGCTCCAAAAATCGTCATTTTTTTTAGCCGAAAAAAACTTTTCGGCAGCCGGCTGCCAATAAGACACTTTTTGCCACTTATCGGCACTTTCTACTTTCTGAAACTGACTGAATTCTAGTAGTCCCGATCAGCTTTTCGCTGCTGATCGGCACTCTAGAATTGAGATTTTTATGGCAATCCAGCCCGCCAACTAAAGCTTGCAAGTTGCTGTGGGGGAAGCATCAGCAGGGTCGACACTTAGAAAAATTCAGGCCTTTTTCCTGCCTGGGATTGATGCCGGGGGTCTCCGGAGCTGATACCCATTAATACCATCACCGGAGCACCCGGCATGCATCCGAGGCAGGAAAAATGAATTTAAAGTCCACTTAATGACATTAGCGGCTAATCGCTAAGGCAATGAAGGGGTTAACCAGCCGTGCCACCCCGGCATACACACACAACATCCTCACACTAAATAAATAAATATATAAATAAATAACTAAATATATATATATATATATATTGTGACAAACGGCTTACTCCGGGGCTCCGTCGTTTGTCCGGGACTGTTTAGAACACGGTCTTTTAGGGTAGGTTAAATGATGAGGCGTCACGTACTGTTCCTTTAAACAGGCTGTGCCTGGTTTATTCAGTCCCAGGCACTGAGACTGCCACAGTGCATACAACAGAAAACAGATCAAAACAAAAGCTGCTCACCTGAGCGATAACTTAACTTAGATATCCCTGACTCAGGGTTGGAAGTGGCTTTTCCACTCCCAACAACAAAACAAGGTACTTTTGCAGTCTTACACAAATGAACAGAAAGATTGAACCTGTTTGGGGAAGAGGCTTCTCCCCTCTGTAGTTCAGCAGCCTTCCAGCCTCCTGGCTCTTGTGGAGAGACCAGAGCAAACAGGAAATCAGTCTTTCATACCTGATTCCTAATTAGCATGACAGGTGACAGAAATCAGGCAGCAGACAAACTCTGGTCTGGATCTCTCATCCCTCAGTTCCAGCGCTTGCCAAACTGTGGGATGGAGTGTATGTATTATAAGGCTGCACTCCCAGGCCAAACAGGATAGAAACTGTCTAGTATCCTGGGAGCCCTATATACGGAATTTATTACCATCCCCTGGTTTCTGTCACATATCCTCCCCTCCAGCTCAGACCTCGAGGGATGAGCGACCATGGATATTAGGGAGTGCATCCTTGACAACCCGTCAGCATTGCCATGTTTGTGCCCTGACCTGTGTTCCACAGAAAATTTAAAGGGTTGTAGGCTTAGGAACCACCTGGTCACTCTAGCATTCTTTTCCCTGTTTTGACACATCCAGGTAAGGGGTGCATGATCTGTGACCAACCGGAATTTTCTCCCCAACAGATAGTATTTGAGCGTCTCTACAGCCCACTTTATTGCGAGACACTCTTTCTCTACTATGGAGTAATTTTTCTCCTGGGGATTTAGTTTCCTACTTAAATAAAGGATGGGGTGCTCCTCACCTTGAGACTCCTGGGAGAGTACCGCCCCCAGCCCTACCTCAGATGCGTCGGTTTGGACTACGAACTCCTTGGAGAAGTCAGGTGTGACCAACACTGGTTGGGCACAGAGAGCTTCTTTCAGGCTTCTAAAGGCCTGTTCGGTTTCGGGGGACCACTTTACCATTAGCGGTCCTCTTGCTTTTGTGAGGTCAGTTAGTGGGGTTGCCTTAGTTGCAAAATTGGGAATAAACCTTCTATAGTACCCAATTAACCCCAAAAAGGTCCTTACTTGTTTTTTTGTAACTGGCCTTGGCCAATTTTGTATCGCCTCCACTTTGAGTGTTTGGGGTTTGAGTAAACCTCTGCCAATAGAATATCCCAGATACTTGGCCTCCTCCAGACCAATAGTGCATTTAGCGGGGTTAGCAGTTAGTCCAGCAGACCGGACTGCGTCAAGCACAGCTTGGACCTTTGGAAGGTGGGATTGCCAATCTTCACTATGGATTACCACATCATCCAGGTAGGCGGCAGCATACCGAGCATGTGGTTTTAAAATTTTATCCATCATTCTTTGGAATGTGGCGGGAGCTCCATGTAAGCCAAAAGGCAACACCTTATACTGAAAGAGGCCGTCTGGGGTTGAGAAGGCTGTCTTTTCTTTTGCCCTTTCTGTGAGGGGAACCTGCCAGTACCCTTTTGTTAGGTCTAGGGTTGTGAGATATCGGGCTTTGCCCAGTCTCTCTACAAGTTCATCTACCCTGGGCATAGGATAAGTATCAAATTTTGACACCGCGTTTAGTTTCCGGTAGTCATTACAAAACCTTGTTGTACCATCTGGCTTTGGGACTAAGACTATAGGGCTGTTCCACCCACTTTGGGATTCCTCAATTACACCTAGTTTTAGCATTTTTTTAACCTCTAAACTTATAGCCTTTCTTTTGGCCTCTGGGATTCGGTACGGTTTAAGGTTAACTCGGACCCCCGGTTCAGAGACTAGGTCATGTTCAATTACGCTAGTTCTACCTGGCCGTATAGAGAAGATTTCTTTGTTTCTTCTCACTAAATTCTGAACCTCTCGTTTCTGATCAACAGACAGGGTTTCAGCTATGCTAACCTCTGGGTCAGTTTCTTGATTCTCTGACGGACCTGGGGGTACTAGGGTTAACAAGACTTCTCTATCTTTCCAGGGCTTGAGTAGGTTTATATGGTAAATTTGCTCAGGTTTCCTCCTACCTGGCTGTCTTACCTTATAATTTACTTCTCCCACTCTTTCCAAGACCTCATATGGCCCATGCCATTTAGCAAGGAATTTACTCTCCACGGTGGGAACCAGAACTAGTACCCTATCACCTGGAGAAAAAATTCTGACCCTAGCACCCTTATTATATGTATTCCTCTGTGCTTCTTGAGCTTTCTCCATGTGTTCCCTCACTATGGGTAGGACTGCAGCAATGCGGTCCTGCATCTGGGCAACATGCTCTATTACACTTCTGTAAGGGGTAACCTCGTGTTCCCAAGTCTCTTTGGCTATATCCAGTAAGCCCCTTGGGTGTCGGCCATACAATAGTTCAAACGGGGAGAAGCCTGTGGATGATTGGGGAACTTCCCTAATGGCAAATAACAGGTACGGTAACAAACAATCCCAGTTTTTCCCATCTTTATCAACCGCCCGCCGTAACATGCTCTTTAAGGTTTTATTGAACCTTTCCACTAAACCATCTGTTTGTGGATGATAGACTGAGGTTCTGAGATGCTTGATTTTTAGGAGTTTACATAGCTCTTTCGTTACTTGGGACATAAATGGTGTTCCCTGGTCAGATAGAATCTCTTTAGGAATCCCGACCCGGGAAAACAGAACTACTAACTCTTTTGCTATGTTTTTAGCTGAGGTGCTACGTAGGGGAACTGCCTCCGGATATCGGGTGGCATAATCTAATATTACCAATATATGCTCATGTCCCCTAGCAGACTTTATTAGGGGTCCTACTAGATCCATAGCAATCCGGTCAAATGGTACCTCTATTATGGGAAGGGGTACCAATGGGCTGCGGTACGCCTTGAACGGGGCGGTGATCTGACGATCTGGGCATGAGGAACAATAATTCGTAATTTCTGCCAGAACCCCAGGCCAATAGAAGCTTCGGAGAACCTTTTCTTTTGTCTTTTCCACCCCTAGGTGTCCCCCCAATGGATGACTATGTGTGAGGTGTAATACTACGTTACGGAATGTCCGTGGTACCAACAATTGTTTAGTTGTAACTGATTTCCTTTTATCAACCCGATATACTAGGTCGTTCTCTACCTCGAAGTAGGGGTAAGCAAGTGACCTATCTGGTTGGCCAGGAGTACTATTCTGGTCCCGTATATTTCCCCTTGCTACCGCTAATGTGGGGTCCTCCCACTGGGCCTTCTTAAAACTCCCAGGACTGACCTCTAGGTCAGCGAGGGTCTTATCCGGTTCTGGGGTGGTAAGTGTCTGCTCAACATCTTGATTTGGGGTATTCCCTACCAAAGTAGTGATGGGGAAGGGAATTTTACAGCACTCCTCCTTTTCCCCCTTCTTATTTGGGCCCTCGTCAACCTCCATTTCTGAAAAAGGGAAAGGATTTGTTTCTTCTAATACTTCGTTATGGTCCGCTATTGAACTCTGGGCGCTATTCTGAGCGGGGGACCACATTTTTAGAAAATGGGGAAAGTCGGTCCCTATTAACACATCATGTGCCAGTTTGGGTACAATACCCACCTTGAAATCTAAAGAACCAAACTCTGTTTCAAAAAAAACATCAACAGTGGAATATTCATGATTATCCCCATGTATACAACAAATTGCCACTCTTTGTGAACTGTTTCCCTGTTTCTTCTTAATGGGCAAGAGGTATTCGGACACTAGTGTGACCATGCTCCCAGAGTCAAGAAGTGCCCGAACCCTCTTACCATTAACCTTTACAAATGCCCACAGATGGTTATTCAAGGGGTCCTCTGGGCTAGGGCCCATACATTGGGACAACAGCGAATAAGGTTCCACGCTGTTGCATTGCATGGGCTCATCATTTAGTGGGCAGATTTTTGCTGTGTGGCCCCTCTCATGACAATTTACACATTTAGGTACATAGTCTGTGTCCCACTTAGAGCCTTTTCCCGGCTCCCCATGTTGGCTATTGCCCTTAGTGTGCGAACCACTGTTGCTTGTGCTGCGTGAAGGGGGTCGCCGCTCTTCAGCGCCCCTTAACCCCGGTACCCTTTTACCGTCTCTGGAAGAGTCCTGGAACCTCGGGTAGTGGGGTTGCTCCACGACTGTGGGTTGCGGGTGCTCTTCTGCTGCATTGTACCTTTCTACGAGGGCCACAAGCTCATCCGCATTGTGGGGGTCACTCCGACTGACCCAACGGCGTAAGGCAGAGGGAAGTTTCCTCAAGAACTGGTCCATGACCAACCGTTCCACGATGTGGCTGGCTGAGTTGATCTCGGGTTGTAGCCACTTCCGGGCGAGGCGGATGAGGTCATACATCTGGCTTCGGGTGGCTTTATCCATCGTGAAGGACCATGCGTGAAACCTTTGGGCGCGAACAGCCGTGGTTACGCCGAGGCGGGCGAGGATCTCGAACTTCAATTTTGCATAGACGTTAGCTTCGGCTGGCTCTAGATCAAAGTAAGCCTTCTGGGGTTCGCCGCTTAGGAAGGGTGCGATTAGACCAGCCCACTCAGCTTCTGGCCATCCCTCTCTCTGTGCCGTGCGTTCAAACGTGAGAAGATAGGCTTCCACATCATCCGAGGGTCCCATCTTCTGAAGGTAGTGGCTTGCCCTGGTCATTTTCGGAACTGGGGCTGCCGCTGCCAGTGGAAGGTTACTGATAGTCCCCCTCAGGATCTCGAGTTCCTGCTGTAAGCCCTGAGCGAACCGCTGTTGCTCCTCTCTCAGCAAGCGGTTTGTCTCTTGCTGGTTTGCATTCGCGTTTTGCAGGGCTTCATTCGTCTGTTGCTGGTTTGCATTCGCCTGTTGCTGGTTGGCATTCGCCTGTTGCTGGTTGGCATTAATCTCTTGCTGGGCTATTAGCAGCTGTTGCTGGGCTGCATTCGTCTGCTGCTGGTTTGCATTAGTTTCTTGCTGGGCTATTAACAGCTGTTGCTGGGTTTCATACGCGTCTTTCTGGGCAGCGACATTGCGTACCAGCGCACCCACCACGTCTTCCATCTTGTTTGCAGAGGATGGAAAAACTTTTTTTTTTTTTTTTTTTTTCAAAGTTCTTCAACCCGCAGACCCCCTAGTGCTCTGCCCGCATTCTCCACCATATGTGACAAACGGCTTACTCCGGGGCTCCGTCGTTTGTCCGGGACTGTTTAGAACACGGTCTTTTAGGGTAGGTTAAATGATGAGGCGTCACGTACTGTTCCTTTAAACAGGCTGTGCCTGGTTTATTCAGTCCCAGGCACTGAGACTGCCACAGTGCATACAACAGAAAACAGATCAAAACAAAAGCTGCTCACCTGAGCGATAACTTAACTTAGATATCCCTGACTCAGGGTTGGAAGTGGCTTTTCCACTCCCAACAACAAAACAAGGTACTTTTGCAGTCTTACACAAATGAACAGAAAGATTGAACCTGTTTGGGGAAGAGGCTTCTCCCCTCTGTAGTTCAGCAGCCTTCCAGCCTCCTGGCTCTTGTGGAGAGACCAGAGCAAACAGGAAATCAGTCTTTCATACCTGATTCCTAATTAGCATGACAGGTGACAGAAATCAGGCAGCAGACAAACTCTGGTCTGGATCTCTCATCCCTCAGTTCCAGCGCTTGCCAAACTGTGGGATGGAGTGTATGTATTATAAGGCTGCACTCCCAGGCCAAACAGGATAGAAACTGTCTAGTATCCTGGGAGCCCTATATACGGAATTTATTACCATCCCCTGGTTTCTGTCACAATATATATATATATATTATATACCCCCCTAAAATACAGTACATATATGCAGCAATGATACTAGAGGCCGGCAGGGGCCCTCGGGTGTTACCCGGGGCTCTGCAGTATCAATTCTGTGCCCCCCCAAATTAATTTAAAAACACATACATACTTATGTAGCCCTGGTAAGAAATGGGGGCTATATATCTTTCTTCTACTGGTGTAAGTCCTGCTAAGGGCAGGCCGCCAGTAGTTATCATGGGTTTCCCCCGCTTCAAGCCCTGCCGTGATTGGTGGAGGTAGGAACCTGACTCTGTGTGGCAGGCTGAGACACAGGGGAGGGCCTGCTGACATCATGATGGGCAGGGCTGTCTCAATTTAGTTGCAGTTCCTGTGTGTTCTGAGTCAGTTAGTGTTGGAGTGTCTGACTGGACAGTCAGACTGTGTGAGTTAGCTAGGTTCCAGAGGAGCAGGACCTAGTTGGCGGGAGGTGGACCAATTCCCCTCACCCTGCCTAGGGGGTGAGGAAAGAGGTAACCCCACCCTGAGCGCCGTAGGTTTGGGGTGGAGGAAGGGAGCAAAGACCCCACAGACCATCCTGAGGGTGCACTTCTGGAGGGAAGGAGAAGGAGGAACAGACTCTGTACATTGTGCAGTGTGCTGCTGCTGCTGTGTGCTGCTACTGATCTGCTGTACAGAATAAAGACATTGCTGCTTTTATACAAAGACTGTGTGAGACTGAAATCTCTCGCCCTGGGACCAGGGCTTCTCTGGGAGGATCTCAACTTATTCCTTAAGGCTCGCCAGAGATGGAGGCATTGCACCACCGTTGCTAGAGAAGATGGAGGCATACACCCCAGAAGCCTGTCCCTGTTACCCCCTATACCACCGCGGGAGACTCAGGCCCTCCTGTTCCTCACAGGTACGCACCACCCACATACATGTAACCAGCCCTCACTACACCCTAGAGGTCCAGTTTGCGACCGGGGGGGGGGGGATATGGGTTACACTTATAAAGAAATCATCCCCCCTAACACATACAGTATAGTAATGGGCACAATTACTATTATCCACAAATGGATAATAGTGCATTTGCCCATTTAAAATACATAAAGAACAATAAATACATTAAATACATATTGCACTCACCCTTGACCGGCTGCCATGATGAAGGCCATCCTCATCTTCATCACCGTCCATGCCCCCTCCGATGCTGCAAAACATAAACAAGAATAAAAACAGCCAATGTAATGTCCCCTAACCCCTTAATCACCATTGTGGTTATTAACCGCTACAGTCATTAAGGGGTTAACCCGCCCTCACCCACCACTCGGAAGGCCTATATACCCTCCCCCACTACCCTCCCACTAGGCCTAACCACCCTCACTCATCCAATACACAGCCGGGAGGCCTACCCACATACCCTTGGGGCCAATACCCCCTTCCCCCACCCCCAGTACCCACAATAAAAACAATACACAGCCCCACAATAAACATCATTATATTTATTAAATACATAACCCACCCCCTGTACCACCCCCATAAATACATGATTTATTATTTTACATACAGGGTTAATACCCCAGGCCCACGGGAGTCCCCGGTGGGCCTGCCGGATCACCTCACAGACCTCACAGTAGCCCAGTACCATGTTTCAAACAGGCTATGGGGGCCTACGGGTGGTCCCCGCCAGGCACCGTGGTCTACCAGGTGGTCTCCGCGTGTCACCGTGGGCCACAATGGGGCCCCACTCTCTCTCACACACTGTCACACTCTCTCTCACACACTGTCACACTCTCACTCACACACTGTCACACTCTCACTCACACGGTCACACTCTCTCTCACACACTGTCACACTCTCTCTCACACACTGTCACACTCTCTCACACACTGTCACACTGTCACTCACACACTGTCACACTCTCTCTCACACACTGTCACTTTCTCTCTCACACACTCCACACACTGTCACACTCTCTCTCTCACACACTGTCACACACACACACACACACACACACACACACACACACACACACACACACACACACACACACACACACACACACACACACACACACACACGATCGGGGCGCTCTCCCTACCGCTGCCGGGTCCGCCGGGTCCCCCGGAACCCTCTGCCGCCGTCCCGCGATCGTGGGACACCAGGGCTCCCTCGGGGAGCCCTGGACGCGCGTGCAGGGGGCGCAGGCTCCCGAAGACGCGTGACCGCGCGTCTATGACGCGCGGCACGCCGAGGGGCGGCCACTAGCAAGCCGGGAAATCTCCCGGCTTGCGGTACCGGCCACACTTTAATAAAGTGTGTCGGTAGTGTACCAAATAAGTTAACATTGGAAGGATGTTGATCCAGGGTGTAATCTGATTCCCAATTCTTGGAGTCAGGAAGGAATTTATTTTTCCCCTTATTAGATGTCATTGGATGATATATCACTGAGGTTTTTTATTTGCCTTCCTCTCGATCAATATACTGTAAGTGTGTATATAGGGTAAAGTATCTGCCGTCTAAATTTGTCATAGGTTGAACTTGATGGACGCATGTCTTTTTTCAACCTCATCTACTATGTAACTATGTAACTCTGTAACTAATGGAGTAGGGACCAGCAGAATATACTGGAAACCTCAACTGCACTAGTCCCTATAACTGCACTGGGGGAGGTAGAGCACACAGTATATATATTTATGAGGGGAAATGATTGAAGATTAGGGTCCATACCCCCCACCTCACATTACCAACAATCCTTCTCCTAGCCACAGGGGGAGGGCATCAGACCATTAGAAATGTGAGAGGAGGGACCCAAATCTGATGACAGAAATGTCTGTTGACTCATTTATATTTCAGATTGGGCTCCAGATTAAGTCGAATCACAAGTATACCAGAACAGTTTGGATTTGGGAAATTTTGGATTTTTGGATTTTGAAAGACCCGGGCTGTGTGTATGTATATATATATCTTCATACATACATATATATATATATATATATACACTGGCGACACACTTTATTCGAGCTCGGCTAGTCCCACGAATTCGGGTATACCCGGGTGTATTGAGGTTTGTGACTGTTTTCTGCCCGAGTGCATTGAGGTATTTTCCAAGCAGGGATTGAAGCATTTTATTCCCGCTGGGTGCAATACTGCACAGTATATATATATATACTGCATTACAATTCATGAATTTATGCCATCTGGTAGACACGCGAAGCATTGCAGCCTATTAAATCCTAATCATTATCATTTAACAGATCAGCCGCCCGTCAGCCAGGCATGAACCCAGGCTGGGAAGGCAAACGCAACGGGGCTTGTCAGAGGTGAGGAGCGGCGCATTCCAGGTATCTGCCAGGTACATACTGGGTATTTGCTCGAATAAAGTGTGTCGGTGCAGTATACACTACCGACACACTTTATTGAAGTGTGGTCGGTACCGCAAGCCGGGAAATCTCCCGGCTTGCTAGTGGCCGCCCCTCGGCGTGCCGCGCGTCATAGACGCGCGGTCACGCGTCATCGGGAGCGTGCGCCCCCTGCACGCGTGTCCAGGGGCTCCCCGAGGGAGCCCTGGTGTCCCGCGATCGCGGGACAGCGGCAGGGGGTTCCGGGGGACCCGGCGGACCCGGCAGCGGTAGGGAGAGCGCCCCGATCGGAGGGCGCTCTTCTGCTGCTTCGGCGCGCGCCCGTCACACTCGGGCGCGCGCCAGGCTACTGCTGCGGCACAGAACGGGCAAATGCTCGAATAAACTGTGCCGCAGCAGTATATATATATATATATATATATATATATATATATATAGTGACAGAGTCACTGACTCAGTAGGCTGGAATAGTGAATGGAGAGACGCTGCAGCCAGATCACTGAGTGTTAATCTCCTCAGACAGAGAAAGCACAGCTGAAGACTGATTAAACAGGGGCTGAACTCATGAGTGAAACAAGTGCTTTAAAAAGCAGGAAGTTGCTCACACAAGGTGAGCTTGTTTTTCCACAGGAAGGTAGAGAGAACTCTCCCGGCTTGGAAGCCGTAGCAGCTGCTGCTGCTCTGGTCCCCAGTCCTGCGAGGAGCTTTGCTGCTGGGACCAGCTGGGACCCCAACCCAGGATAAAGATAAACATTGCTGCGAGGCTGGACACAGCCTGCTCCCCGGAACCGTGTTCCTGTTTGCTGTTTGGAGCTGCAACAGATAAGACTTTATTATTACACTTATTGGTTATACTTTGTGTTGCATATGTTTTGGGCATGACCAGCATGTCTTGTTAGTAAGGGCTCAAGAAGTGAGTTAGTTTCCCTAAAGGGAACAGGCTTTAATTTTTAATAAAGTAGTTTCTTAAAGGGACAGTGCACCCGTACTTTATTTTGGTTGTGGCTAATAAACCACTACAGTTGAACGTTTCCCACCGTGTCTAGCGTCTTACTGTCCCAGCCGTGAGGCCGTCCTGCCACAGGTGGTGTCAGAAGTGAGATGTTACGCCTCTGGGGGTCAGTAGATGAAGATGTGTTGAGACACTGAACTCAAGCGGAAAAAAAAATGATCTTTGCTGAAGCATGGAAATTACAGCTAGCAAGCGCTGAGTGTAAATTTTGCCCGTCGGGTATGAAAGGATTGCTGTGTAAAGCTAATGCCTTTTGCTGAAGTGAGTGAATTTGCAGCTAGCAAGTGCTGTGAGCAAAGATTGCTCTGTCTGGTAAAAGGAAATTGAAAATGGATTTTGGCATAGATGTTGCCCTAAGAAGAACCCAGAAGGTTCAAAGATTGTAAATCCCATACAAGTTACGTGTGTTGTGCAAAGTCTGCCTCGTCGGGTGTGAGAAGAAAAAAAACAAACAAAAAAACGGGGTTTTAAAATGGCCGCCGTCATGTGTCAGTTTTGCAATGTACATAACCATACAAAACAGTGTCCCTTCAGGCCATATGATGATTATGATGACGACGCATATGTGGCCCCGAGAAGAGAGACGTACCCGCAGATGAAAGCTGCAAAAGTGTCCAGTGTGTGTGTGCCCAGTACCACTGATGTCTCTGGAACTAATAAAACAAAGAGAAAGAAGAAAAATAAAAATATTTTTCAAGACACAGAGGAAGTGACCAAACCACTTTAGCCTGCGATATCAGGACAACAGGCGTCAGCAAGCACCCGAGATGTGCTGCAGACCGGAGTGATGGGCAGAATTATCACAAGAACGGTGGCAAAGGAAAAGGAGGAGCAAAGGGAAGCTGAATCCTTGATCCAGGGAAAAGAGGCCTTAATTTCTGCACTCCAAACTGCCCAGCGTGATTATGATGTCTTGCAGGAACAATTGAATAGGGAGCGAGAAGCTAATGCCGAGGTACAGAGGTGTATACTCCCAGCTATACAAGAGTATGCGGCATTAAAGAAAACAGAGCATCTCTTGCGGAGTGAGTTGGAGGAGCTGACGACAAGTTTGAGTAAGGCCAACACCGCAATTGCTAACATGGAATCAGAGAGAACAAGTCCTGACTGGAGACTATGCTATCAGATGTCCCAGAGAGATGTGCAAAACTTCATCAAAGACTTAGAAGTTTCTCACCAAGAAGCTAGCACGCTCAAAACAGAGCTGGAGCTCTCACGCCAGGAGGGCCACAGTCTAAACACAGAGCTGGGTATGTTGAAGGAAACCCATGAGAATGCCCTGAGGGATTTAGAGACTGTAAAGAAGGAGAATGTAAGTCTGATGCAGAAAAATTCAGACTTGACAGATCAAATCAGTAAAGGTGATAAGAAGCTCCACCATGCAGGAAAAGTGGAGAAGCAATTGATCCAGGAAAAGCTAGAGGTGCAGGAAGCACTGCAGAATGCAGAGAGAATGCAACGTGTCTCCCTGCAGCAGCACACACAGGCAACACACTTATGGCAGAGCCAGCTGCAAGAGTTACATGCAAGTCTGCAAGCAGCCAAGGTGAAGCAGCGAGTGCTACAGGAACGGCTGAGTACCCAGTATGTCCCCACAGAACAGCATGAGGAACTGAGGGCCACGCTGTACGCCACAAGAGCATCGCTAGGGGCAGAGCAGGTCTTTGAAGAAAGCCAATGAAACGGTCCTAAGGGATATTGAGACTGTGAAAATGGAGAATATAAACCTGAAGGAAGAGGTTTTAAACCTGACTGGTCAGGTCAGTGATGGGACTGAGAAGCTTCACCAAGCGCAGAAAGTGAAGACGCAATTGGCGCAAGAAAAAAATGAAGTACAGGCTGCTCTGCAGAATGCAGAGAAAATGCTGGAAAAAGAATGCCTCGCCCTGGAGCAGCTGAAGATCACATTGAGCGCCACAAGAGCATCGCTGGAGGCGGAGCTTAGAAGCTAGGTGACTCTGTGTGAGAGGGAACATGAGAAGGTTCAAAGACTGGAGCAAGAGCTGGAGAAGCAGAGAGGCAACTCCCTCTCCATGAGTCAGTATGCCAAGGAGAAAGAAGCCTGGAAGACAGAAGCAACAGCAATACTGGCGACAAGAACTGCAGAGCTCAAAAAGATGGAGGAGGCATTGATGCAAACCCAGAGTAAGCACTGGGAAGAGGTGAAGGCCCTGAGAGGGGACTGGCAGCATCAGATTGAAGAGCTGCAAACGCAGGTTGCTGAGCGCAAGATACAGCTCGCCGAGCGGGAAAAGGTGACCGTCCAACAGGTGGCTTGCCTGTCATTGCGCTATGAAACCGAGATGGCTGACACCCGCAAGCTTCTGGACCACACGTCCAATGAGATGGCCCGACTGCAGCAGGGACTTAATGACAGATCAGGAGCAGTGAAAGAAGTGATGCAGAAAAAAGTTCTTCAGGCTTGGCTCAGATTTACTGAGGGGGATGTCTTAGAATTGCTTCATCGCCTGGATGTAGAAAATGCTCCGGAGGTTGCCGTCTCTGAACTTAATGCATTGTTCTCAGTATCGCCTCTCAATGAGCTAGTCCAGAACTGCAAAAACATTGATGTGAGGAAATTGATCCCGATAGAAACTCTAACTCCCGAGAACGTTCTGTAATGGAAAGCACTGTACGAGTACTAAAAGTCAAAGGATGATGAAGGGGAGGCTGCACTGGAACATGTTTTACCAGAGCCCGCTGTCTATGCAGACTATCTCTTAAGTTATCTTCAAAACCCTGCTGTTCTCACAGAAGAACAAAAAGTGGATATGACACAAATTGAAGACATGCTGACTACAGAATTTATAGGTCAGCAGCTGATTCTTATAGTCGGCTATCTAGATACCAGTGAAGAAGGAGGCAGGAAATGCCTTCTTGCTGTCCTACAAGAGATGCTTGTGATACCTAATACACCAACTTCCCTTATAACATGTCTAGTGGAATTATTGCTCCGTATTGTTAAAGATGATGACCGGAGAATTCAGATTGTGGCAGAAATAGTCTCTGAGCTGCGAGACCAATTGTTAGCGTGGATATACCAGCGGATGCCGCGAAATCAAGGAAATTACAGTTTAAGATTGCATATTTAAGAGTGCAGCTTAACGAAGCCAAACAAGCTTTGGAGGACTCCATAGTTTTACAAGACTTCAGTCTTGCATCTGAATTAAAGGAGATAGTGAGGTACCAGTCCTCAGGCCCAGATGGCCTGATAATTACCCCAAAAAGAAAATGCCTAAATTGGAAGGCAAGAAAAAAAAAGGGGGAGGGAAGGGCCGACGTCAGACATTGGCGACAAAGATGCTGGTGCACGGGAATGGTGCACAGGCCGCTCCACAGGACAATATTTCGCTGGGGAGAGGGATATGTGACAGAGTCACTGACTCAGTAGGCTGGAATAGTGAATGGAGAGACGCTGCAGCCAGATCACTGAGTGTTAATCTCCTCAGACAGAGAAAGCACAGCTGAAGACTGATTAAACAGGGGCTGAACTCATGAGTGAAACAAGTGCTTTAAAAAGCAGGAAGTTGCTCACACAAGGTGAGCTTGTTTTTCCACAGGAAGGTAGAGAGAACTCTCCCGGCTTGGAAGCCGTAGCAGCTGCTGCTGCTCTGGTCCCCAGTCCTGCGAGGAGCTTTGCTGCTGGGACCAGCTGGGACCCCAACCCAGGATAAAGATAAACATTGCTGCGAGGCTGGACACAGCCTGCTCCCCGGAACCGTGTTCCTGTTTGCTGTTTGGAGCTGCAACAGATAAGACTTTATTATTACACTTATTGGTTATACTTTGTGTTGCATATGTTTTGGGCATGACCAGCATGTCTTGTTAGTAAGGGCTCAAGAAGTGAGTTAGTTTCCCTAAAGGGAACAGGCTTTAATTTTTAAGAAAGTAGTTTCTTAAAGGGACAGTGCACCCGTACTTTATTTTGGTTGTGGCTAATAAACCACTACAGTTGAACGTTTCCCACCGTGTCTAGTGTCTTACTGACCCCGCCGCGAGGCCGTCCTGCCACAATATATATTATATATATATATATATATATATATATATTACAGTGGTTGACAAATCACCAAAAAATCTACTCGCCACACAAAAATATCTACTCGCCACCTAGTAACAAACGTGTGCTGCTTGGGCCAATATTTACTCACCCGGGGGTTACATCCACTCGCCCGGGGCGAGCAAATGTATAGGTTTGTCGAACACTGTATATATATATATACACACACACACACACACACACACACACATGCCGACAGAATCCGCATACACACCTAATAGCAATAGGGTATTTATAAGACCAATGGAATACACTCTAAAATCAAGAAAATGGTCTGTTCTCCAAGACAAAGGTAAATATAGCACAAAAAAGAACACAAGAAGTCTCAATAATGAGCACTCAAAATATCCCTAGAAAATATTAACTTTAATGTCTTCAAATACTGTATAACAACTTAAAACATAATTGAAACCAAAAGAGCTGTACCCCAAAATAGAGAAGTTACGTGCATATCATGTACTGCAAAGGCATAGGTCTAACCTTGACAGTAATATCAGGCTAATGAAACAAAGGTAACAAGTTCCCTGGGTCATCAAGACCAGTTGGTCAAAGATATGATAAATGACCTAGATTACACACTAATAATAACATTGGTCTAATATCACATGTAAACCACACATGCAGCAGAATGTTAATCACACGACTGTAACCAGCCCAAAGATAAGAAAAGAGCTTGTATCTGTGTAAAAAAGACTGAATAGATATAGTCTGTTCTCAATGTGTAGTAAAAAATCACAAGACCTGCCAAATAAGGTGAGATAATGTCCTGGTAGATCCAATTTTGATGAGGATCTAGTATCAAAATAACACATGAAATCCGTCCAAACATAATAGGGGTAAAAAAGACATATACTTATCCCCATAAAGATTATGTGCTGGATCCTCAGAAAAACTGAATCAATTCACTTGAGAAGTGGTTAGTCTTTGATCTCCCCGCCATTCCAAACATCAGCAGAATAGCAAGGCCAGAGATAGTGAGTCCTCTGGTCAGCAGTAAAGAATTTGCACATCATAATGTCTCAGGGTCACTTCAGCAGAAGGGGTTGGTGTCAGTGTTGGGGGATAGGGTCTCAGTGACAGGGTAAGGGAGCATGGTCTCAATGTTGGAGGGGGAAGAGGTTGGGTCATCAGTGGTTGGATTGGGTCTCAGTGCAGGGGATGAGGAATATCAGTGCCAGGGTGGACACAGTCTCAACGCAAGGGGGCAGTGGTGGGGTCTAAGTGCCAGACGGGGGGGAAGGGGGTTTAAATGCTAGGAGGGAAAGAAGGTGTTAGTGCCAGGGGGAGGGAGCAGAGTTTTAGTGCCTGGTGAGAGGGGGTTTAAATCCTTGGGGAGATTCTCAGTACCCAGAGGAGGGGTGGCGGAGAAGGTCAGGGTCTCAGTGCCTGAGAGAGGAGGGGCAGGGTATCAGTGTTCATGCTGGATATAAGTAAACAGCTGTGTTCAGCAGGGATTTTTATTGGGAACTTGTAGTAGTATTCCACTGGGATTTCTATTTACAGTATAATCACTTTCTAACTGACAATCTGAAGTAATGTCAGAAGAAGCTGAAATATTGTCTTGCAAAGCAGTTACCCACATTATTTTGTTCTGCACCACTTTAATAAAATAATGCATTGTTTTACAGTTCCATGTATCTTAACCTATATTAAAATCATATCAGTTTTGTATTGTATTTGCAAAGGCTTTTGATACGGTTTCACACAAGAGATTGGTGTACAAAATAAAGAAAATTGGACTCAGTAATAATATATGCACCTGGATTGAAAACTGGTTAAAGGACAGACAACAGAGGGTTGTCATAAATTGAACTTTTTCAGGTTGGGCTAAAGTCGTGAATGGAGTACCTCAGGGATCGGTACTGGGACCCTTGCTTTTTAACTTGTTTATTAATGACCTTGAGGTTGGGATCGAGAGCAAAGTCTCCATCTTTGCTGAGGATACTAAATTGTGTAAGGTAATAGAATCAGAGCAGGATGTAATTTCTCTTCAGAAGGACTTGGAGAGACTGGAAACGTGGGCAGGTAAATGGCAAATGAGGTTTAATACAGATAAATGTAAGGTTATGCATTTGGGATGCAAGAATAAAAAGGCGACTTACAAATTAAATGGAGATATATTGGGGGAATCCTTGATGGAGAAGGATCTAGGAGTGCTTGTAGACAGCAGGCTTAGCAATAGTGCCCAATGTCATGCAGTAGCTGCAAAGGCAAACAAGATCTTATCTTGCATTAAACGGGCAATGGCTGGAAGGGAAGTAAACATAATTATGCCCCTTTACAAAGCATTAGTAAGACCACACCTTGAATATGGAGTACAATTTTGGGCACCAATCCTAAGAAAAGACATTATGGAACTAGAGAGAGTGCAGAGAAGAGCCACCATATTAATAAAGGGATGGACATTCTAACTTATGAGGAAAGGCTAGCTAAATTAGATTTATTTACATTAGAAAAGAGGCGTCTAAGAGGGGATATGATAACTATATACAAATATATTCAGGGACAATACAAGGAGCTTTCAAAAGAACTATTCATCCCAAGGGCAGTACAAAGGACTCGGGGCCATCCCTTAAGGTTGGAGGAAAGGAAATTTCACCAGCAACAAAGGAAAGGGTTCTTTACAGTAAGGGCAGTTAAAATGTGGAATTCATTACCCATGGAGACTGTGATGGCAGATACAATAGATTTGTTCAAAAAAAGGTTGGACATCTTTTTAGATGGGAAAGGTATACAGGGATATACCAAATAAGTATACTGCTGCGGCAGAGTTTATTCGAGCATTTGCCCGTTCTCTGCCGCAGCAGTAACCTGGCGCGCGCCGGAGGGTGCCGGGCGCGCGCCGAAGCAGCGGAAGAGCGCCCTCCGATCGGGGCGCTCTCCCTACCGCTGCCGGGTCCGCCGGGTCCCCCGGAACCCCCTGCCGCCGTCCCGCGATCGCGGGACACCAGGGCTCCCTCGGCGACGCGCGGCACGCCGAGGGAGTGGGGCTAGCAAGCCGGGGCATCCCCCGGCTTGCGGAACTAGCCCTGCTCGATTTAAACGTGTCGGCAGTGTACATGGGAAGGATGTTGATCCAGGGATTAATCCGATTGCCAATTCTTGGAGTCAGGAAGGATTTAATTTTTCCCCTTGATGGGATTTTTTGTTTGCCTTCCTCTGGATCAATAAGTAAGTATAGATATAGGATAAAGTATCTGTTGTCTAGATTTAGCATAGGTTGAACTTGACTGACCTACGTCTTTTTTCAACCTCATCTACTATGTAACTATGTAACTATGTATTTCTTTTAAGTTATTTATTCCATTAAAAGGCTAATGTATCACAATCTCACATCTACAAACACTAACAGGATTAACAAAGTAAACATGTCGGTCTTTTTTTTTTTTTACCAATGCTACCCATCTGCAAAACTTGGGTAAATGTGGTGCACAACCAGCACCAAATTTATAGGCGATAAAGGGTAAATGTAAAAAAAAATTTCTGTTTTAAATACTTCTGACCCTGCATTTTGATGTTTTTTGAAGCCCATACTGTATGTTTTGATTATTGTTTTGGAGATATTGATAAAAAATCCCCTAGAGAAGGTTCTCAATTATTCTGACATTCCTTGAAGCATAGATATTTTAGGAGTGTGAGACACTCCTTTGAAGAGGCTTGACCTCCACTGATATTGGTACTGAAGGCTGATCTAGGGAGTTTTAATTTGAATAAAGAATTTTAAAGCACGTGGTCCTAAAACCCCTCCCCCCCAATAAATCATATTAAAAACCGGGCTTAACTTCCAGCATTGCTGTATTCTTCTTGCTGGCTCGTCTGAACCCTATTTTCAAACTACTGTACATAAGACTTCTGAATGAAGGAGCGGCTCAGTGAGTAACGACACTGACTGGCACTGAGTTTGAAACAGGGGAACCTGGTTCAATTCCCATTGTCAGCTCCTTGTGGCTTTGGGCAAGTCACTTTATCTTCCTGTGCCTCAGGCACCAAAAAATAGATTGTAAGCTCTATGGGGCAGGGACCTATGCCTGCAAAATGTCTCTGTAAAGCACTCCATAAACAACTAGCTGCGCTATACAAGAACATGCTTTAAAAAAAAATTCCCTTTCGCACTCCTTTCAATCACTCTGCTGCAGAGATTATTAGGGTATTCTCCCACACAGAGTTTTCATTTTTAGCATAGCACATCACCTTCCATACAGAACTCATCACTGCTCTTGTTTTCAGAGCTTTTATTGGCGTAACCGGACAGCTGTTGCTCATTAGGGTTGAGGCCCCAACAAAAGTCTCAACTGCAGTACTTGTTGTCTGCACTCTTTCTTCAGTTATTCTGCTCACACTTTTACTCATGCTGTCTCTGCCTCCCTCTGCACCTATTTCCTTCTGTGATATTATTAATATCAAACTTATTTGTACTTATTATATTTATGCGGATAATAACCAAATTTACTTGACCTCAATTCTTCGCTACAGTACCAAGTAATTAACTGGCTTTCAGTTTATTCTGTATGCACAGTTAATTGTTTGTGTCATTATGACCATCATTTGTTGAATTACGTAACACAGTAGTTTATAATCTATTATTATGTCTGCTCCTAGCACACATTTTTTTAATCTAGTTACTTACAGTAGGTCTAGAAGAGCTGAGCAGTCTTGTGAATTATGACCTCAGAGGTCAGGAGTTACCTATATATACTCTGTTACTGGAGCTGCAGAGGCAGCATGTGAGTTCGTTTTGTACTGTATCTGATCCTATCTGTTCATGTTTGGCCTAGGAAAGCATTGTCTTTTCACTCTACTTTGATTATTGCATATCAAGATTGCATGTACTGTTCTTCTATGCTCTAATACATGTTTTTCAATTTAGAAGAACAACCTTTCTTTATGCAAGAAGTTGAAGATCTGTACAGTCTCACAGGGCTACGTGTGCTGAGAACAGTATAGTGAGAAGACAGCTTTCATGGAGGGCTCAATCAAAACAGAAACACATCTCCCATGACTACTGCACCGACACACTTTATTCGAGCAAATACCCAGTATGTACCTGGCAGATACCTGGAATGCGCCGCTCCTCACCTCTGACAAACCCCGTTGCGTTTGCCTTCCCAGCCTGGGTTCATGCCTGGCTGACGGGCGGCTGATCTGTTAAATGATAATGATTAGGATTTAATAGGCTGCAATGCTTCGCGTGTCTACCAGATGGCATAAATTCATGAATTGTAATGCAGTATATATATATATACTGTGCAGTATTGCAGCCAGCGGGAATAAAATGCTTCAATCCCTGCCTGGAAAATAACCCAATGCACTCGGGCAGAAAACAGTCACAAACCTCAATACACCCGGGTATACCCGAATTCGTGGGACTAGCCGAGCTCGAATAAAGTGTGTCGCCAGTGTATGTTTCTACAGCTAGACCTACTTCTACGTACATGCTTTAGACATGCTTCTGAAGCCAGGTGACAGGTGGGGGAAGATGACATTTTTGTTGCACATGCTCAGTAGCGATACTGAGGCTTTGTGCCAGTTGTTGCAGGACTGGAAGAACCTGACGATAGGTGAAGGTTTAATTCCCACGCCAGAGATTGGCTGTACATTATGGAAATAGGACATTTAGAGTTTTTAAAAGTTGGTGCAGTCAGTCAGACAGTTAGTTCCATCTAAGAGTTCCATCGGTTCTATCATGTAAAGAGATTCAGCAGTTCCATCTTGTGTGATTCACCTGAAATTCAGTCCAATTTGAGAAGTTCCAGCTCTGAGTAAGTCATCTAAATTTCTCAGAGGATAAGTGATGAGAATCCAACAGCAAGAGGCTACGGGAATGAAAAGTGGCCGGGATTATTTTGCTGTGTGTTTGCAACTACGAAAGATTATTTTTGTTATCCCAGTTTCCAAAATAAGTGTATCTTTTTCCTGTAATTTGTGTAACATAGTTGTGTACGATCCTTATGTGAATAAATACAATTTATTTTATCTTGCTGCTTTCTCAATCAATGATCCCGGTAATTAAGGTGTTAATAAGCTTGGTCTACCGTGACAGGCTGTATGTATAAAAATCCATGCAGTCAGCCTAAGTATTTGCATAGGAGACTTGATGTCTGCCTAGCCATCTGACCTCAAAGGGAATCCAGGATATCGAGGTGTCGGGCCATTTGGTAGCAAGGAGGGGCAGAAGAAAAGGCCCCAACAGTTCTTTCAGACTCTGCAGAGTCTTCCCTGCAGATAGCCAGGCCCCTTTCTCTGACATCATCAGCCAGATGAGCCCTGCTCTGATTGGCGGCAGCAACATTTCTCACGGTTTGGATTAGGCTACAGTATTTTTTGAATGAAACTCAAGAGGTATTATAACCCCTGGCGCCTCTTAGATAGTGTGTGTTTTCCAATTGTTCTCTCAAGGTTCGAAAGATTCTCAAAGTTTTCTCCAGATGCTAGGATTCTAAATTTCAAGTTTCCAGCAAGAAAAAGGCCGCTTCAGCTAAAACTGTCTGGAATATTTTCTGTCCTGTTTTTTAAACTGTTATCAGGTGCAAATCCTTATTAGAATTCCCTGCACCTAGAGGAGTCTAGCTTTATACCCCAGTCCCAAGTAAGTGTTTTTCCCCCTGTCTTTTGTGTAATATTGTGTGTTTGCCTTTTCCTGTGAATAAATTTACAATTTATTTCATTATCTTGTTTTGCTCAATGTACTGCACCGACACACTTTATTCGAGCAAATACCCAGTATGTACCTGGCAGATACCTGGAATGCGCCGCTCCTCACCTCTGACAAGCCCCGTTGCGTTTGCCTTCCCAGCCTGGGTTCATGCCTGGCTGACAGGCGGCTGATCTGTTAAATGATAATGATTAGGATTTAATAGGCTGCAATGCTTCGCGTGTCTACCAGATGGCATAAATTCATGAATTGTAATGCAGTATATATATATATACTGTGCAGTATTGCAGCCAGCGGGAATAAAATGCTTCAATCCCTGCCTGAAAATACCTCAATGCACTCGGGCAGAAAACAGTCACAAACCTCAATACACCCGGGTATACCCGAATTCGTGGGACTAGCCGAGCTCGAATAAAGTGTGTCGCCAGTGTATGATCCATGTAAAAAGGTGTAAATTGTGTGGTCTCCCGTGACAACCTCCGGGTGATCTAAGCCGGTTTGGCAGGAAATTTTTGATGGGACGTCTGGACCATGTTGGGAGCATGTATTTGATCCATGAATTCTCCTCAGGTCCATAACCCTTCCAATGGAACAGGTACTGTAATCTGCCACGGGATCTACAGGAATCCAGTATCTGGCGTACTTCAAATTTCACCTGGCCATCCCAGTCTAGGAGGAGGGACAATAGGAGGAGTATACAACAGGTAAAGGGAAGGGTTCACAGTGTAGTGTAGGACCTGCATTAATTTTGATTATACCTTGATGTGGTATGCAGGCTTATGACGCTTTGGACAAAGGGTTTAGAGTGGAGCACCTTTTGGCACCTTTGGAAAGAAATATGGTCCGCAGTAATCAGTAGGTTTTTGTATTTTGGCAACCTGGCATTTGTTGAGTTTTGGATTGTAACAATAATGCTGTGGCAGCATGTGGGACAGATACAATGAGAGGAGATTTGAGAACTAAATTCTCAGAGGTTTCACCCAAAGGAGCTACTGCAGCAACAGCACGCAAGCAAAGTGGGATCCCTGCATCAACTGGGTCTAAAGCAGAACTATAAACTATAATATGCTAAAGGTCGCTGTTTACCTCTGTGGGTTTGGGTGAGTACGCCTGTTGCAAACCCACCCTTCTCATGACAATACAAGGTAAAGGGTTTGTCATTGTCAGGTAATCCCAGAGCAGGGGCATTAGTCAGAGCCTGTTTGGGGGCGACAAAGACATCTTCACACACAGGAGTCCAAATGATACGTTCTGGGTTGGTCTGGGAGGTGAGGTTTTGGAGCAGCTTTACTAGTAAAGTACACTACCGACACACTTTATTAAAGTGTGGCCGGTACCGCAAGCCGGGAGATTTCCCGGCTTGCTAGTGGCCGCCCCTCGGCGTGCCGCGCGTCATAGACGCGCGGTCACGCGTCTTCGGGAGCGTGCGCCCCCTGCACGCGCGTCCAGGGGCTCCCCGAGGGAGCCCTGGTGTCCCGCGATCGCGGGACAGCGGCAGGGGGTTCCGGGGGACCCGGCGGACCCGGCGGACCCGGCAGCGGTAGGGAGAGCGCCCCGATCGGAGGGCGCTCTTCCGCTGCTTCGGCGCGCGCCCGTCACTCTCGGGCGCGCGCCAGGCTACTGCTGCGGCCAAGAACGGGCAAATGCTCGAATAAACTTGGCCGCAGCAGTATATCCCAAAACACAATACCGACAGTATCCAGTCATACCCAGAAAGGATCGGACCTGAGAATTGGTGGTGGGTCGAGGCACCTGTAGGATGGAACTGATCCTATCCTGGGACAGGTGTCTGAAGCCAGGTGACAGGTCATAACCAAGATAATGTACCCGCTCTTAACACAACAACAATTTGTCCTTAGAAGCATTATGACCTTTCTGTGCCAGAGCCTGTAGGAGAATTATTGAATCTGTTACGCATGCTTCTTGGGAGGGAGAATCTAGTAAAAGGTCACCCACATACTGAATTAACACTGAGCCACCTTTAAATTGTACATCATCCAGATCCCTTTTTAATATCTCAGAGAATAGGGATTGAGATTCTGTATACTTCTGGGGCAACCGAGTCCACATGTATTGGAAAGCAAAAAGCAAGTGAAAGCAAAATGGTACTGACTGTCAGGGTGGATTTCGATTGAAAAAAAGGCTGAACATAAGTCTACCACAGTGAAATAAGGTGGTGTGGAAGGGACGTGAGAGAGGATAATGGCAGGGTTAGGAAACACAGGGAAAGAATGTAATACAGACTGATTAATTGCTCTAAAATCCTGAACAAACCTCCATGTCAAAAAAACAGATTTTTGGACTGGAAAAATAGGAGTGTTGCAGACGCTGCTGACAGGAACAATAACCCCTTGCTCCAAAAGAGAAGCAATGACAGGGGCTATACCAGCCTCTGCTTTAAGACGCAAGGGATACTGAGTCTGCCGGGGCAGTGGTTTGTTAGGATTAAGGCGGATACATTTCTGCAAGTCTGTGCGCGCGCACAGTAATGGTAAATTTGAAGATTTATATTTGAAGCAGAGATTAATTAACGTTCCGAGTTCATACTGTATACAGTAGTACAGTATGAGGCTCCTTAGCCATACACATAAAAAATATGAGGACACATACTGTACTGCAGCGTTGCGCAAAGTGGGGGGCGCGACCCCCAGGGGGAGCGGGAGATTGTGCTGGGGGGGCGCGGGCAGTTGCAGAGGCCCCGCGCTCTTCCCCCAGGCATTTAAATTAAATGCTGGGGGATCGCATGAGGCCCCTGCAACTGTTTACTTACCGGGATTCAGCCATCTGTGTTGCATCACCATGGCAACGCAGCGTCAATAGACGCCGCGGCACCATGTGACCTGACGTCACACGCCCACGCAGCGTCATCTGACGCGGCTGAAGGAAGGCAGGGGGGCGCGAGAGCCGGGGCAGAGAGACAGGGGGGCGCAGCACAAAAAGTTTGCGCTCCCCTGCTGTACTGTATACATGATACTAAAGTGAAAAGAAGTACAGTATTACAAAAATATAATGTTGCGTCATCTTCCAAATATAAAATCATCACATTTCTATATGTATTATTTATTAATCAATACTTTTGCCAGGCTTTCTCTTCTTTTCATACTGTTTTTATTTAATAGTTTAATCTTCCCGAGCGTGTTCTCACATTTCTGTGCATGCGTGTATGTCTCTTTGGAACCTTGTTGAAACGCACATGAGTATCATCACATTTATGCGCATGTGTGTATGACTTCCCATTCAATTAGAATTTCAAGTTTGAAAAAAAAATCGTTTCTCGACATGGGCTTGCATAACAATTCTTGATATTCTGTGAATCAATCACTACTGTAGCTTTTTAATTCTACACTAGTCATGTACTTACTTTATGAGGTGGGTGGCATACTGTGATTTTTATTTGGGTGTGTGGTTCATAACATTATGATGACCTGTTGAAAATATTTCTTTGAATATGTGTACATGTATGCCATTGACGAGGATGACATGACAACCCCGTCAAGACCACGCCAGGAGATGACAACACAGATAAGGCAACTAAGACAGGAGGAAAGAATCCTCCCAGACTACCTACCCTCGCCCGCTGCCACAAGCACACCCGCTCCCAGAAGCACACCCACACATGCTTGCATTGAAACGGTGCCCGACATCAGCTTGTGCTACCTGCCCCAGCAAGTCAGGGAGAAATATAGGATTGCAAGTGCTGGTATAGCCCAGAGATAGGCCATGTACATCTTCAAACACCACGTAAGTTACGAGGTGTACTGCGGGTGGACCTACAACGTGAATTACGAAGGGAGTCGCGTCAAAAAGGCTCTTCCTGAAAATTTAAGGAGAACTATTGTGGAGGTAATTGCGGCACTTTTTTACAATTAACGATCATTAATGAGAATCGTGAGAGACTCCATAAATGGCACTTTGAGGCATACAAGGGCTCGTCCCTGGAAGGACAGACTGGTGGGGATCGAATTCACTGCGTGATTGTTAGTCTGTTCAAAAGTTATAAATAAATGTTTTTATTTACTCCAAATAAATTTTAAAAATGTTGATTCTTTTAAATTGTTTCATTGTGTCACCTTTTATTAAAAAAATACAGTGTTTCTAAAACATTTCTAAACACTTTCTAAAGGCTACAAGAATTTGCATGAATGACTCGGGGGTGGGTAACTGCTACTGTCGAAGTGTGTGCAGGATTAGTTAGTAAACACAAGAATTTTCATGAATGGCTCGGGGAGGGGGTGTCTCTTGTTCACATACACGCATGCGCATAAATGTGATGACAGGCATATGCGTTTCAACAAGGTTCCATGAGACATACTGTACTGTATACTGTAGGCATGCGCATTAATTCAAAACAGTATTAAAAATACATACAGGTATAGAATACACATACTGTATACTGTAGAATAAATACATACTGTAAAGCATAAAAGATAATATTTTTTATTTTTGAGGTTTATTATACAGTATGTAAAAAAGTATTGTATACTGTATGAAAACCGCAACATACTGTTTAAGGTTTTCTATAAAGCTCACAGTTATTCTATCCTAATAAATAAAAATGTCACTGTCATTAAATTGTTGCCTCCAGTACTTGGATTTTTAAATCAGATTCATCAATGCACAAGCAACGTTACAAAAAGCGATATTATCCATCGAAATCCCTCCATTTGCCGTTCTCCGCTTGATGACAAGTTTCTTTTCTGAGGAAAAATAAAATTATTACTGGTACCGAACTGTATGTTATATTTTTCAGTTATTGCTGCTGATAAATTGTTCTATTGTTCAAAATGTATACCATAATGTTTTAGCTCGAAAAAAATAAAACAATGTTGAATATTTTTTTAATTGTTTCATTGTGCAACCTTTTTTTTAAATGTCAGTATTTTTTAAAACATACAGTAAGTACTGTATAACATTTCACATACTGTAATGGTTGGTTAAAATTAGTCAGTCCCCTAAAGAAGTTCCCACAGTGAGTCCCCACAGTCCCCTCAGTCAGTCCCCACGATAATTTCTCAGGGGGCGTCTCTTATTCACATACACGCATGCGCCTAAATGTGATGACGCATATGCATTTCAACAAAGTTCCAATGAGACATACAGTACGCGCATGCGTCTAGCTGTTCAGTATCTACTGTAGAAGCTGCTCAGCCAATGATATTGCTGGACTACATTTTTTCGAATTGTGACTAAAATAATAGAACTAAATAACCATAAGCAAAGCGATTGATTACAGGAGAACGGACCGATCTGCAGTAACTAATCGCTTGACTGTGTGCATAATGTATTGATATTTAAAAAAAAGAATAAAATACGGCAGCTGTACTGTACCCACACCATAGACTTTGCCAATCGGTTGGCACCGAGCCACTGCCACCAGTCCCATATTCTTGATTATGCATGTAGTTGACAGGTGACAGCGAGCCTGCTACACCTGTAGTTGAAAGCTAATGAAGCTGGAAATCTTGCTGGTATCTGTAAGTGAAATCTTGCTCAGGCTGCAGGTATCCATGCGGGGACAGATAGCAAGGGTTGCCGGTCACCAGGTTTTCACTGACGGTCGGACCATTATTGTAAGCCGGTGCTGGTGCTGGCGCCGGCGCTGGCGTTGTTCCATTGCTGGCCTGGGACTGACGAATTTTAGTTGGTTTTACCATGATCTTTCGTCTTTTGAAGTCTCCATGATCAAAGATACTGGAAAAATCCCTCCTCTAACTCCGAATGCAGGAGCATTACGAAAAAAACACAGATCGATACATAACTTTTTCCTTATTGCACGCTTCCACACACAAGCAACTGGTGAAAATTTGTAAAAGTCATAATTTTTTATACATTTGACCAACTGTGGCCATATTATCATCTGCTGCATTAATTGCGGACCATATTAAATAAGCGTACGTTATGTCAGGCTTTTTGCACATGGACTGCGGCGGTGTACTCATTGCAGGACAGGAGAAATCCAGTACAGTTATGTAAAAAGACACTGTGCATTGAGTTTTTATTATGAAACGGCTAAATTGATATAGTATTGTAACTTCTTCAGTACCAAGGTCAATTCAAAATGACCACTGTGGTTTTTTTTTTTAAACACCTGCAAGTATATACATTACTGTAGCACATTAGAATTCATTACAATTCATGAATATCTGCCACCTGGCGGATATGCGAAGAATTGCCCCCAATTAAATCCGAACCATTACAATGAAACAGATCAACCGCGGATCAGCCGCGGGTGCTGGGCGGCACGACTGCGGCATGAATGCGGCATGATTGCAGCATGAATGCGGTGAAGCGCCTGAAATTTAGAAAATGCAACCACTACGCCCCCGAGAAGTTTTAAAATATAAGCTGCCGCAGCAGTTTCTGTAAGTGTGCTTGGTTAATGCAGTGGAGTTACAGTTGAGAGTGCTGCTAATACAGCATTCTCACTACAGGTAAGGCATATCTAAATACACTCCTTCAGAAGTACAATAAATTATATAGCCCAATCTACACAATGAATCACGTCCCAACAAATTAACAGGACAGAGAGGAATGAGCAGGAATGCGTGTTTCTCAGTTAAAGGACCCAATTTTACAGAAAGGGGCTCAGTGACGGGGTGAGGTATAACCTGATTAGCTATTCGTACAGCATTTACAACCTCTGTAGTGAGTAGCAAAGAAGAAAAATCTATCCCCCAGAGAGTCGACCGACTATCCCCAGTATCAACAAGGCAGTCCACTGTGGGGCTGTTAATAGTACAGGAGACATAAGGACCGTTTTATATCAATGGGAAGCAAAGGGGCAATAAATTCACATTCCTCTAGGCTGTCCTAGTATTGCATATATTTGAAACTGTTGCTGGAGAGGTGTAGGGTGGGGCGTGGGAGCGGCCTCCGCGGTAGCTGTGATAGGTTCAGGGCTCAACGAGCAGGTGTAGCTGTTTGTGCAGCTAAAGAATGCATCTATGAGCAGGTGCAGCTAATGAATGCTTCTATGAGCAGGTGTAGCTATTTGGCAGCTAGTGGATCTTGACACGGAGCTTGGGGCAGTGGCGCACGTGTCACATGCGAGCACTGAGCGCAGTCAGTGCATGGCATGATCCGGGGGCAGAGCCAGAGTCCGCGGCGTCGGATGATGCCATTTTGGCACGCGTGCATGCTGCGTGCGTCTGGTAAGGAATGTGGTCCATAGGCACCCCGCGCGTGCGTGGTGGTGCACGAGAGGATGCACGGAGCGGCTGTACTTTGGTAATCCTTACATTACCCCCCCCCTTCAGAGGAGACCTCCGGGCGAACCCTTCGAGGCTTCAGGGGGTATTTCAGGTGGAAGTCTTTGATGAGTTCGGGTGCGTGGACTTGCTGGTGTGGAATCCAGGATCGTTCCTCGGGACCGTATCCTCTCCAGTGAATGAGATACTTGATAGTCCCTTTAGATAACCTGGAGTCTAGGATGGCCTGAACTTCGTACTTCTGCTGGCCCTCTACGATTAGAGGACCTGGTGATGCAGGAGATGGACCAAGGAAGCGGAGGCTGCGGTATGCAGGTTTCAGTAGTGAAATATGGAACACGGATGGAATCCTCATTAAAGAGGGGAGTTGCAAGTGGTATGCCACCATATTGATTTTTTCCAAGATCTTGAATGGACCCAAGAATCTTGGGGCCAGTTTGAGTGTGGGGACTCTTAGGCGTATGTTCCGTGAGGACAGCCATACTTTGTCTTCCGGTCTAAGCTCTGGAGTTTCGCGACGGTGGCGGTCTGCCTAGGTCTTCAGTCTGGCGGAAGCCTCTTTTAGGTTACTTTGGATCGTGGTCCATAAATTTAGCAGTGCTTGGATCTGGTCGTACACTGCAGGAACTCCAGAAGGAGGGGAAGAGGTGGGCAGTCGTGCCAGATTAAAACCGTAGTTTACGTAGAAGGGCGAGGCCTCTGTGGATTCGTTCCTCGGGGAATTATGGGCGAATTCTGCCCACGGGAGAAGGTCTGCCCAGTCGTCCTGGGTGTCCGCGATGAAGCAGCGCAGGTACTGCTCGAAGGACTGATTGGTCCTTTCTGTCTGTCCGTTATTCTGCGGGTGGTACCCGGATGAAAAATGCAGGGAGATGTCCAATTTCTTAGTGAAGGCCCGCCAGAATCTCGAGACGAACTGGGGCCCTCTGTTTGATACGATGGTCGTGGGAGTTCCGTGGAGACGGAAGATCTCTTTACAGAATATGTCCGCCAGTGTAGGGGAGTCTGATAGGTCTTTAAGTGGAATAAAAAATGCCTCTTTTGAGAAGCGATCTATGACTACTAGTATGGTGTTCATACCTCTGGATATTGGCAGCTCTACTATGAAATCCATAGATAGGTTCCTCCAGGGGCGGTCAGGGATGGGTAAGGGATTCAAGAGCCTTTGTGGTTTGCTGTGGGGTACCTTATTCCTTGCACATGTGGAGCATGCCTTGGTGAACTCCTTATGTTGCCTTGCATGTTTGTGCAACGAAGGGTGTAAACAAGGCGCTACGTCCTAAATATATAAAGTGACAAACTGTGATTTAAAAGTGCAATATAATAACTCACAAGTGATAAAAAACAAATAATCAAAATGTAATACTGTCAAGAGAGAGGGGATTTGGCCCGGGATTAAAGGGGTTACACCCCATTTGGCCACCCTCTACTCTCACCTGGGAAGCAAGGGGTTAATTGGACTGGGGTCCAGTAATGTGGTTTTGCCTTGCTTCAGCCATCCAACTGTTTATTCCCTTGTAAAAATGTATTGTTTTGGTTCCAGTGACTGCACCACACAAACACTGGGATCCATCGGGGAGGGCAAGGGTTAATAGTTGAATAGTGATTATAGCCCTTTGTTTAAGTTACCCTCAAAGATGCCTGCCTACTAAGGAATGCGACCAAATGTTTGCAGGAAGCTGGAGTGGTTTGTGAGTGTTATAACTCACACTTACAAACCATAGTATCCTGCCAGACACTCCATTTGGTAGACTGGCCAAACGCCCTGATTTAGGAGTGGGGCTACAGAATGAGTGACCTTATTAAATATAAGAATATTATGAGATGTCCTCGGCTGAACGTGCTAAAAGCTACATATGTGTATTCGTGGGACTGATTCGCACATAAGGATTACAGACACCTGATGTCTAGCCGGTACTAAGAGACAGATATTAATATCTCTCTTAATTTTAGTATTACACGGTAGTATTTAGTCTCATTGGGAGCGTCATGCGTGACGGAATGTATTAATAAGGCTCGCATGCCAGTAAGTAAAGCTGAACTGAAGTTATGAAGTTATTTACAGTGTATATGGGAATTTTGGATCTGCTCTGAAAAATGCAGACTCCATCTGCTATGTTAAATAAGGCAGGAAGGGCATCCTGCAAGAATTAGCATAGGCCAGTGATCAAAAGGTAACTGCCCTAATTGTTTATACTGGGGGGCAGGAACCAAGGAACTGAGTGTTTTTAAGTGTGATACTTCACACTTACAATGGAAGCCAAAATCTGCTTCAAAGAGATTTTTTCTAGCCAACTCGGCATCTAGGGTTAAGAGATGGGTTTGAAATGGTATTTAAACCAGAGTCAGCCCTTACTCAAATGTCTTCATGTGTCTTCATGATCTTCATGTATTGCTGTGATGTTTTCATCTGAAACTGAATTATGGAAGAAATGGCCCATCCTGTATCCTGATGGCTTTTCTTATCCTAACCTTTAAGTAAGTGTCCATATTTTGTCTGTTATTTGTATATCTCGTGTGTTCACCTTTTTCAAGGAATAAATTATATTTTATCATATCTAAGTCTCGTCCGGTTCAACCCAGTTATATCTTTGGTGGTGTATTATTCATAGCCTGTCACAAAGCTCCCATCACAAATACCCCCCTGCTACAACCCTCCGGTGGGGATGTTTCACTCTTCCCCAAATGTTTTCACTCTTCCCCCTGGATCGTGTGATACAAGTTCTATAATCCTCCCCCTGGATCGTGTGATACAAAGCCTTGCATGTTTGGCCACCAGAATGTCCGTGTGATTGTCTGCGGTTCTTTTGGTACCAGGATGACCGGCGTTTTTTGATGAATGTCCCCATTCCAAGATTTTTTTGCGGAAGGAAAGTGCTGCGAAGAGGCATCCATCCGGAATTTCCAGACCTTCCGGAATGTTAGTTTGATCCAGCAGGATGTCATCCATTATGTCAAATGTGTTGGCGGAGATGATGAAACTGGCAGGCAGGATGGTCTCTGATTTGGCTTCCGTTTTGTTCTCTGTTATGAACTGTCGGGAAAGCGCGTCTGCCTTTATGTTCTTGGAACCGGGTATGAATGAAATTATGTAATTGAAACAAGAGAAGAATAGGGACCAGCGGGCTTGACGGAATCCAAGTCGTTGAGCGTTTTCCAAAACATGAGGTTCTTGTGGTCGGTGACGATAGTAATGGGACTCTGTTCCTTCAGTAGATGTCTCCACTCTTCTAAGGCTAGTTTGATGGCTAGTAGTTCTCTATTGCTCACGTCGTAGTTTTGCTGTGCCGATGAGAATTTTTTAGAGAAGAAGGCACATGGGTGTAGGTTGGAAGACGGTGATCCTCTCTGTGACAAAATGGCGCCAGCTCCGATGTCTGATGTGTCCACCTCCAATGTGAAAGGTAGACTGGGTTTGGGGTGGATCAATATGGGTGCAGAGATGAAGGCTTTCTTTAAGGCGTTGAAGAACTGGATAGCTGCCGGTGGCCAGTACACAACGTCAGCTCCTTTCTTGGTGAGGGACGTGATAGGTGCGACAATGGAAGAGAATTTGTGGATAAACTTTCTTTAGTATGTGGCAAATCCTAGGAACCTCTGGATGCCCTTGAGAGACGTGGGGAGCGACCAGTCCACGATGGCTTTCAGTTTGGAGAGGTCCATGGTAAACCCAGAATCGTATATGATGTATCCTAGAAAGGTAGTGGATTTTTGATGGAAGTTGCATTTTTCCAGTTTGGCGTAGAGGTGGTGCTGACAAAGGCATAGAAGTACCTGTTTGACTTGGTTAATGTACTCTGAGATGGTCTTGGAAAAAATTAAAATGTCGTCCAGGTAAACGATAACGAATCTGTTCAGTAGATCTCTGAATATTTCATTTACAAAGTCTTGGAAGACTGCTGGTGCATTGCACAGGCCGAACGGCATGACCAGGTATTTGTAGTGACCGTCTCTTGTGTTAAATGCCGTTTTCCACTCGTCTCCTTGACGGATCCTTACTAGGTTATAGGCACCGCGGAGGTCCAATTTGGTGAATATGGTGGATCCCAGGAGACGGTCGAACAGCTCCGATATCAATGGTAATGGGTAGTGTTTTTTTATGGTGATCTTGTTTAGTCCTCGGTAGTCAATGCAGGGTCTTAGAGTACCATCTTTTTTTTTGACAAAAAAAAACCCAGCCCCTGTCGGTGACGAGGATTTCCTGATGAACCCTTTTTGGAGGTTCTCCTGGATGTATTCTGACATAGCCTTGGTCTCGGGGAGGGAAAGAGGGTAAGAGCGCCCTCTAGGCAGGGTAGAACCGGGCAGGAGATCTACTGTATAGGACAATCGAAGGATCGATGGGGGGGGGTAGTACCTCTGACCTGGCTTTGTCGAATACGTCCCATAATTCTGTGTATTCATCTGGTAAAACGTGTTGTGAGTCCTCTGAGGTCTTCATGCTGTAGATCTTTTGGGGTGGAACTGCGCATGTTGCGGAGCATAGTTGCTTCCAAGAGATGGGACTTTGCTTGGCCCAGTTAATGAGCGGGTTTTGGCGTTGTAGCCAAGGAAGGCCCAGGATAATCTCCGCAGATGGTGAGTAGATCACGTCTAAGGTGATGTTCTCCCTGTGGGTCTGGTTGCACACCAGGGAGATTTCTGCGGTCTGTAGGATGATGAAGGCCGGCTGCAGGGAACGTCCATCAATGGCCTCCAATCCCACCGGGTTTTCTTTTTTTCCAATGGGATGTTGTTCCTTGTGGCAAATTCCTGATCTATGAAGTTTCCTCCGGAACCAGAGTCGATGAAGGCGGATGTGCTCACCGCGAGGCACGGAGCCTGTTGGGTAGGGGTTCTTTGGTGATGGAGGAGTTGGAAAGTACTCCCATGGGGATTCCTCTGGGCCTCTGTGGGAGGCGGTCAATTCCCGACTTGAGTGGGCAGCGGAGGGCTTGGTGGCCCGGATTGTCGCAGTAGAGGCACAGACCGGAGGTTCGGCGACGTTGTTTCTCAGAGAAGGAGAGTTTGTTGCCACCCAACTACATGGGTTCTGGGTCATAGGTGTCTCTGGAACGAAGGAGTGGAAAAGTGAAGACCTGGCGTGTACCTGACTGTTCCATGAACACTCAGCTTTCCTCTCCTGCAGACATTGGTCTACCCGTATGCAGACTGCGATGAGCTCTTCCAGGTCCGCTGAGCGCTCCTGCGTGGCGAGCTCATCTTTCAGGGGTTCCGAAAGTCCTTGCCAGAAGGCGGAAGAGAGGGCCTCCTCATTCCATCCTGTCTCTGAGGCGATTGTCCGGAATTCCAAGGCGTATCTTGCCACCGGACTATCTCCCTGGGAAACATGAAAAAGGGAAGACGCTGCAGTAATTTTACGCCCTGGGCTGTCAAAGACACGTTTGAACTCCTTGGTGAATTTTCCGATGTCTTGAGTAAGGTCTCTTCTCTGATAGGAGAGGCCCACGCCAATGCATCACCTGTGAGAAAGGAGATAATGTATGTCACTCTTGACCTTGGGGTCAGGAACCGGGAGGGTGTAATCTCAAATTGAATGAAGCATTGATTAAAAAAACTGCGACATTCTAAAGGGTCTCCGGAGTACCTGTTAGGCGTGGGGAGTCGTGGTTCAGACGGTGTGAGGCAAGACAGTGGTGTGGGTTGTGGATTAAAGAAGATGGCTGTGCAAGATTGTTGCACTTGTATTGTGAGGGTCTGGAGGCCTTTCTGTAGGGAGTCTAGGCAACAGTCGGACTGCTTAAGATATTTCTCCAGTTTAGAAAACATGGCGGCATGAGATGCCACCACATCTCCCACCTCGGCGGGGTCTATGTTTGTAGGGCTGAGCATACTATCACGCTGTGCTCACCACAAACAAGATGAGACCCCGGTACTGAGATGGGAGTAGTAACAAACACCAGCCAAAGGCACGGGGGCCACGTCCGGAGTGTAGGTTTGCCTTGACAGCTGGGTCAGGGATGTAGAGATCAGAGTAGTCTTTACATTGCCGAGTTCAACGTAGGAGATATCTGGAGCGTAGACGGTACTTTTGCCGAGGTCAGGGTTGGAGAGCGGAGAGTGGTTGAGGTACAATGCCGAGTTCAGGATTAGAGAGAAGCGAGGAGTCAGAGAAAGCCAAGATCAGGAGCCAGAGGTTGGAGTAGTCAAAGCAAGCCGGTTCGGTGCACAGAAGATCAAACTGGAACAAAGCAACAGGACAGGCAAAAGGCAGGAACAGCAAGGGTAAACACAGAGTAACAAGAATCTATGCTCAGCCAATGTGCCAGCATATACAGGCTGGATCAGCCAACCCCCATGGGGGGTGGAGCGGGAGGCGCTGCCTCCGCGGTAACTGTGATAGGTCCAGGGCGCAATGAGCAGGTGTAGCTGTTTGTGCAGCTAAAGAATGAATCTATGAGCAGGTGCAGCTGTTTGTGCAGCTAATGAATGCTTCTATGTATTGTATTGTATTGTATGTCTTTATTTATATAGCACCAAAAGTGTACTCAGCGCTTCACAAAGAATATAATACAGGGAATTATAATTATACAATAAGTGCAGCAAAATCAGACAATAGGAAAGGAAATCCCTGCCCGAAGAGCTTACAATCTAAGAGGTTTAATGGGAAACTTACAGAGACAGGAGGTGAGGGAGTAAGTTTTGTAGATGGTAGTGCTTGGTCACAATGGGTGGTAGGAGTGACTGAGTGTGGGACATTAGCCATGAGGGCAGGCTATTGGGATGCTTGAATTGAGGGGTAAAATTTAAGGAAGGTCAGTGTTAAATGAAAAGGTTAAAACCATTTACAGGGGAAGAGGTGGCAGGGAGGCATGAGTGAGATCAGATGTGTATGTCTGGCTTCAGGCTTAGGGAAGATCCCTAGCAGCAGGAAGGAGTAGCTGTTTGGCAGCTAGTGGATCTTGACACAGAGCTTGGGGCCGTGGCGCACGTGTCACATGCGAGCTCTGCATGCAGTCAGTGCACGGCATGATCCGGGGCAGAGCCAGAGTCCGCGGCGTCAGATGACCCCATTTTGGCGCACGTGCATGGTAAGGAATGTGGTCCATAGGCACCCCGCGTGTGCGTGGGGGTGCTGGAGAGGATGCGCGGAGCGGCTGTACTTCGGTAATCCTTATACCCGTACCCTCCCTGATTCTGGTTCTGGGTTGAGTTTTAATATTGTCTTGGGGGACCTTGGTTTGTTTGATCTTGCAAATTACGGATTTGCAGAGCCATTAATTGGTTTTTTAATTATTTAGATTTTTCTACCTCTGTTTGAAATAGGTTTACATAATGTCATGCAGCTGCAACAATATCTTTCAATTATTTGGATTCCCACCCAACAGTATTGTTACAGATGGAAGCTCCTATTTTAGATTGTAACCCATGAACATATGCAGCCACTACTGGGCAGTTTCTGGTGCATTTGTGATACCGGAATGCTGTTCAAATATTATTTTAAACGATCAGCATAATCAGCAACATCTTCATCTTTGTCTTGTTTACACTGATTTATTTTAGTCCAGTTAGTGTATCTAGGACAAACTTCTGGAATGGTTTTAAGAAGATTTTGCCTAGCCAGTTTTTAGATGGTCCCCATGACCTGGGTCTTGTACAGGCCAACCAGACTTGGCATTAAGTCGTTCTAGGGTTTCTTTGGGTACAATAACATGCATTAGTTGGTTAATACCAGACCAGGTGGGGTTATATGAGTTTATAATAACCTCCAATTCTTCTCTAAATCTCAGTGGTTGCTCCCTAATTTTTTTAAAAGTTTGTCCCATATTACGGAGCTCTGCAGTCGACCTGGGAGCTTGAACAAGTGCAGTGTTTGCCCCATTGTCCCCTGCCAGGTAATTGTCACAATGAGGCTATGATATTAACTCTATCATTATTGGGAACTGACTCAAAATGTGAGCCAGTAATGTGTTCATTCCCCCTGGCCCCTGGTGATCTGGGCTGCTGAGTAATGGCTGGCTGGGCATAAGTCTGTCCACTTCTAGTATGGGTGGGACTGAGGGTTGAGTCAAGGTGCATGTCAGGCTCTCATCTGGTATTGTGGGTCTGGGAACCAGTGACCTGGGAACCATGGGCTCGTGAGTCAGTCACCTGGGAACCATTAACCTGCCCCGGAGCCCTGTGGAGCATTTCCCTGTTACCCTGGACTGAGCCACAGGCAAGAGGATTATACGGTGGGGGAGAAGGGGGGCAGCCAGTGAAAAAATCAATCAAATCCTCGCCTGGTCCTTCTAACATTCCCTCCTCGGGGGTAGTATACTGGGATGGAGACTATGAGGCTGTGGGGGTCTAGGGAATAATGGTTTAATTATTGCCTCTTTTAAATCTCTAATTGCTTTTTAGTCTTTTCATTTGAATTTTTAAGACTTTTAATTTGGGATTCAGTGCGTCTTTTGGACACCTTCTAACACCCTGTACCAACTATAGTATGCATCCCATTGCATACCGGAAATGTTGGCCCCTTTACTCTTCAAAGTACTCCACAAATTAAGTAACTTTCCCCAATCGAAAGAATCCTCAACTGAGAACTGCAATTTTTTCACTGAGTGAATATATAATTTTTTAGTAAAAAACCTGCAAGTATTTGGATCATAAGTTGTATACATATAATAAGCCGGTGTCTCTCTAAGTGGGATTGGACCTAATTTTGACCCTACCTGTCCCATAATTCAACTCACACACGGGTCTTGCGCACAGGTAAAATTTTATAGGGGTGTTCAGGTCCGTCTTATATTTTTGTCCAAGGCACAACAATGTAAATTGACGGCACAGAGACTACTTCTATAGCAGGACCTGACTTATAACCACTTATTGCTGTGGTGGAAATGGAAGGTAAGGTTTATACTCGTATTCCTGACCCTGCAGCGTTGGTTAGCCAGGCAAAGCTATGCTTAACTTTAGCCACAAAGCCTCATGAAAATCCGAGATTTTAAACAACGCAACCACACAGGGATTACTGAAGGTCAGAAGGTTCCACTATGAGCCCTTACTTTTGCCTTCTTACGAATAAGTAAACCTTTGCAGTTTCCCATAGCATATCCCTATTTGGGGCCACATAAATATCACCTAGCATATACTGCGGTGGTATCTATGGGACCTTTTGCCCTAGCATTACCTCAGTAGGTTGAACAGCTCAGTGACTATTATTTTGGTTCATTTGTGCTATTTTAATTTGCTGTATACTGGCTCTTCAGAGTATTATACTTGACCCACAGCATTCCCCCATTATTTTATTGTTCTGAGTCACGACTCAAATAAATTTAAACATATTTTATTGTTCACCCATCCCCCCCAACTACACATGGATTTTAGGTACACCAGGCTATACAAACGTAGTGGATGAGTGCTCTCCTTGGGGCTCCTTCTCTTTTGTTTTTTCCATATCCTAGGATTCCCCTGATAGTAGCACCTCCACCCAGTCATTTCCAGCTAGCAGTAGCGAGGGTTCCCCTTCCTCTCCCGCCTTTCCCTTCAGTTCAATATTCGCAATACTTATTCTTAATCTCGGGGCAAAACAAAGCCCTCTTGGGATTCCGGTACACCACCCTTCGGACTATCCCGTAACCAGAGGTCCTAACCAAACAACATTCCCCCTCTGCTGGGGTCCAGAGCCTGGGTGTTTTCCCTGTTGAAAACCCCCACCTATGATTATCCCACCCAAAGGGATATTTTAACCGGTTTTACCAAAATAAAAAAGATAAGTTGTCTAACAAATTGCTTAAATAGATTTTTTTAAATGGATGGCATCAACTTATTATGAGGATACTTTTAACTCACCACTCCCTTTTCCAGAACCCACATAAAAAATGAGATGTTTTGTTAATAAAAATAAATAAACAAGGTCTCTCTTACCTGGCGCTTTGGGATTCTGGCAAAAGGCGTGGTGAGGTTGCTGGTATCCTCACGGCGTTTTAGCCACCTGGATCATGGCATCAGGATTATCATGGAAAATTGAGCTCACACTTGTCACTTTTGGGGTAAGCAATTGGTTGAGAACTTTTATTGCAAACAGCTGTATACAAGAGTGCATTTAATACGAATTAAACATTGCTGTCTGACTAACACAAAAAAAGCACTGCTGAGATAGACCCAAAGCAGTCTTACTTATACCCCAAAAAGGGGGCAGGCATGCATAATTTCATTTATCATTATTGATTAAACATTTACTACATATCTTAGCCGACTAAACATAAAGAAAAGATTTTGCTGCCTGACAATCTCATCCTCCCCCTTCAAGGCTAACACTGTATATCTCTTGAGTAACTCTACAAAGAGACAATGCACAGATAAGGACTCGACGGGCCCACCTCAGGAAAATAAACACAGGGTTAGCTATTATAAGGTGACAAAGTTCATAGAAGGAAAAAAAACTTCATTCATATGTATAGTCTACTATTTCACTATTACCCATAATATACTGTAACACAAAACAATGCTTTTCTCTTAGTTATACATATGTTATAATATTCAAATATTATACTTCCACAAACCCTTATAAGCTTATGCTCGCTGCATTACACAGCTTTCAGCACAGCCTGGGTTTTGATGCATAGCCAGTAAACCTACTCACAGACAGCTGTTTTGACCTTTTGGGTCTCATCAGTGTGAGGTTAGTTGTACTGGCTTTGCCATTTTAAGGCTGGGTAGGTTTGACCACATTAAGATAAGTTATGGTGGATGAAAAAGGTGAAGAAAAACCCTCCACTGTAAAGCATATAGCAAATAAAAATATCCCTTGTGAGCACATTCACATATCTTAGACAGGTCTGCAACCCTGCTTTTTGCCATTTGCTTCCACTGCAGAAAGGGATTCTGGGAAATGACATTCAAATGGGCACACAGTGTCACCTTTTGCCTCAAATCCATATATGTTCAATTGAAAAAAACGTTGTTAAAATGTAGTTACGGTTTGTAAGCCAACCATTCAAAAATCTGGAAATGTAAAAATTAAGGTAATCTCTAACCATTACTCTCCCCTCCCCGCATGCTTTGTTGATGTCATCATACATCATCATAACCATCTGAACCAACATAAATGACGCAATGACGTGATGACGTACCTCAACACATTTCACACTATTATAACAAATAGCAATACTGGATAGGAGAATAAACAGGTGACAAACAAAAAAAAACACCATACAATACAAAAAAGGAAGGGATAGAAAAGGGGGGTAGGGTGGGGAGGCAAGGGATAGGGAGTGAACAAAATGATTGATACAAATTAAAATGTAAAAGTATGCCAAGAAAAAGGTAAACATGTGTATTCAGAATAACGCTGGAGCCTCCAATCTGCTTTCCACAGGAACAACTACCTCCATCATGAATCTATAAAACAAAAAAGGAAGCGCAAATCAATAAAATAAGGTTTTATTGTGACAAAATATAAAATGGCAACTCACAAAAGTCGCTAAATAGTAAGTGTTAGAGAACTGTAGTAAGGGCCAAGGATGTATGATTCAGCCACACTCACAACCGGGACATGGGACTTGCTGACAAACAGATGGAGTTCCGCTTCCGGGTGTGCCTCAGTTAGACGTTGCGTCAATCCTTCTCCAGAAGAGATGTTACTGGCTCCAGAGTTCCACCGCTCTCAGCTCCATGTAAAAGATGGCTCCTCACATGCAGTCCTCAAACCAGAAGGAAAGCCCTACGCGTTTTGTCGCGTCAGCATTTTGCGACTTCATCAGGGTGACCATCACTGAGGGACTGGTAACCCTATTATATGTATATGGAAAATGTAGTCCACAGCAAAGCAGTTTAGAAAAACAAATATCTAATGAGGGCATCAAAGCAAGTACAAGATTCAACAGGGCTATTTCTTCTGTTTTTACACTCCCTAAATTTAGTATTTCTGTGTCTCTCAGGTTTGTTCTGGACTGATACATAGAAGAAAGGGACATTTTATTTACCAATCATTTCTTTACTTCCCCATTCAGCAGATTGGTGCACAAACACAAAAAAATATTATTTAATTTCTTTACAATCTATTTGTTGAATTTATAAAGTATATTGTTAAGGTGTTAATCCTGTTACTGTGTTTTCATGTACAGTACCATTAAAAAATAATATTACTTAGAGATAATATGACCATGAATAGATGATTTCAGTACTTGACTGTATTTTATTATCAACAGTTTTATTATCAGAGTATCTGCATACTCACTAGCAGTGATTTTCAACCACTGTTACATGGCCTCCAGGGGGAGAGAACTGGGGCAAATGTCCCAGCTGTCCCATTCCCGACGGCATTACAGCACCCCACGCATGATCCTTCCTCTTCCTGCACCTGTAGGCACCAGAAGTCTCGTTTAACTGCCGTCCAACAGGAAGAGGGAGCTGCAAAAGGGTGCAGCACCACAGGCCCAAAGGTGAGAGAGGGTGTGTGTCCCAGGGTAAAATAGAGGTGTATGTGTGTGTGTGTGTGTGTGTGTGTGTGTGTGTGTGTGTGTGTGTGTGTGTGTGTGTGTATGTGGAGAGTGTTATATGTTAATGACCCAAGAGGCCAAAGGACTTTTTTTTCAGCTGCATTCAATCTGAACCTCTTCAGTCTCCATCTGCGTCGCCCCAAAATGCGCATAGCCTTTGGAGCACCCGATGGGTAGCTAAAGCGTGTGAGCTGTTTGCTGCCGTTCACTGATTTTTGGTGATGTTAAAGCTGTTCTAGTTTCAATTTCAAACTCACCAGCCCTTTTATCCCATGTACCCAATTTTCAAAAGAGAAAGGGGGAGAATGTAAGGAGAAAAGAGAGGGGGAAAGGGGGAGAGAGGGAAATGGAGAGAGTTTAAGTGGAGAAGAGAGAGGGGGAGGGTAAGGGGAGAAGAGAGGGGGGAAAGGGGGATGGGGAAAGGGGGAAATGGGGAAAGGGGGAGAGAGGGGGAAATGGGGAGAGTTTAAGTGGAGAAGATAGAGAGGGAGTGTAAAGGGAGAAGAGAGAGAGGAGAATGTGAGGGGGAAGAGATAGGAGAGAGTGTAGGAGAGGGAAGAGTGTAAGGGGGAGAGTGTAAGGGAGAGATGGAGAGGGAAAATGTAAGTGGCAAGAGAGAGGGGGAAGAGTGTGAGGTGGGAGAGTGTGAGGGGGAAGAGAGGGAGAGAGTATAAGGGGAGTGGGAAGAGTGTAAGGGAAGAAGAGAAAGGGAGTGTAAGGCTGAGCTCACTCTGCCACTACTCGACATTGCATGCGCGCGTCCGCGGTTGCGCACCTCTGTCTGCTGGGTGATGATTGAACATCCCCTGCAGACTGAATGAACCGACAGTAGGCGGGACAGGGGAAGACTCCTCTTTTTAGAAAAAAAGAAGGTTGAGCTTTCATTCATTGGCTGGCGAAGTACACGGGACGCTGCTGCTGCACGAAATCGCAAATTCAGTTGTCTCCCTGAGTTGCAGCAGCGTCAATGCTGTACTTCACCGCTGGGAGGAGTTTCAAGTCTGAAAACTCCCATTGCCAAACATGCAAGAGTGACGAACGTGCGCAAGCACGTAAGCGCGTGCACGCCACGTAGCTAGCAGAGTGAACGGGGCCTAAGGGGGAAGAGAGAGAGGTGGTGCAAAGAGGAGAGAGTGAGGGAGAGAGCGTAAGGGGAGGAGTGAGAGACCTTATGGGGGAAAGGGAATGAGTGTAACAGGGGAACAGAGCGTGGGGGAGTGTGAGAGGGGGCAAGAGAGACGGGGTAAGAGAGAGAGAAACTGACAGATGGGGGAAAGTGAGAGATGGACAGATGGGGGGAGAGAGAGATGGGTGAGGGCGTAGAGGGTTGGGGTTCCCCAGAATTTCACAATCTAATGCTAGGGTTTCGTAACCAAAAAAAACGTTGAAAAACATTATGTGCAACAATTGGTTTAATTCACTTTTTAAGTAATCACAAAGACAAAATTATTGGAGCATACAGGCATCAATAAGCATTGGTCCCTCCAGTAAAACATAACATGTAAAGAATGTAGAATTTTGAACATGACAAATTCAGCATAAGTTAACCTAATGATGACATAAATGTGTGTGGTCTCATTGCTACTTAAATAATTTAATGTTGGTACCGCTTCAAACATCTCTTTAAGTATTCAAAGAATTGTGCTGTGAATCTTTGCAGCTGTCGTTTAATGCCATTACAACACTATTAATTACTTGAAGCTTTTTTGTCTTTGCAAATCCTTCGAAAATCTTTTAAAATCCACCTCTCCCTAAACAAAACTATGCGTGTTAGGTGGTACTGAGAAACGGAAATATACATAGTTAGCCATACTGAATAATAAAATTAGGAAAATTAGTAATAGCTGTTTGTAACCTAAAAGTGGATTAGCTGATATCTAATTGATACAAAAATGTTTAGATATCTTCTAACTATTTACTTGTGCAGCTGCACACATTTACCAATTGTTAGAGTAAAGTTTCAAATTCTGCTTTGAAATCCTAAATAATTATACACGTAGTAAGCATTGTATAGTACAAAGGAGTCAAATAAAGTACTTGTCACAAATTTGCAATAAAAGTAATATACTGTAGTAAAAGCCACATTTTAGAAAAAAAAATTTTTTTTGCGCAAAGAGCTTGCATTTTAATTGAATAATGAATACACTCTTTTTCTTTACACAAAGTATACATTTATGGTTTACATGTAACATGAATATATACTTCAAATACAGCATACACATATACAAATATACTGTATATATTTCTTTTTATTAGTCGCAAGCCGTCCATTTGCACCCACACAATGAGTTCGAGTTTGACTACAACTCTGGGCTGCACATCTCAACAAGTAACAACAACCTTGACCTCCTCCTCAGGGGAAATCCTGGACATCTGAGCAAGAGGGGGAGGGGGGGGCCGAGATTGTCAGAAGCAAACAATATATGTATTGTAGAGACAGCGCCTCGGGGTGCAATGCTATGCACCCGATAACCCAACAGCACAATAACCTATATACAATACCAATACAATTGACAATAATTAAATCAATAAATTATGATTTTAAATGAGGACTAGCTATTAATGTAAAAATGTAGGTGATAGATCTTCATATTCTATATTGAAGAATGACCCAATGGAGATATATCATAAAAACAAATGAAGCACAAACGGAGGACATTATAAACATATCAGAATTACATTTTGTATACAATAAATACCATAGAACCCCTATATTTTATCAATCCCCAAGTTACATAAAAGTATTGAACGACCACCGGGAAGACCAATAGTCTCGGGGGTGGAGTCGATGATGTCCAGCGTGTCCCAATATGTGGATTATTTTCTACAGCCATTTGTGGCCAAATTAAAATCATATTTAAGGGACACGCTGCATGTCATCGACTCCATATCCGGGATTCAATGGAAGTCAACATATGTCTGGGCAACATGTGATGTGACCTCGTTATACACTTGCATAAATCATTACAAAGGTATAAAAGCTGTTGAATATTTTTTTAATTCCGATCCTAATTTATGTAATACACAAAGGGATTTTATTTTCAAAGCAACTGGGTTCATTTTAGAATGTAATTATTTTTTGATTGAAGATCAATAATATTTGCAAATCTATGGAATGGCCATGGACCCAGATCCTCTCCCAGATACGCTAACCTCTACATGGGATTGCGGGAGGATCTGCATGTTTGGAGGGATACGCTCCTGGAGGAGGGTCTGGTGTTCTATGGCCATTTCATAGATTACATTTTATTCATTTGGGATGGAGAATTGGAGGATTTAACGGCCATTTTGACATCATTTGATGAGAATGATATGGGTTTGCGTTTCACATGTGAGACAGATCGAAGAAAGGCAGTTTTTCTAGACCTAGAGCTCACAATAGATGCCTACGAGCAAATTATTACAAAACACTTCAATAAGGTTGCAACAAACAGCTACCTACATAGTAGTAGCAACCATTACAAAAAATGGCTTAAAAATATCCCCCGGGCTAATTTTTCAGGGTCAGGAAAAATTGTTCTCTTGACTCTGATTTCTTGGCTCAGAGGGAAATTTTGGTAGACAAATTTGTGGCTAAGAGTTATGATAAAAAAAAAGCTATTCAGGAGACGTTTAAATAGGTAGGCCAGATAAATTGAAACAGCCTTCTAGAAAAATCAAGTTAGAAACAACTATACTCTAAAGTGACAGGCATACAACTAACAGGGAAAGGCGCTAATCCAAAAGCACCAATTTTTGTTACGCAATTTAATAATGCGGCCTTGAAAATTAGATCTATTCTAAATAAACATTGGGCTATTATGTTAAATGACCCAATTATTGGTTCACAATTACCACCAAAAATACCGGTTGTATTTCAGAAAGTATTTTATATCAAAACATGCATAGCGCCAAGTAGATTAAAAAACATTGAAAATAATGCAGTACATAGAATGGTAAACCAATTAATGGGAATTTTTCCTGTGGGATAACGAGATGAGTGACATGCAAGCATCTTAATAAAGTTGATAACGTTAGTTCACATTGCAATGGATCTATTCATCAAGTACAAGGCCGGATAAATTGCTTGTCCACGTTCATTGTTTATATAATCAGTTGTCCGTGTGGCATCCAATATGTAGGGCGGACAGTGCGCACCTTGAGTATGCGTTTCCTGTAACACCGTTGAAATATACTACATGGTCTACAGTCTCGTAGTCTGTCCAGACACTATATGGATAAACACAACAAAGATCTGACTTCATTATCAGTAATGAGTGTTGAAGCCATTGAGTCCTCCTTATTAAGTTGAGATAGACACAAAAGATTAAATGTTAGAGAGACCTATTGGATCTATGTACTAGGTACATTAGGTCCTGTGGGTCTAAATGAGCGTTTAGACATTAGCACTGTTGTATGATTGTTTCTCCTCCTGTCTACTGATTTGGTTCAGAGATCTGGTTTGAACATGCTTGGCATGTTCCCTCTGTTTCCTGTTCGTGAGAGGTTCCTTGGCTGGAGTTACAATTTAATACAAAATAAACACATTATGGTTTTTATTCACGTTCACTTTTCATTACCTATTGATTCACATTGGCACATTATCCCTTCCCCCCTCCCCCCCATTATTATTAAATCATACAAATATTGTTAATTCACTGATTAATTGAATAGTTTGATTATTTATCTATAATCGCTAATAAATTAGAGTTGTTAGTACTAGAAAGGACTTTTTTTTTTAAACCACTGGTTTAATACATATAATCCATTAGGATTTGTGTGACTTATTGCTGAATACAGTTTTTTTTGGACCTTACTACTGAGTGCTGTCTTTATTTTTACCAGCACCACTGATGGTAAATTATTCACTATTTGCCTTTATGGACATAAGCACCGGACTGATCCCTATTACTATTGGAGTGTCATTGACCGCTTTCTTATACATATATATATACAGGTGCGCTGACGAGTATTCTAAAACTTGCCTTAAACTTGCCTTGGAATATCTGGGGCTATCACCAACAAGGCCCAGGTAAATGCTGGGTACATGCTGGATACATGCTGCAACATTTCAGTGACATTTCTGCAGAGATTCGCCCAGCATACAGCGCTTCCACTGCAGCAAGGGATTCTGGGAAATGACATGCAAATGAGCACTCAGTGCCACCTTTTGTCTCAAGCTCGTATTACACAAGCAAATCCTCAAGCCAATGCATGCTGTTTTAAACACAGCTTTTAGTGGAAGCGCTGTATGCTAGGCGATAATGGGGAAAGACAGGGTTGCAGACCTGTCTAAGACATGCAAATGAACATACAGTAATATTTACAGTTGCTTTATGCTTTACTGTGGAGGGTTTTTGTCACTTTTTTTACCCACCATAACCTTAATAGTTGTGGTGATTATATATATATATATATATATATATATGTAAGGGGGTCACTCCCGGTATCCCTGATTTTCCTTGGCCCCCTGTCTTATCCCTGTGGCAGTGGGGGAAGGGGACGGCGACTTCTCCCGGTGGGCGCCGCCATCTTGGTTGTGACGCGAGGTTCGCGCAATGCGCAGAGGTTGGCAAGGGTAGCGGTGGCCATTACAAGTGTGCAGGATCTCTGGGAAGTTGCGCAGGCGCAGTTAAGTGTAGCGGCGGCCATTACAGCTTCGCACAGGCGCAGAAGAGATCGCGCACGCGGTTCCCATAGGAAAGAGGTCTTAAGTGGACTACATCTCCCAGCAGCATCTGGGGAATGCCCTATGATCCCTGTCACATGCAGTCAGACAGCCACTAAGGCTGACAGATTCTCATGCTGCAAAGAAGATACAATGTTGTGTGGAGACAGGGATTGTTCAGTCAGGCTGAGGACACAGAGGGGGAAAGAAGGGGGGCAGAGAGCTGCGAGCTTCTGCCCTAGGCCAGAAATCCCCAGGCTAGAGTTGAGGCCCTGACTCCCCACTAGAGAGGGTGGGTGTTCATAGGTACAGGCCCTTAGGTAAGGACCCTGTGCCCCTTCAGCTGTGTGCTAGGCAGGGACCTAGTGACAGTACCTGTGCCGTTCCTTAGTGCAGGAAGAGAGAGAGGCCCTGCTGCAGTTCTTTAGTGCAGGGACCCAGTATAGTGTATGCTGCATGTTTCTGTAAGCTGTGTTGCTAATACAGAGACTGTCCTTATGGTGGGACGTTCGGCTGGACCCCATCCACGTGGAGGTACAGATCAGCGCTGGACCAAGCGGCGCTGGTAGATCCTTTGCGAAGACACCCAGGTGTAGAGACACCTGGGCAGGTATTTACAACCTTCCACACGTGCACCAACTTTAACTTGCTCCTCACATGTGACAGGCCTGTTCACACACATGGGTGGGCTTGGACTCTTTGGACACGGGGTTGGGAAGGAGGTTATAGCCCAGTTAGGGGCAAGGTTATAGTTGCCAGCTAGTGGCAGAGGGTGGTACATATATCTTGTTGTGTATTGCTGATGTATGTGTTAAGTTACATTCTGCATATAGTAAAGACCGTTGCTATTTTACATCTAGTGTATGTGTTCATTTCTATGTTTCCTGCGAGGAACAACTCCCGCTCTGCTGGGAGCCATCGCAGGTGGAGGCGCTGCACTATATAGTAGTAGTAAGAGTAATTCACCACAGGTTCCCCGTGGCGGAAGCTCAGCCCTCCTGGTTGCCAAACAGGTACAGCACCACACTGATAAGTAGTCAGATACACCTACCCACCTCAATCTCACTTAGGGTGGGGGTAAGAGGGCTACATATATATATATATATATATATATATATATATATATATATATATATATATAATTATAAATCCATAGATTAAATACTTATATGTTAATTTGTTGTTATTCATATATGTAAAATGAACGATCATTGAATGTTAGAATCTCTGTATTTCATCTATTGCATCTAAGTCAAATCTACAAATTGAATGTGATTAGCATCATGTGCACATGTTCTCATTGATTAGGTCTTCTATGAAAGGACTCTAGTAATATATAAGCTATAGGAGTCCAGTCAGAATCTATCCCCTGATGAAATCAGAGCAGACTGATGAAACGCATAGTCACGTGTTGCAAGCAGTTGCTTGTGAGATCACAACGCCGGAGAAGGAGGCTGCAGCCCACCATACAGCACTAAGGAACTTTTACACACAGGAACTCTCTGTTATAACTACAGGTTGCCTGAGGACATCAAATAGGGTGACACCACGAGAGAGGACTCGAGTGGAGGATATCCCATGATGGATCGAGCGGAGCGGCATGAGTTTACTCATACAACGCTCAATATTCACGGATGTTTGTGAGTTTTAAATTGTTATTGTCCAAAGAATCATTCAATTTTATTCACTGGTATCACACTAGGATCAGGCGCTTTTTCTTCTCTTTTTTTTTATATATATATAAAATAAAAAATGAACAGACAATGAACAGACAATACCGTCTATACGTTTTTGATTTTTAAGCTCAGCTAATATAGTACAGATATCTCTAAATAAAAAAAAAATTATATAAAAAATTATATATATATATATATATATATATACAGTGGTTGACAAATCACCAAAAAATCTACTCGCCACACAAAAAAATCTACTCGCCACCTAGTACCAAACGTGTGCTGCTTGGGCCAATATTTACTCACCTGGGGGTTAAATCCACTCGCCCGGGGCGAGCAAATGTATAGGTTTGTCGAACACTGTATATATATATATATATATATATATATATATATATAAAGCAACTGTAAATATTACTGTATGTTCATTTGCATGTCTTAGACAGGTCTGCAACCCTGTCTTTCCCCATTGTCACCCAGCATACAGCGCTTCCACTGCAGCAAGGGATTCTGGGAAATGACATGCAAATATATATATATATATATATATGATATTCTATTGTATATGACCATTATATGGACACTTACAAGTCTGGCCAACTTCTTAAACCCAATCTGGCATTTTAACTGCTCATTCCAATTAATGAATAATACACTGCAAAATCTTAAGGGTTTTACTCCCTTCTCATTTCCTATGCTGCTGAAAATTCTTCACTCACTTGGTGTCTGTAACAACCCCCTCTTCTGGTTCTCCTCTTATTTTTCTAATCAGTCTCTCAGTGTCTCGCTTGCCCTTTCTCTTCTCCTGTCGACCTGTCTGTTGGCGTGCCTCAGGGCTCTCTCTTGGGACCACTGCTTTTCTCTTTATATACACTCTTACTTGGCAAACTCATTATCTCCTTTGGATTCAAGTATCATGTCTATGCAGATCACACACAACATTTAAGCTTAACCCGAACACCCAGTCCCAAGTCACTGATTGTCTCTCCTCTCTGCTATTTCATACTAGATGGTTCTCTGATGCCTGAAACTTATTGTAACATGTCTAAAACTTAGCTCATTATAACCCCACCTAAACCAGGCCTAATTGCAACATTTTCTGTTACAGTCAACCAGTCTCCAAAGCAAGCAGCCTAGGTTTAATATTTGACTGCTCCCTTTTCCTCTCCTCTCACATTCATGCTGTTGCTAAATCTTGATGATTTTTCCTCTACAACAGAGCCGGAATCCGCCCTTTCCCCTGTCGTTCTACAATTAAAACTATCATGCATGTCCTCATTATCTCCTCACTTGACTATAGTAATTTTCTCCTCTCTGGCCTTCCTGCCATCCAAATTCACACAATATTTTTAAGGTGCTACTGATCCTGAAAGCCCTTCAGTTGCTCGCCGTAAAACTCTGCATTTACTGCAAAATTATTTTTCTTATATCTCAGCTCTAATCTCCCACTACACTCCTTCTCGTCTCTTAGAGTCTGTTGAAGGCTATCTCCACTCTGCACCATTTGTCTCTACAGCACTGTCATGTCCAAAACAATTTTCCTCACTTTTTGATTCCTACCTATAGAACTCCGCTCATCTCCCAGCATTTGCAATTTACATCCCTCCCCACCTTCCTTATTCCATTTATATTGTAAGTTTTACAGGGCAGGGTCTCTCTAATTCTTATTGTTAATTTCATGTTAATTCTTTAAAGCTCGCTTTTATTTATATAGGAATCTATTTCTTATGTTAAATATGGTGCTGTTTTGGGATCAAAATGTTTTGTAACCGAAGACCCCTGGTGCCCAATTTATCATCAAATGCTGTAAAAATATAACATCTCTAGCTGTGCGTGAGCTGGCAAAATTGGCAGCACTTTTTTTCACAAGAAGAACTTTCTGAATATAACGAGTATGAACAAATGTGACAATGTTCCAAATTATTCACACAAAATAATTTGAGAAAGCCAGACACATGAGATCCTTCTCCAATGAAAGTAAAGAACAAAGTGAAATGCCAGCTACAGTAGAAAGGATTACAAACCATGCCATTCCTTACTACCCACAAGCAGTACCCAGCAATTTTAAAATTAAAGCACAACTAACATCATCATCATCATCATTTATTTTTTTAAGTAAATACAGGTCTCCACTTAAGGGGGCATCACAAAATTTTACAGTCAATTTGAGAACAACAACAATTAAATACAATTATTTTGTTACACATGAGACAGACAGGAAAAGCCAGAGTTATAATAATACATGGTTACGTTAAATTAACAAAAGTTAACAATCCTGTATACTAAACCTCAAGCTGTTTTTCGGCTACTAGTTCATATACTCTATTGAACTATTAGCCGAAAAACAGCTTGAGTTTTAGTATACAGGATTGTTAACTTTTGTTAATTTAATGCAACCATGTATTATTATAACTCTGGCTTTTCCTGTCTGTCTCGTTTGTAACAAAATAATTGTTACATACAGTACAGTATGTAGCAGGCCTAAGTGTCTTCAGAGCCTCTGCCATGTGTAGTGGTCGCGACTTCAGAGGATTAACTCTATGGGGGATCCGATTCAGAAGCATGGACCCCTTACAGCTCCATTGCAGCAGACACTGTCCCCAGCGTGAGGTCGGTAGGTCTTGTTACATCTGTATGCACACAGACGCTATGTCAATTTAAAGTACATGCTCAATAGGTACAGGGTATGTAAAAATTAAAATCATAAAATTGACCTATTTTAGCCACCACCTACTGCAGAATGTCTGTTATTCGTCAGCTATCGATAGTTGTCTTTTTAGGGCTGCTGGTCTGCTGTCGGTTCATTCCACTTGCATAGTTAACTAATGCAATATTACGAATAAACTTCGTTATTTCTAATTAGGTACTTTCTCAAGGCCCTGCACTTTACCATTTCTTTATTTTAATTATAACACTTCATCACACTTCATTCAGTCATACTATTTACTGTATTTGATACACTGCTGTGAATGTTTCAAAAGTTCCACTTGTTATACATTGAAACACATGTATAGAGAAAATGGTGTGCGCACCAAAATAAGGTTCACGCAAATGTATGCTAGAAAAACATGTATAATCACAAGGTACCTTTATGGTGTGTTCAAGTGCATTCAGAATTCCAAACTGACCCTATCGAGAAATACATATACAGAAAAAGCATTACCAATCACATACAAAAAAATGCTCTCATATTTATTCTATATACAAAAATCACATACTGTGAGAATATTTGCGCTATAGAAAAGCGTGTTTATTACAAAATCATTTAAAGAATATATTTACAGTCAATTAGGTCCACAATCAACATCCATAATAAATAAATAAGTTCTGTAGTATTAGATAATACTGTCTGCTTTTTCATCTTTTAACTCCTAATGTCATTTTTAATTATTTTGTTAATGTACTGAGCATCCTTTGGTTGCTATAGCAGCCATTTCCACATTCTCTATTGAAACAGGCTCTGACACATACCTTTGTGAGCTCTGCCCCTTGGCAGCAAAGTATTACAAACAGATCTGTTGCTGTGTTCCAAACAGCAGACTGCTTATTGCTCTGAAAGCTGTAACAATAATGTGTTACATTTGGTAATATAAGTTTACATATTATGAGACTTACTGCACCGACACACTTTATTCGAGCAAATACCCAGTATGTACCTGGCAGATACCTGGAATGCGCCGCTCCTCACCTCTGACAAGCCCCGTTGTGTTTGCCTTCCCAGCCTGGGTTCATGCCTGGCTGACGGGCGGCTGATCTGTTAAATGATAATGATTAGGATTTAATAGGCTGCAATGCTTCGCGTGTCTACCAGATGGCATAAATTCATGAATTGTAATGCAGTATATATATATATACTGTGCAGTATTGCAGCCAGCGGGAATAAAATGCTTCAATCCCTGCCTGGAAAATACCTCAATGCACTCGGGCAGAAAACAGTCACAAACCTCAATACACCCGGGTATACCCGAATTCGTGGGACTAGCCGAGCTCGAATAAAGTGTGTCGCCAGTGTAGGTTCAATTAGCCCCCACACTGAAGCCATGATGTCCATCATGTTCCCTTACTCACTGCTGCCCACACTGAAGCTTCAAGGGCCATCTTAGTCACTGGCATCCTGCTCATTAAGAGGCAAGACTTCCCCCAGAATGTCTCCTGAGCATACAGGTAGTTCCTGTTAAATCCAGTCTGGTTCCTGTGTTCCCTGCAACTTCATCTTGCCTTGTTTCCAGCCTGTGAACCAGACCCTGCTCCTTTGCCGCCTGCCTCGACCCCAGTTTGTGACTCCGACTATTCTATTCTTGATTCAGGATTCTATGTCTCTGTTCAAGTCGGCGATCTGTATCCTACCTCAGCCTTGTGGGTCACTTCTGTTTAGAGACGAGCATCATTACTGTACATTATGTCCTGGCCAGACGTGGAGGTAGGGAAGGCCGTTTTCACCCAAGAGATTCTCAGGTGATACCATGATGATTCCTTTCGGACCAAGCCCAGCAACTGGTCCTATTCTCCTCTTCTTTGAATGCCATTCTATCCAGATTAGAAACCCTCCAGTCTGCACCAACCCCTGCAACTCCAGCACTCATGGATCTTCCAGCCCTTTGGGAACCTCATATACCTACCACACTATGGAGGCGATCATGCTGCCTTCTCAGCGGGCAAAGGTGGTGTATATCATCTCCCTTCTTTCTGATGAGGTCCTGACGTGGGCGTCTCTGTTATACAAGAGTAATGTTCCTCTGGTAAATGACTTGACCACCTTCACCGAGGGCTTTCAGAGGGTTTTTGCTGCTGTAGGATGGGTATCCTCCGCCTCCTCATCGCTACTCCAGATCTGTCAGGCAACACTATGGGGCAATATGCTAGATGGGTGGAATATCCTGGCTCTAGAGCTATCTTCTTGCAGGGCCTATCTGAGCATCTGAAAGATGAGCTGACTTGTCAAGGCCTCCCAACCGATTTGGAGGCTCTCATCACTCTGGGTAAACACATGGACCTGCAAATTGAGCGAAAACGTTCACAAAGAACTCCCACATTCCTTCCCGCACCCCACTTCCAGTTTCCCTTTGGGGCACAGCCAACTGAAGAGCCCATGCAGTTAGCTATTACAAGGTTGTCTGAAGATGAAAAGCATAGGAGACGTATCAATGGTCTGTCTGTTCTGTGGGGGAAGGGGACACTTTGCCTAGAAGTACCCTTGCTAAGTCTGCAAATTTCAGTGCCTAGTGTGTGAAGGATTCCTCTCTAGGCATTTCTGATTTTCTGATTTTCCTCCTCCAAAATCCCATCAACAGATCCTATTTTCTCAACATATAATGGGGAACTTCCATGCAAAAACAGGCCTTTGTGGATTCTGGCACTGCCGGCAACTTCATTGACGAAGCCTTTGCAGCATCTAACTCCATTTCCCTTTGTCCCGAAAGAATTCTGTTGGCAGTAACTGCCATTGATGGGAGACCTCTTGTTCCAGGCACTATTACTCATGGGACATTCCCATTGTTCATTGATGTGGGTATCCTCCATAAGGAAACTATCACATTTGACATTATCAGCACCCCAACTTGTACAATCTTACTGGGATTTCCATGGTTGCAGCAACATGCATTGGGAAAATCCTGCACTAGGATATGCCTCCAAGTTCCTCACCCCATATTTGAGATCCACCACGCTCCTGTCAGTTCCAGCCTGGGCTCCCAAGCCCCTATCTGGACTAAACCGAAGTTTTTGATGAAAATAAGCAGAAATATTACTCCCAGATAGGCAGTACGACTGCCCCATCAATCACCTGCCAGAATATGTGCCTTCCCGTGGCCGTACCTATACCCTCTCTGACCCGAAACCAAGGCAATGCGCAAGCACATCCAGGAAAATATTCTTAGGGGCTTTATCCACAAGTCTAGTTCTCCTGCTCAAGCCAGATTCTTTTTTGTTGAGAAGAAAAATGGCTCCCTAAGGCCATGTATTTATATCAGGGTCTGTACAAATTAACCTTAAAAAAAACGATATCGGCTTCCTCTGATTTATGAACTCTTTAAGTGTCTGTGAGGTGCAATAATTTTTACTAAATTTGACCTACACAAGGTTTACAATCTCATCAGCATTTGGGAAGGTGACAAGTGGAAGACTGCCTTAAATACACAAGAAGCCATTACGAAAATCAAGTCATGCCCTTTGGCTTATGCAATGCACCTGCTGTATTTCAAGACTTTATAAACAAAATCTTTCATGACCTACTGGATCTCTTTATCATAGTCTACACTACCGACACACTTTATTGAAGTGTGGTCGGTACCGCAAGCCGGGAAATCTCCCGGCTTGCTAGTGGCCGCCCCTCGGCGTGCCGCGCGTCATAGACGCGCGGTCACGCGTCATCGGGAGCGTGCGCCCCCTGCACGCGTGTCCAGGGGCTCCCCGAGGGAGCCCTGGTGTCCCGCGATCGCGGGACAGCGGCAGGGGTTCCGGGGGACCCGGCGGACCCGGCAGCGGTAGGGAGAGCGCCCCGATCGGAGGGCGCTCTTCCGCTGCTTCGGCGCGCGCCCGTCACACTCGGGCGCGCGCCAGGCTACTGCTGTGGCACAGAACGGGCAAATGCTCGAATAAACTGTGCCGCAGCAGTACCTCGACGATATACTTATATTTTGCAATTCCATGGTCGAACACCAGGCACAGGTCAGGCAAGTGCCACATAGGCTTCGAGGCCACCACGTTTATGCCAAATTAGAAAATGCCCTGGAAATTGACCCAGTTAAGGTGGCATCAGTTCTTGAATGTCCTTTACATATAAGCCTCAAGTCCATACAACACTTCTTGGGGTTTGCAAACTACTACAGGCCCTTTATCTGACATTTTACCAGTGTGGCAGCTTCTATCCCGATGCTGACCAAAAAAGGAGCAGATCCCCCCAAATGGACTCCCAAAGCCCTAGCAGGCTTCCAGAAACTCAAAATCGCAGTTTTGTCTGCAGCTATCCTCATTATCTCAATCCAGCCACGCCTTTTTTATCCTTGAGGTCAACGCATCCGATGTGGGGGCAGGAGCGATTCTCTCTCAACATGAAGACTCAAGAAAGATTACACCCCTGTACCTTCTTTTCTAAGAAATTTTCTGCTGCAAAGAGAAACTATAACATCGGGAAATGAGAGCTCTCGCCATCAAGATGACACTCAAAGAATGTTATCTTTTGGAAGGAACTAGTTCATAGAGCACAATTTTCACTGACCACAAACACCTGGAATACATAGAAGGAGCTTAGAGACTGAAGACATGTCAGGCCATATGGGCTCTGTTCTTGACTCATTTAAAGTTTATAATCTCCTTTCGTCAGTGCTCGAAGAATACCAAGGCTAACGCCTTGTCCAGACAATTCTATACTGAAGAGAGGGTCGAGACCGATAAAGGTGTCATCGTTCCCCCTGCCTACATCATCTCCTAGATTTCATCTCCCCTGTTAAAGAAAACTCTTCTAGCACAGTCAGACGTCCCTGCTCAAGCACCTGTACCTCCTTCAAGATTTGTTGTTTGTTGGGCATCCCGGAGTGAAGAAAATGTCTGAATATTTATCACACACGTACTGGTGGCTGGAGATTCTGAGTGATGTCAAAAAGTTTGTGGTTGGCTGTGCCACTTGTGCTCAAATCAAGGTACCCAGAGCGCTTCCCTGTCACTTACTCCTACCACTGCCAATCCCTCACCGGCCTTGGAACCTTTTGGCAATAGACTTTATTAAGAAACAAAAAAGAAAGCACAGGACCCTCATAGTGTATTAAATAAAATAATGAATTTATAAGCCAGGTAATATATGTACGTACAGAATAAAATATATATATGGACATGTAGGTATAGTAAACAGTAAAGGACAGTCCTTGGAACAGTTTCTTCATTGCTTTTATCCAAACAGCAGAATAATTGGGTGGAACTGCTCCCTTTTGCTGAGTTTGCACTGAACTCCTTAAAATATGGTTCTTCTCAAGAATCCCCCTTTTGCTGTGGTTATAGGTCCTTCCATCCTCTGTCGTGCCCTCTGGGGTCCCCATTGTGGATCACAAAATCCAGGATCTCCAGGAACTCTTGAAATAGGTCCATACCTCTCTCGCTAAAGCTGCCGTTCTACAAAAGGGACACATAGATATATGCAGGTGACCACCTCCTCCTTTCAAAGTAGGTGATTGGCTCTGGCTCTCCACCAGGAATATTCACCTCAACATACCCTCAGCCAAGCTCGGTCCTAAATACATTGGTCCTTATAAAATTCTGAAGCAAATCAACCCTGTAGTCTTCAAATTGGATCTCCTTACCAGTCTAAGAATACATCGGTTTATCAAGTTTCTCTCCTCAAATCAAACATTCAAAATCCCCTCTCTCATCCCCTCTCTCCCCTCCCAACTCAGGGATAGTGAAAGGTAAGAAGGAATTCAAGATTCAATGGAATTTGGACTCCCGGAGCTCTCATGGCAAACGTATCTCACGCATTGGAAGGGGTATGGCGCAGAGGAACGATCTTGGGTGAATTCCAAGAACATCAAGGTTCCTTCGATGGTCTGGGGTAAAATTTCCCCTCAAGTCTGTCTTGGATCGCCCTGAGGTCACTATTGAAAGGGGGATGGGGGTGAGAGATACTATGAGGCTTTGGCACCATGAGCGACCACACTACAGCTAAGACATCCATCTTGTTGCCTGGCATGCTTACACACTTCTGCCCACACTTAGGTGGCAGGGGCCATGTTGGTGGCAGGGGCCATGTTATAGGCATCCTGCCTATAAAGTAGCAGGACTTCCTCCAGGATGTTGCCAGAGCATAGTTCTTGTTTGTTCCTGTCTGACGCCTCTGTTCCTGTGGATCTTCACCCTGTCTTGTTTCCAGAATGTGACCCAACCTTGCACCGCTGCCACCAGCCTCGACCATTGCCTGAGACCCGACCTTGTTCCTTTGCTGCCTACCTCGACCCCAACCCCAACCTGTGTCCCTGACTATTCTATTTTGATTCAGGACTCTATCTTTCAGTTCAGGTCGTTGATCTATATCCTACATCAGCCTTGTAGGTCGCTTCCTGTTGAGAGACAAGCATTGTTGCACATTTCAGCTGCAGCATTTCACAGACTGCATCACAAAGTTAGAAGGCAGCCATTTTGTTAGGCACACAATCAGGATTTTGACAGATTTATAACATGAGCACCAAACGATTGCCAGCTTAGATGAGAATGTAGAATTATACATTGTCACATGCTTTACATATAAAAATAAGAATACAAGGGAAAAGGGGGAATGTAGTATTGCTGCTTTCACATACAGTAGCTTATGCCCACACCATCACAATGAGAAGTCTCCTAACTTTGTGGGTCGCTGGACCCTTTGCCAGACAGGTTTAGCAGCAGAACTTGTGTAATTAGGGACGCACGCTGCCTTTCAAAGGCTTCTATCACTCTCCAGGTCCGGAAACTGTATTACATCAGTAACATGAGTAGTCCCTGATACTGATATGACTAAAGGTGCTTAATACAGAAACAGCTAAGCCATGTGTGAGAATATTACAAAAAGTAGCCTGTCACCAAGGTATACTATTACAACCCCATTCAAAGTCTTCTATAACAAGAGGATATATCATATTCATCCTTGCCAAACCTCATTACATTGAAAATGCATGTTCCACATGAGATTAGTGCTAAATAATATTCTAGTTTATAGCTTCATTACAAGAACAGTGTTCTGTACTGTAGTTTGTACTAAGAATAGTCAACATAAATGTAGCCCCCCTTTTGGACTACCATTCCAGTTAAGGGATTAATGGCTTTAAATGGTTAACTGTGTGGGTTGCAGTATCTATAAGAACAGGGATAATGTGGATAACACTGGGTTTAAACAAGTACATTTTATGGCGGTACCCGATGGAAAGGGAGGAGTGCACAGAAAGCCCGATCCTACTATTATTTGTGAAATCCTTCCGTATTTAATTATTTAGGAAGATTATTTGGTATGTCATTGGGGGTGGCCCTGGATTTTTGCACCACACCCCTCTGTACAACTACTATTTTATTATTGATTAAAAGGATTTTAATATATTCCATCATTACTTATTGATCTATCCGAGTGCATTCAAGGGGGAATCTTTGTTTGTTTGTGAAAGTAAGTTCTCTAGTCTATAGAGACCAGTAGTGAAGTGTTGAAAAAAGCAGTTCACAGCCAGGAGAAAGGGTCCAGAAAAATCTTTACTTTATTAGAACATGGTTAAAAAATAGGAGGTACGTTTCTCTCCTACGCGTTTCATATGGTAAGTACTTTATCAAGGAGCAAAGATGTCGTCTTCCCTAAGCACTTTTAAACTATAAAGCATCGCTATAATTTCACGCCAAGCACGTAGTGACGTCATGGTGTCTGCACGGGACGGTGAGCTGGTGTGGCATGCGGCCTCTCCACTACACTATTTTAGTGTTATGTGCCCCTGCCAGTTCTAGATAGTTGTTTAATTATATATCAGTTAATTCAGGATCAGTTCAGGATCAGTTGTTCTGTTTTATTCATTTAACACTGTCTCTTCAATTCCGTTTTTTATTTTATTGTGTGTTATGCTGTTAATGGATTTGGAGTAATTATTGTATATCCTAGGGTTCATGTTCATTGTAACTGAACCTAGCTGTGTGACCTTTTATAACTGAGGTGGGGTTGGATCCCCTCAGTGAAATGTTTATCAATGAATTATATTATTATAATCCCTGGTGCGCATTGTGTGCACTTTTTCTTCTTGTATTCCAGGGTGCCCTCCCCCCTTTTTTGGGGGGATCACCTTGTTCTGGGAGCTGTTCGGGGAGATGCTCCACACCCATGCAGCAAGGGGACGTTTATTCCAATATTTTATATACCTGCTGCACGAGCGCTGAACATTCTATATCATCTGCCCATTTTAATCTGTTTTATTTTCTTTCTCCTTTTTCCATTGGGGTTGTTTCCTCTGAGTACCGTGGACACTGCTGAGCTGAACCATACCTGTTTGGAAGAGACTGCCACGTAATACACATTGCTTTTGATTATCTTACAGTTTGTAACTAGGCCTTCTATAAGAACCAAGATCTCAGCTGATATTAGCTAATTGGTCTATTGCCTCTACACTTAGATTGTCTATGTGTTTTTTGTTTCCCTTTTATGCTCCTCCTGGATTTTGTGAATCTACTTCTACGTCTTGGGGACAAGTGAAGATGAATCCCACCAGAGGGTTTTGAGCGGGGGATAACAATTTATTTGCATATTTGTATTTCACATTCTTACTTTATTATCATTGATTCACTTTAAAGTATGTGTGTTTTGTAATACACCATAAATAATTGAGTTTGATTTTTTCACTTCACTATATTATCAGTAGTGACCACCTGTTAAGTTGTTTTTTGTGCCTATTATATCACTTTACACTAGTATTCTGCAGTAGTGCATGTGCATGAGTGTTCCAATTGCGCATGGGCATGAGTTTAATGTTAAAACTTCTCATGCGGACGCGTCTTAAATATGTTCAATAACAATTCTACACAGTGTCCCCCTCCTCCTCCCCCCCACAAAGAGCATGGACACACGAGACTAATGGACTGTGGCAATGCACAAAATGTTGAATTAACACATTTAAAGCACTTAAAGAAATCTGTTAATACCTGTAAGGTTCTATGCCCGTGTTCATCCTCATCTCACAAATACTGAGTAGCATGTTTTTTTCTGCCAATAAGAATTAAGCTATTTCTGATAGAGAAAGGACATACAAGTTTTGTTATCTGTTCGTTATAATGTATATAATTGTCACGTAGATATGTTAATATTTCAGCAAAATATTTTCTTTATATATAAACACAGAGTACATCATGTTAAACAAAATAGATTTAATGGTATACTTTCATGTCAATACATTTTTACAGATGTCTTCAATTATGATTAGTTAAATATTAATGAAAAATAACAAATACATAATTTTAACGCATACACAACACAAAAATGAACATAACATTTGTACATGCTCAACATTGTCCTCTCATGCATTCATGTTACACAAGTTATTACATGTTTTTATCCAAGCTCTTTGAGCTAAACATACCTTAGCCAAATGTGTTTGTACACACAGAAGAACTTGGACAAAGATGTTGGGTACAGGCACCCCTATCCTAAGATGATAATATTTGTAAAATGTCATTGTAATAAACATGAATGAATGTATATATTCATGTTAACATGTACATTGTTGCTTACCTGAAAAATAGTTGTTTATCACATTCAGACGTGTCTCCACTCCACTGGCTGTTTGCTCCTGATCTCCTGCAGCATGGACAACAGGCACCTCCTCCAGACCATCCCATATGTCGCCTTGAAGATTATGACGCAGTGCAATAGTGTGCAGAATGCAGCAACAAATCACTATGTCAGACACCTTTTTAGGCCTGTACTGTACTGACCACCTGAGTGATCCAGACATCTAAACCGACTTTTCAACAGTCCAAATGTCCTCTCTATTACCGACCTAGTGGATATGTGTGCCACATTATATCTATCCTCTGCAGGGGTTTGAGGGTTAGCAATGGGGTTAAGAGCCACGGTCTGATCCCGTATCCTGAGTCACCTATAATACATCATATTCAAATAATTAAAAAACATTGTACCATGTAATAATATTTCTACTTATACTGTATATTGTTATTGACACAATTGTTCTATGATGTCAAACATATTGTATATCTAACTTGTGAGGTGTTTATCTATATCTGAGAGGATCATGAAACATACAGATAACTGTATTTGAAACCTTACTAAATAATATTATTTAATGAAACTAAACATCCATAGTACATTTAATAATAAATGGCATGTTTTGATGTTACATAAGTAGTATGCAAATTTTTCTCATCTTTTTTTTTAACATAACAGATGTATTTTATGTAAAATGTGTAGTTGTGTGTGTTTGTGTTTGTTTATATGTGACAAAAACAATACACATGGAAATGTAACTTAACAACAATCGAATCTACATTCTAACAATTGTTTAAAAACTATTTATGTAGATATGACTATTTGACAAAGTGGATATGTGATAATAAAAATAATTTAAGTTATAAAACCAACAACATTACCACAAAATGTTGCCCAACAGTGAAGTGAATGTGTTCTACTCACCCACCAGCCAACCATGCCCAAAGTGACCCGTTTCAAATGCATGGAAGACTGATGAGTACCTCAGGATAGCGGAATCGTGGCTGGAACCCGGGAATCTGGCTACTACATTCAGAATTTTCATGTTGGCATCGCATACGAGAGTAGGGAAGCAAGGAGCACAGCTGAAGTAGAAGTCGGCGCGCATGCGCAGTGTACTCGGTTGGGCGATTTTGGCGCGAAATGGGTGTATTAAAGGTAAGGAGGTATAGTGATGTGGTACACCTTGATAAAGTCCCGTGGGACGAAACATGTCGGTGTGTGGGCTGTGTTTCTGTCCCTGTGCAATTATCCAATAAATCACCCTCAGTTTTAGCACGGAGTTGTGCCCCTTATTCATTTTTTCTACAGGACTCTTCCTGCAGACTTCTACTTCAGCTGTGCTCCTTGCTTCCCTACACTCTGATTTCCCTGATCAGGATTGCACGCAGTGGAACTTCGCCTGGATGGATTTCGTATTCCTATACACTCAATGGAAAGGTAATGGGCAGTAGCCCTCATTCTATGTTACCTTGGTCCCTATTTAGGGAAGTGTATATGTTAAGGGGGGTAAGCAGGGTAAACCATATCTGCGGTAGTTGCGCTGACTGACCGCTAGGTCCCATGTTCATGTCCCCCCTTGACCTAGTATTATATAATTGCTGGAATTATTTATAGAAGTTCCTATCTACCTATATGCTGTGTGACAAACAGCTTACTCCGGGGCTCCGCTGCTTGTCCGGGACGGTTAGAACACGGTCTTTTGGGGTAGGTTAAATGAGGAGGCATCACGTACTGTTCCTTTAAACAGGCTGTGCCTGGTTTATTCAGTCCCAGGCACTGAGACTGCCACAGTGCATACAACAAAACACATCAAAACAAAAGCTGCTCACCTGAGCGATAACTTAACTTAGATTTCCCTAACTCAGGGTGGAAGTGGCTTTTCCACTTTCCAACAACAAAACAAGGTACTTTTGCAGAGTTAGCCAAATGAATAGAACAATTGAACCTGTGTGGGGAAGGGGCTTCTCCCCACTGTGTTCAGCAGCCTTCCAGGCTCTGGAGAAGAGACAAGAGCAAACAGGAAATCAGTCTTACATACCTGACTTCTAATTAGCATGACAGGTGACAGAAATCCCTCAGTTCCAGCGCTTGCCCAAAACTGTGGGATGGAGTGCATGTATTATAAGGCTGCACTCCCAGGCCAGACAGGATAGAAACTGTTCAGTATCCTGGGAGCCCTATATATGGAATTTATTACCATCCCCTGGTTTCTGTCACATATCCTCCCCCCCAGCTCAGACCCTGAGGGATGAGCGACCATGGATATTAGGGAGTGCATCCTTGACAACCCGTCAGCATTGCCATGTTTGTGCCCTGACCTGTGTTCCACAGAAAATTTAAAGGGTTGTAGGCTTAGGAACCACCTGGTCACTCTAGCATTCTTTTCCCTGTTTTGACACATCCAGGTAAGGGGTGCATGATCTGTGACCAACCGGAATTTTCTCCCCAACAGGTAGTATTTGAGCGTCTCTACAGCCCACTTTATTGCGAGACACTCTTTCTCTACTATGGAGTAATTTTTCTCCTGGGGATTTAGTTTCCTACTTAAATAAAGGATGGGGTGTTCCTCACCTTGAGACTCCTGGGAGAGTACCGCCCCCAGCCCTACCTCAGATGCGTCGGTTTGGACTACGAACTCTTTGGAGAAGTCAGGTGTGACCAACACTGGTTGGGCACAGAGAGCTTCTTTCAGGCTTCTAAAGGCCTGTTCGGTTTCGGGGGACCACTTTACCATAAGTGGTCCTCTTGCTTTTGTGAGGTCGGTTAGTGGGGTTGCCTTAGTCGCAAAATTGGGAATAAACCTTCTATAGTACCCAATTAACCCCAAAAAGGTCCTTACTTGTTTTTTTGTAACTGGCCTTGGCCAACCTTGTATCGCCTCCACTTTGAGTGTTTGGGGTTTGAGTAAACCTCTGCCAATAGAATACCCCAGATACTTGGCCTCCTCCAGACCAATGGTGCATTTAGCGGGGTTAGCACTTAGTCCAGCAGACCGAACTGCGTCGAGCACAGCTTGGACCTTTGGAAGGTGGGATTGCCAATCTTCACTATGGATTACCACATCATCCAGGTAGGCAGCAGCATACCGAGCATGTGGTTTTAAAATTTTATCCATCATTCTTTGGAATGTGGCGGGAGCTCCATGTAAGCCAAAAGGCAGCACCCTATACTGAAAGAGGCCGTCTGGGGTTGAGAAGGCTGTCTTTTCTTTTGCCCTTTCTGTGAGGGGAACCTGCCAGTACCCTTTTGTTAGGTCTAGGGTTGTGAGATATCGGGCTTTACCCAGTCTCTCTACAAGTTCATCTACCCTGGGCATAGGGTAAGTATCAAATTTTGACACCGCGTTTAGTTTCCGGTAGTCATTACAAAACCTTGTTGTACCATCTGGCTTTGGGACTAAGACTATAGGGCTGTTCCACCCACTTTGGGATTCCTCAATTACGCCTAGTTTTAGCATTTTTTTAACCTCTAAACTTATAGCCTCTCTTTTGGCCTCTGGGATTCGGTACGGTTTAAGGTTAACTCGGACCCCCGGTTCAGAGACTAGGTCATGTTCAATTACGCTAGTTCTACCTGGCTGTGTAGAGAAGATTTCTTTGTTTCTGCTCACTAAATTCTGAACCTCTTGTTTCTGATGAACGGACAGGGTTTCAGCTATGCTAACCTCTGGGTCAGTTTCTTGACTCTCTGACGGACCTGGGGTTACTAGGGTTGACAAGACTTCTCTATCTTTCCAGGGCTTGAGTAGGTTTATATGGTAAATTTGCTCAGGTTTCCTCCTACCTGGCTGTCTTACCTTATAATTTACTTCTCCCACTCTTTCCAAGACCTCATATGGCCCATGCCATTTAGCAAGGAATTTACTTTCCATGGTGGGAACCAGAACTAGTACCCTATCACCTGGAAAAAAAATTCTGACCCTAGCACCCTTATTATACGTATTCCTCTGTGCTTCTTGAGCTTTCTCCATGTGTTCCCTCACTATGGGTAGGACTGCAGCAATGCGGTCCTGCATCTGGGCAACATGCTCTATTACACTTCTGTAAGGGGTAACCTCGTGTTCCCAAGTCTCTTTGGCTATATCCAGTAAGCCCCTTGGGTGTCGGCCATACAATAGTTCAAACGGGGAGAAGCCTGTGGATGATTGGGGAACTTCCCTAATGGCAAATAACAGGTACGGTAACAAACAATCCCAGTTTTTCCCATCTTTATCGACCGCCCGCCGTAACATGCTCTTTAAGGTTTTATTGAACCTTTCCACTAAACCATCTGTTTGTGGATGATAGACTGAGGTTCTGAGGTGCTTGATTTTTAGGAGTTTACATAACTCTTTTGTTACTTGGGACATAAACGGTGTTCCCTGGTCAGATAGAATCTCTTTAGGAATTCCAACCCGGGAAAACAGAACTACTAACTCTTTTGCTATGTTTTTGGCAGAGGTGCTACGTAGGGGAACTGCCTCCGGATATCGGGTGGCATAATCTAATATTACCAATATATGCTGATGTCCCCTAGCAGACTTTATTAGGGGTCCTACTAGATCCATAGCAATCCGGTCAAATGGTACCTCTATTATGGGAAGGGGTACCAATGGGCTGCGGTACGCCTTGAACGGGGCGGTGATCTGACATGCTGGGCATGAGGAACAATAATTCGTAATTTCTGCCAGAACCCCAGGCCAATAGAAGCTTCGGAGAACCTTTTCTTTTGTCTTTTCCACCCCTAGGTGTCCCCCCAATGGATGACTACAGTAGCGACATACTTTATCGCACTAAATGCCGGCGGCATGCCGGGATCTACCCCAGCTGCCGCCAGTAATAACCGCGCGCCGCCGCGTTTCCCACATGCACACCCCCTCCACCTCGCGCGCAATTTACTCTCCTTCCGGACCCCGAGCCCGGCTTCTGCTCTGCCCCTCTGCTTCCCCGCAACCCCGCTTACCTTTATTTCATCTCCAGGGGTGTCGGGGAAGCCTGCGGAAGCCGGGGAAGACGGGGAAGCCGGGCGCGCGTGTGACTGTGACGTCACAGTGCGCCGCCACGCGCCGCGGCTACCCGCTTCCCAGCCGCATACAGCCAGCGGCTTTTGCTCGAATAAGAGCTGCCGCTGCTGTATGTGCGAGGTGTAACACTACATTACGGAATGTCCGTGGTACCAACAATTGTTTAGTTGTAACTGATTTTCTTTTATCAACCCGATATACTAGGTCGTTCTCTACCTCGAAGTAGGGGTAAGCAAGCGACCTATCTGGTTGGCCAAGAGTACTATTCAGGTCCCGTATATTTCCCCTTGCTACCTCTAATGTGGGGTCCTCCCACTGGGCCTTCTTAAAACTCCCAGGACTGACCTCTAGGTCAGCGAGGGTCTTATCCGGTTCTGGGGTGGTAAGTGTCTGATCAACATCCTGATTTGGGGTATTCCCTACCAAAGTAGTGATGGGGAAGGGAATTTTACAGCACTCCTCCTTTTCCCCCTTCTTATTTGGGCCCTCGTCAACCTCCATTTCTGAAAACGGGAAAGGATTTATTTCTTCTAATACTTCGTTATGGTCCGCTATTGAACTCTGGGCGCTATTCTGAGCGGGGGACCACATTTTTAGAAAATGGGGAAAGTCGGTCCCTATTAACACATCATGTGCCAGTTTGGGTACAATACCCACCTTGAAATCTAAAGAACCAAACTCTGTTTCAAAAAAAACATCAACAGTGGAATATTCATGATTATCCCCATGTATACAACAAATTGCCATTCTTTGTGAACTGTTTCCCTGTTTCTTCTTAATGGGCAAGAGGTATTCGGACACTAGTGTGACCATGCTCCCAGAGTCCAGAAGTGCCCGAACCCTCCTACCATTAACCTTTACAGATGCCCACAGATGGTTATTCAAGGGGTCCTCTGGGCTAGGGCGCATACATTGGGACAACAGCGAATAAGGTTCCATGCTGTTGCATTGCATGGGCTCATCATTTAGTGGGCAGATTTTTGCTGTGTGGCCCCTCTCATGACAATTTACACATTTAGGTACATAGTCTGTGTCCCACTTAGAGCCTTTTCCCGGCTCCCCATGTTGGCTATTGCCCTTAGTGTGCGAACCACTGTTGCTGGTGCTGCGTGAAGGTGGTCGCCGCTCTTCAGCTCCCCTTAACCCCGGTACCCTTTTACCGTCTCTGGAAGAGTCCTGGAACCTCGGGTAGTGGGGTTGCTCCACGACTGTGGGTTGCGGGTGCTCTCCTGCTGCATTGTACCTTTCTACGAGGGCCACAAGCTCATCCGCATTGTGGGGGTCACTCCGACTGACCCAATGGCGTAAGGCAGAGGGAAGTTTCCTCAAGAACTGGTCCATGACCAACCGTTCCACGATGTGGCTTGCTGAGTTGATCTCGGGTTGTAGCCACTTCCGGGCGAGGTGGATGAGGTCATACATCTGGCTTCGGGTGGCTTTATCCATCGTGAAGGACCATGCGTGAAACCTTTGGGCGCGAACAGCCGTGGTTACGCCGAGGCGGGCGAGGATCTCGAACTTCAATTTTGCATAGACGTTAGCTTCGGCTGGCTCTAGATCAAAGTAAGCCTTCTGGGGTTCGCCGCTTAGGAAGGGTGCGATTAGACCAGCCCACTCAGCTTCTGGCCATCCCTCTCTCTGTGCCGTGCGTTCAAACGTGAGAAGATAGGCTTCCACATCATCCGAGGGTCCCATCTTCTGAAGGTAGTGGCTTGCCCTGGTCATTTTCGGAACTGGGGCTGCCGCTGCCAGTGGAAGGTTACTGATAGTCCCCCTCAGGATCTCGAGTTCCTGCTGTAAGCCCTGAGCGAACCGCTGTTGCTCCTCTCTCAGCAAGCGGTTTGTCTCTTGCTGGTTTGCATTCGCCTGTTGCAGGGCTTCATTCGCGTCTTTCTGGACAGCGACATTGCGTACCAGCGCACTCACCACGTCTTCCATCTTGTTTGGAGAGAGAGAAAAAAAACTTTTTTTTTATTTATTTTTTTTTTTTTAAAGTTCTTTAACCCCCAGACCTTTTAGTGTTCTGCCCGAATTCTCCACCATATGTGACAAACAGCTTACTCCGGGGCTCCGCTGCTTGTCCGGGACGGTTAGAACACAGTCTTTTGGGGTAGGTTAAATGAGGAGGCGTCACGTACTGTTCCTTTAAACAGGCTGTGCCTGGTTTATTCAGTCCCAGGCACTGAGACTGCCACAGTGCATACAACAAAACACATCAAAACAAAAGCTGCTCACCTGAGCGATAACTTAACTTAGATTTCCCTAACTCAGGGTGGAAGTGGCTTTTCCACTTTCCAACAACAAAACAAGGTACTTTTGCAGAGTTAGCCAAATGAATAGAACAATTGAACCTGTGTGGGGAAGGGGCTTCTCCCCACTGTGTTCAGCAGCCTTCCAGGCTCTGGAGAAGAGACAAGAGCAAACAGGAAATCAGTCTTACATACCTGATTTCTAATTAGCATGACAGGTGACAGAAATCCCTCAGTTCCAGCGCTTGCCCAAAACTGTGGGATGGAGTGCATGTATTATAAGGCTGCACTCCCAGGCCAGACAGGATAGAAACTGTTCAGTATCCTGGGAGCCCTATATATGGAATTTATTACCATCCCCTGGTTTCTGTCACAGCTGTAATACAGTTGGTGAGTCCATACACTTGTATGAGCGTCAATCTCTACGTTTATACATATGGCATCGCATACGACCTGCACATTGATGGAGTGAAAGTGTTTCCTATTACGGTACACATGCTCATCTACAGTCGGCGGGGTCAAAGTAACATGTGTGAAATCGATTGCACCCATCACGCATGGTAGCCTGGCAATGGTGTAAAAGCCATTCCTGAGTTCCAGCCATTCTGCCACCACATCTCTCCTGTCCCCTCTCCTTTGCCCTCTCCTATCCTCACCGTCTCCTCTCATCTCCTCTCTCTCCTGTCTCTCCTCCAAAAGTACTCTTCTCCTTCTCAACATAATATTCCCCATCTCCATCCCCATCTCCATCTCCATTTCTGCAAACGCCATCTCTACCTCAAAGTAAGTGTTCAATTAGCTTCATTTAAGTAGCAATGTGTGTAGGTCACGTGACTTAATTAATTATAATTTGTTACAGAAGATTAATATATAAACTCAATGTGTGTCTACAAAATATGAATATGTATTAATTAGTTATTCGAATGTATTATAATAGGAAATATTTTTTACACGTGACGTCAATATTCATATACAGTGGCGGCAGAGTTTATTCTAACTCGGCCGCCACCGCAAAGTGCGGGCAGACGCGGCTTACTTTTTTTTTTTCCGGCGTGCCGCGCGTCAGCCGGGCGCCGGTCACGTGCGCCTGGCGTCCCGAGGACGCCAGGCATCCCCGAAGACGCCAGGCATCCCGAAGACGCCAGGCACCCCCGAAGGAGGCTGCAGGTAAGGGGGTATTTTATTTTTGGGAGCGTGGAGCGGGCCGGAACAGCGAGGGGAAAGGAAGGGGGAGGGGAAGATGCGGCTAGGGTGGGCTGGCGCACGGCCACGTTTGGTGCCAGCCCGTAATGACGCGCGGGGCAAGACGGGTAAAAGTAAGAATAGGATGTGCCGCAGATGTACCTTGGTTAATAACAACATTTTTTTTAAAAACACCACTAATTGGACCATATGCAACAGTCAGCAATAGGTGTTGCATTGTTTAATTTGGGAACACTGTTACTAAATCATTTACGTATTTTGACGTGTAAAGCTGCTTTGGAAATGTTCAATTTGTAAAGACTTTTTTTTTTTTTTAAATATTAATTATGTGCACAAATTATATATGCACAATTACAACAGAATTGGTACACTGATGACCGATCCATTCTCCTGTAATCGGTCACTTGATCAGGATTATTACGTCATATTATTGCACAGCATTGTGGGAAATGTAGTCCTTGCATCTGTTTGTGCGGCCATTTACTAGATACAATTGTTACCCTGCTAGAGAAAGGACGGGGATAAAAAAAAAACAATCAGAAGAGGAAGGGGATGAAACTTTGAAAATGCGTAATACATTATAAACATTGTCAAATGACATTCCAAATGTATGGCATGCTTATTTGTGTTAGTACTAACAGTTTTGACAAAATGTAATAAATATGTATTTTTTTTTACAAACATGTTTGTTATTGTAAGAACTGTACATTTAAGAGGTTACGATAGCACTATCCCCCCTGAACATAAACATTCATGTACCACGTAAACAATCATAACATCAAGTCATATCTCAACACATTAATAACTTACGCGGGGACACTATTAGGTCAATAAGTAGAACGCTTATATTGATTAAAAATAGTTATTTTTAAGGCCACGGCATCACAAATCCTAATTAATATGGCTCAGCTCCATAACCTCCATGCTTAAAACCTATGCACAAAAAAAGGCCAAATTTCTTCTAAGTCCCGTCTCGCCGCTCATTCCCAGCTTCTTGACAACTTTTTTTGCCAAGGCCATTTGGAGAGAAATTCACCATTCAAGAGCGGCAATCAGCTCCGAGATGCTGATCGGGGCTACTAGAATACAGTGAGTTTGAAAAGCTGGCGATGAGTGGCGAGAAGGGGCCTATCGCCAAGTGGTCGGCGGATTTTTTTTCCCGACAAAATAAAAGGGCGAGTTTTCCAATTCTCGACAGCTTCTCGGAGCTTACTGAATCGCAGTAGGTTTTTTTGGCGAGAAGTTGGCAAGAAAGGGCTTATCGCCGTTTACTGCATAGGCCCTACGGAAAGAAACAAGTGTATAACTGGCAAAGAACAAATCTATTCCAGGAAAAAACATCTAAAATTAATACGAGGGAAGTTACTTACAGATCTACACCACGCAAACCAATACTAAAGGGCAGTTCCACTGACCATTTAAGTGGTGATTCTGATATATCAGATGTTGAATATACTTCCAATTCAGTTTCTTTTGCAAATTCAGATGACCAATTAGGACATCACTCAAGAGGAGCTACGAATCCTGATGTTAGAGATGGACACATACCAGGAGGACAACAAGCCAAATTGGATTCGTCTTCAGGAACCCCAAGACGTATCAACAACTCCATCTGTTATATCTTTCTCTTCCCCCTCCCCTGTTTTGTCCCCCAGAAATACCTTACATACTTTCAGAGATTTTTGCATGCTGAGGGATATGGATGACCTATGGGATGATCCGTCCCAGATAGCCACCACCTCTCAGGAATTTAGTGAATGAAATTCCAAGCTCAAGGGGAGGTCAACTTCCTATCCCAGACATGTCAAGGGACATTATCTTACAATGTTTGAAAACCTACTAATTAGGGATTTGCTCTTACTGGCACAAGGATTCTCCTTTTCTTATATTAACCGTGACAATCTTAATAAAGGTGAAAATTTGGCAATTAAATCATTGCAGGAAAAGACTTTGCTAGAAATTAAGAAGATAAAGGGGGCATGGTGGTGGATCAGAGTAGGACAGACTATCTTAGGGAGGCTTTTCGACAACTAAATGTTGTGTCCTCCTACTCTGAACAATCTATCACCATCTCCTAAAGATCCATAAGACCCTCCGGGCCGACCAATTGTCTCCAGCATTGGATCTTTGGGAGATGGGCTCTCGCATTGTCAACCAGCCATACATGAGGAACCTTCCCTCGTTCATATGGGACTCTGGAGACCTACTCGCACAATTACAAAATGTCCAATGGGGTGAACAATTTATTTGGGTTACCCTTGACATGACATCTCTCTATTCAGCCATTTGTCATGATTTAGGGTTGACAGCTGTCCACCCCTTTACAGAAGGTCCAGATAGTTCACTTTTGCACACCTTTCATTATTGATGCACTTTCTTTTTTACTCATACACAATTATTGTTTGTTTGATCACAAATTTTATTTACAGCAAAGGGGCACTGCAATGGGGACTAGTTTTGCCCCTTCTTATGCAAATTTGTTTATGGGTTGGTTGGAGTCTGAGTTTATTTTTGGGAGCACTAATCACTTTAGACACAATATCATTTTTTACAAAAGGTTTATAGATGATTTAATTATTATTTGGGATGGAGACACTGACATATTATTATCTTTTATGGATTATATTAATGATAATACTTACAAATTAATATTCACTCACAATTTTAATTTTCATCATATACACTATCTGGACCTTCTATTATACATTGATCTAGGGAAGAATATTCAAACATATGTTTTCCGTAAACCGAACTCTAAGAATACATTCCTAAGACCGGACAATTGTCACCCCAAAGCTGTTATCAAGGGTATCCACAAGGGACACTATCTAAGATTGAGGAGGAATTGCTCCACTACACAAGATTTTATACATCAATCTGAGGAGCTAAGTGGGCGTTACCGAGAGAGGGGTTATAAAGAGGAAGATCTTCAGGAACCACTGGATGAGGTTTGCAAATAGATTGACATACTTTAATCCCTGATCCATATACTAAAACAAAAACTAATAGAAGAAAGACATTTAAAGATAAAAAGAGAGATCACAGGAAAAATGAAGTGCCTGTATGCATCTCACAATACAATAGGTGCAGCAATCAAGTTAAATCCATAATATTTAAACATTAGGATTTACTTCGAATGGATCACAATTTGAGCAAAATTGTAGATTCAAGACCCAAATTTGTCTATAGATGTGCAAAAAATATTGCTTCATTTGTAGCATAGTGAGCACTCCAACTGAGAAAACAACCACTTTTTGACCAAAGGTTCATATACACTACCGACACACTTTATTAAAGTGTGGCCGGTTCCGCAAGCCGGGAGATTTCCCGGCTTGCTAGAGGCCGCCCCTCGGCGTGCCGCGCGTCATAGACGCGCGGTCACGCGTCTTCGGGAGCCTGCGCCCCCTGCACGCGCGTCCAGGGCTCCCCGAGGGAGCCCTGGTGTCCCGCGATGTGCGGGACGGCGGCAGGGGGTTCCGGGGGACCCGGCGGACCCGGAAGCGGTAGGGAGAGCGCCCCGATCGGAGGGCGCTCTTCCGCTGCTTCGGCGCGCACCCGTCACACTCGGGCGCGCGCCAGGCTACTGCTGCGGCCAAGAACGGGCAAATGCTCGAATAAACTTGGCCGCAGCAGTAGGTGTGGTGCCTGCAAGGCCTTCTCCTTTATGAAGCCCTCCACATGTTTCTTTTCCCACATCACCCACAAGAAGTTTATTGTTAATAATTATATTAACTGTAACAGTGAATACGTTATTTAATTACATCGTGTGGATGTGAGAAAAGCTATGTTGGGAGAATGATGAGAAGTTTAAAAGTAAGAATAATGGAACATTTGAGATTTATTAAGAGGAATGACTTGTCACACCCAGTCTCAAAGCCATTTTCTGAATCCTAACACGGTGGCATCAAAAACTTTTCATTTATGGGTATTGAAATTGTTTCTATAAAAGAGGGGGGGGGGGGTAATAAAATCAATCTACGGGGCCGAAGAGAATCCTTTTGGATTTTCACCTTAAGAACTCGGGTTCCAGAAGGTATTAATGTGGATTGGAATCTAAGGCACTTCTTCGTTTGATTATTAATTTAGGATTCCCTACTCCTTAAATTCAAAATGGTTGGGATTTTTTTGTAATTAATATGGTATTTGACACATTATGTATCCTTTCTTAAAACAGATGTGTTTTAAGATATCAAGGCAATGAAAACAAATAGTGGCTATTAGTGATTCTATTGATCTTTTAAGTATCTTTTCAAAACACGTATGTGTATCAAGATATTTAGACAATGAAAACAAATAATGGTTACTAATGGTTCTATTTGATTTTCAAAGTGGATTCGTTTCTTTTTGCTCCCCTTTAGATCTGGCATTTTTCTTTGATTTCTTTACAGTCACACAAGATAAGAATGGAGTAGGGGGAGCGAGGGATGAGTGAAAGCACAGATAGAACAGATATGGACGAGCAATATACCACAGTTTGTATACCACAACTTAAACCCAGTGGGGGGGGGGGGGTTGGGATGGTGAAAAGATAATCAAAAGATGTAAGCTATATAGTATAATGCTTACACGGCCTTGTGCAAACACAATCCCAAGATGGGATCTTTGTGGTAGATGGTGCCCCTTCTGCAATTAGGTGCAGGGGGGGTCTTGATAATACACAATATCAATAAATACTCACACGGCCCAGTGTGAGTAAAGGCGCAGGGCAGATGTCTTTAAGGTATGCACCTATGTCCCCCGTCAGAGGTATTCCCAGGGGTGCTGCGCACACTCCTGCTGGCAGGCAGGGAGTTCAATGCGGGTCTCTTTCCTAGTTCTCCCGTTCTGGGTTCCTTCCCCTCCCCGTTTCAGTAAGGGGCGTGGGTGAGGCAAAATAATATAATGGGATCAATAGTGCTCTTAAAAACATCAAAGTTTATTACGCATAAAATAGGATAGGATCCACAAAAAAGGACTCACATAGTTTAACAATATTCTGGTGCGCTCCCGTGGCTGTGGTTAGCAGTGGTCCCGGCCGCTCTCTACTCCGCGTCCGGAGCCGGAATAGGTGGCTGTTCCTGGCGCGGCTGATCAAGACAATTTTATACATACGAATCTGATCTGCTCCCGGGATCACAAGCCTAGCATAAGCTTCTGCTAGGCTTGTGATCCCGGGAGCAGATCAGATTCGTATGTATAAAATTGTCTTGATCAGCAGCGCCAGGAACAGCCACCTATTCCGACTCCGGACGCGGAGTAGAGAGCGGCCGGGACCACTGCTAACCACAGCCACGGGAGCGCACCAGAATATTGTTAAACTATGTGAGTGCATTTTTGTGGATCCTATCCTATTTTATGCGTAATAAACTTTGATGTTTTTAAGAGCACTATTGATCCCATTATATTATTTTGCCTCACCCACGCCCCTTACTGAAACGGGGAGGGGAAGGAACCCAGAATGGGAGAACTAGGAAAGAGACCCGCATTGAACTCCCTGCCTGCCAGCAGGAATGTGCGCAGCATCCCTGGGAATACCTCTGACGGGGGACATAGGTGCATACCTTAAAGACATCTGCCCTGCGCTTTTACTCACACTGGGCCGTGTGAGTATTTATTGATATTGTGTATTATCAAGACCCCCCCTGCACCTAATTGCAGAAGGGGCACCATCTACCACAAAGATACCATCTTGGGATTGTGTTTGCACAAGGCCGTGTAAGCATTTACTATATAGCTTACATCTTTTGATTATCTTTTCACCATCCCAATCCCCCTCCCCCCACTGGGTTTAAGTTATGGTATACAAACTGTGGTATATTGCTCGTCCATATCTGTTCTATCTGTGCTTTCACTCATCCCTCGCTCCCCCTACTCTGTTTTGTCTCTACGTTTAACTAAGGGCTTTGGATCATCCCTTTATCAGGGGTAGAAGCAGAAGGGATCGCAAGAATAACTACACACCAATAGGAATTAACCACAATTATTGGTTTCATCGCTTCTCTGAAATTCTGTCACTAAAGGTAAGCGCCTGGTTCCTCCACACTGTCCATTACACAAGATAAGAATGGCATATATTAGGAGTTTATATGAATTAATGTAAGGTATATAATATTAATTTGAGTGTATTATAGCCCTAGTATTATGAAAAGGGGAATGAGAATGTATGATAAATAGAAGATACCTTACAGTATGCCTGTGTAACTCAACTTATATTTTCCCGAGAAGTAAGTTTAATGTTCACAATTTTATAGAAGTATTGCTAGTCCAATTGTTTTAATTTTTGTATTATGTGTGTTCCCTTTTCCTGTCATATGCTACTCCCTGCTGGTTGTGTGGGTTGTTCCATGGAAGCTATGTGTAGGCGCATGCGTGGGCATCTACGTGAGCTCGCTTGCGCTGCTTTATCACTGTGTTGAAAGCCGGGACTGACATTGGTGCTGTGTAGGATAGGGGAGGATTCTTCACATACTTTTTATTAACTTGGAGCCCAGTTAGGTTGACGCGCGGGATGTGAGACGTTAGAGGGCGCACGCATGAGCACAGGGTGCGCGCGCACACCGTGACATCACTACGTGTTTGGCGAGAAATTAAAAATGTGTTTCATAGTTTAAAAGTGCTTAGGGAAGATGAAATCTTTACTCCTTGATAAAGTACTTACCGTACGAAACGTGTAGGAGAGCTGCGTACCTCCTATTTTTTAACCATGTTCTAATAAAGTAAAGTTTTTTTCTGGATCCTTTCTCATGGTTGTGCTCTGCTTTTTTCAACACTTCACTACTGGATTCAACTGCAGTGGCCGGCCTGCCACAGAGACATTCCTGGAATGGGCCGCTTCAACAAAGCTATGAGTAAAAATATCCTGATTGAAGATTTTGCTTTTGTAGGACACCCACAATGAGGTGTTGTTTAAGTGTGCGGCACTTCACTTTATTCAATCCTTCAGGGGATATTTGTCATTGATTGATAATCCAAGGCATCAGGACTGTTTGTGTATATATATAATCCTTTGCAGGCAATGACTGAAGTCTGGAATGCATGGGCATCACCAAACGCTGGGTTTCCTCTTTTGTGATGCTTTGCCAGGCCTTTACTGCAGCTGTCTTCAGTTGTTGTTTGTTCATGGGTCTTTCTGCCTTAAGTTTTGTCTTTAGCAAGTGAAATGCATGTTCGATCGGGTTGAGATCGGGTGATTGGCTCGGCCATTGCAGAATATTCCACTTCTTTGCCTTAAAAAACTCCTCGGTTGTTTTCGCAGTATGTTTTGGGTTATTGTCCATCTGTAAAGTAAAGCGCCGTCCAATCAACTTGGCTGAATTTGGCTGAATCTGATCAGACAATATATCCCTATACACGTCAGAATTTATCCGGCTGCTTCTATCTTCTGTCACATCATCAATAAACACTAGTGACCCAGTGCCATTGTAAACCATGCATGCCCATGCCATCACACTGCCTCCACCGTGTTTTACAGATGATGTGGTATGCTTCGGATAATGAGCCGGTCCAAGCCTTCTCCATACTTTTTCCTTCATATCATTCTAGTACAGGTTGATCTTAGTTTCATCTGTCCAAAAAATGCTGTTCCAGAACTTGGCTGGCTTTTTTAGATATTGTTTGGCAAAGTCTAATCTGGCCTTTCTATTCTTGAGGCTTATGATTTGCAGCTTGTGGTGAACCCTCTGTATTTGCTCTCTTTAAGTCTTCTCCTTTTGGTAGACTTGGATAATGATATGCCTACCTCCTGGGGAGTGTTCTTCCCTTGGCTGGATGTTGTGAATTGTTTTTTCTTTACCATGGAAAGGATCCTACGATCATTCACCACTGTTGTCTTCCGTGGACGTCCAGGCCTTTTTGTGTTTCAGAGCTCACCAGTGCGTTCTTTTTTTCTCAGAATGTACCAAACTTCATTTGGCCACTCCTAATGCTCCTGCTATCTCTCTGATGGATTTTTTTTTTTTTGCAGCCTAAGGATGCCCTGTTTCACTTGCATTAAGAGCTCCATTGATCGCATGTTGTGCGTTCACAGCAACAGCTTCCAAATGCGAATGCCACACCTGGAATCAACTCCAGACCTTTTACCTGCTTAATTGATGATGAAATAACAAAGGAATAGCCCACACCTGTCCATGAAACAGCTTTTGAGTCAATTGTCCAACTACTTTTGGACCCTTGAAAAGAGGAGGATACATATTAAAAAGATGTAATTCCTAAACACTTTCTCCAATTTGGATGTGAATATCCTCAAATTAAAGCTGATAGACTGCACTTTAAGTCCATATTCATTATTTAACTGTAACTTGAATTTGTTTTGGTACACAGCCGAAATAACAAAACTTGTATCAGTGTCCAATAATTTCCATACCTAACTGTGTATATATATATATATATATATATATATATATATATATATAAAAAAAAAGGAAAAAAGAGGAGAGAGCGCACGCCCATAGCGTATAAAAGTATTTAATGAGGGGGAGGGGGGAGAGAGGGGGGTAAAAAACGCACTTACAAAAATGCAAATAAAATCAAGCATATGTGATATATAATAATCACCACCATCCGGTTTTCTTTAGACTCTTGGGGCAGTCCCAGGCTCCGTTGGTAAGGGAGCAACGTCACAGCAGATTCCCAGGGCTGGTAACACCATCCGGTTAGACTGCAGACTTTTGGGGCCGTCCCAGGCTCCGTTGGCAGTGGAGCAGAGTCCCAGCAAATTCACAAGGCAGGTGTGCTGTATGATAGTCCAAGAAAGAGGTCCCGTATAGTGGTGCCTGTAGCACTCGCGCCTGGATCAATACGCTCCAGCGCTTCGTGTAGACTCCAATGTCTGTGCGTCTGACGTCACGACGCTCCCTGACGCGTTTCGTCAGTCACGGCTAACTTTCTCAAAACTTTCTCACGCACGGGGCAGGGGATGCCAGCAGGTGTGTTCCCCTCAGCCCCTGTGGCTGTCTCCGCCCCCCCCCCCCCCCACAGAGTGTGTGTGTGTGTGTTTGTGTGTGTGTATGAGAGAGAGAGAGAGAGAGTGTGTGTGTGTGTGTGTGTGTGTGTGTGTGTGTGTGTGTGTGTGTGTGTGTGTGTGTGTGTGTGTGTGTGTGTGTGTGTGTGTGTGTGTGTGTGTGTGTACGTGTAGGACACCAGAGGTACACCCCACCCCACCCAGTCAGTCATCCCCCCACAGCACCCAGTCAGTCAGTCATCCCCACACCCAGTCAGTCAGTCATCCCCCCACCCAGTCAGTCAATCATCCCCCCACCCAGTCAGTCATACCCCCCCCCACCCAGTCAGTCATACCAACCCCACCCAGTCAGTCAGTCATACCCCCACCCAGTCAGTCAGTCATACCCCCCCACCCAGTCAGTCATACCCACCCCACCCAGTCAGTCATACCCCCCCACCCAGTCATACCCCCCCACCCAGTCAGTCATACCCCCCCACCCACCCCTCACCCCCCCACCCAATCAGTCATACCCTCCCACCCAGTCAGTCATATCTCCCCCACCACCCAGTCAGTCATAACCCCCCACCCAGTCAGTCATACCCCCCCACCCAGTCAGTCATACCCCCCCACCCAGTCAGTCAAAAGTCAGTCATAGTCAGTCATCCCAACCCCTGCCCCCTGCCCAGTAACCCCACCCCAGACAGTCAGTAATCCCCACCCAGTCAGACACCCCTGTCACCCCACCCCGTCACCCCACCCAATCACTCCACCCCCCCCAATCACCCAGTCAGTCACCCCACCCCCCCAGTCACCCAACCCCCCAATCACCCCACCCAGTCACCCCACACCCCCAATCACCCCACCCAGTCACCCTCTCTCCGTCTCTCACCCTCTCTCCGTCTCTCACCCTCTCTCCGTCTCTCACCCTCTCTCCGTCTCTCACCCTCTCTCCGTTTCTCACCCTCTCTCTGTCTCTCACCCTCTCTCTCACCCTCTCTCCCCATCTCTCTCTCCGTCTCTCTCTCCATCTCTCTCTCCGTCTCTATCTCTGTCTCTCTCACCCTCTCTCTCTCACCCTCTCTCCGTCTCTTACCCTTTCTCCGTCTCTCACCCTCTCTCCGTCTCTCACCCTCTCTCACCCTCTCTCTGTCTCTCGCCCTCTCTCCGTCTCTCGCCCTCTCTCCCTCTCTTGCCCTCTCTCCCTCTCTCGCCCTCTCTCCCTCTCTCGCCCTCTCTCCCTCTCTCGCCCTCTCTCCCTCTCTCGCCCTCTTTCCGTCTCTCGCCCTCTCTCCGTCTCTCGCCCTCTCTCTCACCCTCTCTCTCACTCTCTGTCTCACCCTCTCTCTCACTCTCTATCTCACCCTCTCACCCTCTCTCTGTCTCACCCTCTCTCTGTCTCACCCTCTCTCTGTCTCACAATCCGGATCTGGATATTTTATTTACCCTGTATATCTTAACTGCCCTATTCTACACCGAAATAACCTATACTGCTTTCTTCCAGATCTGACTCAAGCTTCACACGGAAGACATCGGAACCCCCCCATAACCCAGAAGACAGGTAGGGAACACATCCCCCCCAATGTATAACATTGCGGGAATGTGGGTACCTGGACATTGAGGGACTGCGGATCAGGTAAGATCCCAGACGGGATTGCTGCTTTAAATATTGTGAAGCGGGGGCATCCAGGCACTAGTTAAGGGGTGCAGGAAACTAGTCATTCAAAAACGAATGTTCTTACTAGGAATTTATTCAATTTATTTCATTTATGGTTTTTTTTAAATGCGGGGCAGGGGGTGGGATTAGAGGCGGGGTTGGGGGCGGGACTAGAGGCGGGGTTGGGGCGGGACTAGGTGGCGAGTAGATTTTTTGGTTCGGCGAGTAGATTTTTGGGTGATTTGTCAAGCACTGTATATATATATATATATATATAAAAATTCTCCAAACTCTATTTTGTAATGTTAGTTTCATACAGATGTATCCAGATATATTGTTGAGTATTCCTCCAGATAACCACAGTTGAAAGCTGCCTGACCACTGCCTGCTCACTGATTCCCGGCAACAAGACTAATTGCCATCAGGATTAACACAGTGGGGGTCTCTGTTTTTGAATGGGACTCCCGCTTTGTGAATCCTCCCAGGCTACATCAATCTGGAAGGGCTGCGCAGTGAGAGTAGACAGAATCAGTCACTCTGCGCACCTCTAACAGGCGATCGTGATGCATTCATTTTATTTTAATAACATAGTATTGAAGCAGGAGGTCTCCAGAGCTGAACTTCATTAAAGTTCTGGGGACCCCCTGTTTCCTGTAATACAGGCCCCGTATGGGGTGCCGGGAGCTCCACCAAGTTGAAATGTCCTGGTCATCTGATGTGAGAGAATTAAACTTGCAGGAGATACTGGCACCCCATACAGGGGCCTGTAACGCGGGAAGCAGGGGGTCGCCGGGGCTGAAAATAATTTGATTCAGCTCAGGAGAGCCACTGCTTCAATACTTTGTAATAAAATAATAATAAAAACATTGCAATATCCTGTTAGAGATGCGCAGGGTGAGGGAACGAATATGTCTGAAAATGCAGATTCTTAAAAATATGTCAACGGATTGCTGAATCAATGGATTGGAATCTACAAATCGGTCAACGGATTACGGAATCCGTAGAGTGTATTGGCAATAATAATAAAAAATCTGCAAAAGGCGAATCACCATTTTTGAGATTGATCCACTAAAATCCACGCGCCAAAGGAACTGGCCGATCCGTTGCAGATCCAAATCCGACACAAAAATGTACCTATCTGTACTGAGGTCTCCATGCTCCTCTCATCATCTCACCTATGATATTGATCCTATTCCCTCACAACTCCTCTGCTTCATCTGTGGTGCATTGAGCCCTACACTCCCTAAGTCATCTTTTTAACCTCTCTCTCATCTCCAGCACATTCCCATTTTCCTTCAAACATGCACTTTTCACACCCATTCTAAAGAAACCCTCTCTTGACCCAACCTCTCTCTCTAAGTATAGTCCTATCTCTCTTCTCCCCTTTGCCTCCAAGCTGCTTAAGCAACATGTAAACAAACACTTGACTCCATTTCTCTCCTCCTTCTTCCTGGTTGACTTTTGACATCTGGTTTCCGTCCTTTATACTCCACGAGACAGCACTAACAAAAGTGGCCAATGACCTACAGTACTGATATCTAAGTCTAGGGGTCACTTCTTACTTATTTTCCAGCTACCTTCAACACTGTTAATCACCCATTCCTCCTGCACATTCTCCACACCATTGAGCTCCATCACGCAGCCCCTCCTGGTTCACATCATACATATCCAACCACTCTTTCAGTGTTTCCCTTTCTGGTGTCTCCTACTCTTCACTCCCTCTTTCTGTTGGTGTCCCACAAGGCTCTGTCCTTGACCATCTGATATTCTCTCTCTACACCTCTTCTCTTGGGGAACTAATACAATCTTTCAGCTTTCAGTATAATTTCTACGCTGATGATATCCAAATTTACCTCTCTCTTGTCCCATGTCACCAACTGTCTCTCTGCAATCTCCTCCTTAATTTCCTACTTGAACCTTGTCTAAAACAGAATGAATACTCTTTCCCCCTCCCACTGCCACACTTAAACCCAAACTATCCCTCACTATCAATAATACCAAAATCTCATCAACATCCCAAGTTGGCTCCCTAGGGGTTATCATTTACTCCGCCCTCTTCACATATGAAACATCGCTATGATATGCCCTTTTCTCACTCATGCCTCAACTAAAATCCTAATTCACTCACTAATCTTCTCCTGCCTTGACTACTGCAACCTTCCCCTAGCTGGCATTCTCCTTGTCCACCTGTCCCAACTTTAATCAATCCAAAATGCTGCCACCAGACTCATCTATCTCACTCACCGCTCTACTTCTGCTGCGCCACTATTCAAATACCAAACTGCCTTCCCATATCCTGTAGAATCAAATTTAAAATCCTAGTTCTGACTTACAATGCTCTCAACAATGCTGCCCCCCTTATATCTCAGCCCAAATATATCCCTAAATGCCTCCTGTGTTCTGCCCATGACATCATCCTTTCCTCCTGCCTTATTACCTCCTCTCTCTCCTGCCTACAAGACTTCTCCTGTGCTGGACCCTCTCTCTCGAATTCCCTACCACACACCATTAGACTCTCCTCCAGCTTTCAGTCTTTTAAAAACTCTCTGAAAACACACTTTTTCAATAAAGCGTTTCTGGCATACCCCTAACATCCACTCCTCCCCTCCCACCCCCCCCCCCTCTCCAACCCTATTGGGACCAGCTATGTGTCTGTACCAAACTCCTCATTAACACCCCCTAACATCCTCACTTCCAAACCTTAATGGGATCAGGTGTGTGACTGGACCATACGCAGAGGCATACTTTGTCCCACAATGAGCAGCCGCTTTAACTTTTGTTCCAATATTATCACTTATTCCCTCTACATTGTAAGCTCTTTTTAGTGGGGCCCTCAATAATTGTTGTATCTGTTTGCACTGGTTTGTCTTTATTTTGTGTAATTCTTTTTATGTAATATATTTAGTACCACTGTGGGAATACTACTTTATTTAAGGGCCCTAGAGAATTAACGGCAGGTATAGCTACAGTACTCCTCTATCCATCATATGTGGCAGAGCCTAGCCACATCCAACTTCTAGAAGATGCCTAGTGATGTCACTAAGTAATGATACTACAGATGCAGCCACCAGTATTAGAACTCTTGCCTGGGAAATTCTGGGGCAGTATCACAGTAAATGCACCAGCATTTCTGTGAGATTCTTAATCGGATTAACACAGCAGGGGTCCCTGCAGTCCCATTCAGTGTTAATTCCACTGTGTTAATCCGATGGGCCATTAAGAATCTCACAGAAATGTTGAGGTATGTTGAGGCATTTACTGTGAAACTGCCCTAGACTCTCCCAGAATTTCCCAGGTAAGGGTTCTAATACTGGTGGCTGCATCTGTAAGTAGAATGTCATACACTTCTAGGTACAGTAGTAGTCATGGTGATGGTCACTACTGAGTATATATAGAAGGGATGGAACATTTTTGGATCAGATCCAAGGAGGAGAGAGGTGGGATCTCATTGTATATAGTGTAAGTCCTGTTAGTCTGCAACTATGTGTGTTGGTAGTAGGATCACTTTGTTATTTTCCAGTCAGGGAAAGTGTCACTCCTAAAGAATAGGGCCCCTCTATATGGGCTTTAGGCCTATCCTACCCACAACAGGGGATGGCCAGATACTCCATACAAGGATTAAGGGCCTCAGAGTTTCACCCCGGAGCTGATAGAAATATAGATTCCCAGACACCCCTCAACTCAAGGGGTAAGAATCTAAACAGCCCTGTTAAGGCAATAGAGTGTGATTCCTGACGCAAGAGGGCATCCTGCCAGTGGGTCTCAGTGGAGGTGCGAACAGCCAGCAGCTAGGCAATGGAATGCCATATACAGTGGCCGCAGAGTGAAAGAAATGTGTCTCTATGGGGGGTGCTGCCTGAACACCCCAAGGAAGAAGTTTGTTAAGGGTTCATTTGAATAAAGTTACAGAAAAGTTCCTGGCTCCCTTCTATTAACTGCTTACCAGACCAGCCTGCACGGTTGCCAACACCCTGTGAAAACTGGTAACAAGGAGACTGAATACCACATGAACAGACATTAAAAACGTTGGTGTGGAACTCTTCTGTTGGCCGGGGGAAGAGCTGTTAAACACTTTATAGTACATGTAGCCAGGTCTCCATTTTGCCCACTGACCCCCTCCTTCCTCCGCATACAGCCGCCGCGCACGAGGGAGTGAGGAGGCCGGTGCGTGAGTAGCGCGTTACTGTGGAGTGCTGGCCGGTTGCCGGGGACGCGATCGGGCCATTGCTAGGGCCGCGGTCGCGTCTCTAAGGTCCCGGCGGCTGGGTAAGCGGAGCGCCGCCATTGCAGGTGCGTTGCGCATGCGCAAGGGTACCGGAGCGCCGGGAAGACCACAGATAGATCGCGCATGCGCAGAAGATAGACTAGAGACAGGACAGAGTAACGCGAGAGTAGGGATAGTGATAGGAAGGTCGAGGCGGCCATTAGAGGTTAGTGCAGGTGCAGGGAAGGTGCGCACGCGGCCCCAATGTAAGTACAGCCTCCACGGGACTACAATTCCCATGAGGCTTAGGGCCAAGCACACCAGGTGCTACAGTGTGGCCAATGAGGGAAAAGAGTCTGAGAGGCAAGTGGATACATTTTCGCGGGCTTGGAGCTGCGTGGGCAGTCAGAGACCGGAGCAGCCCAGGGAAGGAGGTAGGGTACAGGAGTTGGGACTCCCTGTACTAGGCCAGCACCCCCAGGGCCTGAGATAGCTCAGCTCCCCAGTAAGGTGAGTGTTGCCAGGGGCAGCCCTCAGGTTAGGGACCCTGCCACTTACATTAGTGGGAGCTGGGAAAGAAAGGTTACAGAGAGTTGGAGTCAGGGAACTGTGAGGGAAGGAAGGGTGCGGGGAGCGAGTGCAGCTCCTGCCCCATATAGGTACCTACACCCCAGGTAGGCCCCAACTCCCCACTAGTTTAGTGGGTAAATGCTTAGGGATGCCCAAGATAGGGACGCTGCTCTTAGTGTAGAGTGCTGCATTGTCAGAGTCACGGCTATTAGTGCTGTGAGGTCTGACAGGCAGGCACCTTGTTGCGCAGCACGTTGGCTGCAACATCCAGTGAGCTACAGCTTGCTGCTGTAGGCACTGGGACTCGTTAAGTGTTATTAAGCATAGTCAAGGCTGGGAAGAGTTAGGGGAATGGGGCAAGTTATTAACCCCGGTAGGCCCCTAGGAGTTTCCCCAAAGCCACTTTAGGTTGCGGTACCACAGGGACAGGCCCTAGGTTAGGGTTCCTGTCATGTTAGTACCAAGTGTTAGTTAGGGACTCAGCGGACGCTGCGGTTCCTGTAAAGCGGTTCGGACCCACGTTGGGGTCCGCAGAGACTATTCCATAGGGAGACCGCCCTGGCGGTCCGCGTACAAAGGAGTTCGGTTGGAGGATCAGACGGATTCATCACACGTCTGACCCTTTGTGAAGCCAGTTGCTGATCCGAGTACCGGAGTGCTCGGCAGGTACCATACAGTCATAAGTGCACCAACGGGCCCTTAGTTTAACTGTGACTGCGCAGTCACCCACGTTCTCTCCAAGAGTGCGGGACATTGGATGGGATTCTCGGGACACTGGGTGGGATCACCTGGTGTTGGGAAGCGTCCTGCGCGACGCAGTGTGTCTCCTCTAGAGAGGGACACAGGTTATACTGTGGTTTTGCCGTGATACGTTGTTTGCATGTTAGTAAAGTCCTTAGTTATTATACCTCACCGTGTATGTTATTATTGATTGTCCTGCGAGGAACCACTGCCCCTCTGGTGGGAGCCATCGCAGGTGGAGGCGCTGAATTGAGTAAGTGGTTACCCCTAGTATAATTGCCCCAGGTTCCCCGTGGCGGAAGCTCAGCCCTCCTGCGAGCCAACAGGTAATGCACCACACCTATGGTAACACCGTATGTTCCTTGCACCCACATCAGATCTGCGATTGGGGGGGGGGGGGGAATACCCGTTACATACATAAATATATAACCCCATTGTACCGCGCTGCGAAATATGTTAACACTTTACAAATAAACGAAAATAATAATAATAATAACATTTCTAAACACATTACAGCATCTTTATTTTTTAAACTACTTCAAACACTGCCCAGACTTAAAATAAACTGATATCATATTCTATTTATCATTGTAAGGTTTATAAGACAGAATAGACAAAGCAAGAATGTGTAAGAACTGTGAAAGAGAGCCTAGATTAATGTGTCCATGTTCCTTCCTGCATCAGATTATTAAGAAAATACTGTATATGAAACGTGACAAAAAGTAAAACTTATTAGTGTTTTATATGAAATCACAGTGCTCAAGAAGTAGACTAAACTCACTTTTTCATAATTGTTGATTGGAATTTTCAATATGAATACAAGCAATCGGATTCCAGGCACTCAGATTTCATTGACCACACTTTGAACAAAGGCACATTGTTGGAGGTTTTATGGCTATGTGTGCAGGCAATCGGGGATAGAACTAATGCTTATGTCAGAATAACGAAGGGGCCACCAGTTCCAGATACTTTCGATCATGCTATCATTTTTAATGTTTTGGATTTTCTGGAATCCTACAGCAGCTAAAATCTGTCAAAACTGTTTAAGTATGTGTGCAATCATCAGCATGCAAAATAAAAACAGCCCGATTCAATGGGGGGAAGGTAGATAATAGAGCCTGAGAAACTGGAAACATTTGCGTTTGGCATAAAAAGAAAATTCTTAAAAGGCATTATGGACTGTAAAACTCATTAATCAGAACATTGCAGTAACAAAAAGAACATATACATGTCTATCAGTTATTACTTAAAGAACATTTATAGAAGCAGTGGTGCTTTTGAGAATAGTTTTTCACATGCTGTGCGTTTCTATTATTCTGCAAAACCTAAAGGATCCCTGAAATGATTTAACTGCGAAGCCAAACAAAACCAACAATACTCGTGTGAAATCAGATGGGAGATTGTGTAGATTATGCTCACACATTTTTACTTTCAGTAAAGCAGCTGATGATTAGAATAAATCCGCATTTTTACTGGATTCAATGGCATTAACACCTAAGGGGAAATACGCACACGAATTTGTGTGCGTCTACATACAGTAAGTGATCGGAAAATAGGGATCAAATAATTGTAACTGTCCTGTGTGGTAAATGGTATAATGACATACCTGTGTCTGCCCATCTGTTAATATCATTTTGTTTTATTTTCCACTTACGTTATACAGTAAATGTGCCTGTTTGTTTCATATGAGGAAAGATACTGAATGTATCATATTGCTGTATTCAATGTCCCTGTATACTTGCACCTTCAAATTATTCAAATAGGATATTCACTTGAGTAACATATGTTTTATACAGATGCAGAGTTATTGCTCCAACTGTATTCCATTTTAACCCAAAATATCCGAATCTCCAATAGATTCAATGGCAGTGATAAAATAAAATATCACAACATATCCCACTAGAACGCACAAGAGGGAGCATACATACTGTACTGTATGTAGTGTATACAGATGTTCCATGTGAGTCCCAATGTGTAATACTATACATTTAGATCACACTGTGAATAGTCTGAAAATACTTATTGACTTGAATTGCTGTCTTCAAATGCTTTAGAACGTATACAATTATCCCCTTAGTGTTTAATACTTCTAAATAAATAATTTAAGGTTGTAGCATACATTATGCTGCTGTTAACATGATGTGTTGCGGTAATGCTGGTGCGGTATTTCACAATAGCACCATTCAAAGCAATAGTTAAAAAGATAACCCGGACGTTATACAGTATAACGTGTTATTTTCTGGATTATTTCGCCTTAATGGGGGTAATAATGTCTTCTAAGTACATCTGAATGCGTAATATATGTGCTCATTTGCATGTCATTTCCCATATTCCCTATCTGCAGTGGAAACAATGTATACAAAGAGATAATGGGGAAAGGCAGGGTTGCCGACCTGTCTGGGACATATCGATATGCTCACAAGTGATATTTTTATTTGCTGTAATATGTTTAGACTCAAATTAATAATCAATATGTGATAGACCAAGGGTGCTCGAGATCAGATCAAAACAGGGAAGGTTTTCAGGGCACTGCATATCTAAAGAAATTGCCTTCGTAATAATTAATTAATTAGCTAATGTGTTAATTAGAAAAATCTTGAAAATCTTGCCTGTTAGAACCACCCAAGGACTGGATATGAATACCTCCCACCTTAGACCTACAGTACATTCAATCAAACAGTATAGTTTGTAACGGTGTGCAGGTTCATTCGTTTTTTTTGGTTCTAAAAACTATTTTTGCATTGGACATAGTTTTGGTTCTAAAAAGTTTTCATGTTTTGGTGCTGGTATAAACCATAAGAACAATTAGAAAACTAAAATAATATAACTGAAAAAGATATGTTGAGGAAGACATAGACTTGGGCTATTGGTTTCGTATTCTGGTTTTGGCTTTTACTTGAAAAAAAAATTGGGTTTCAGTGTTGATTCTAAAATCTTACGTTTTGGTGTTTATATGGTTTTGGAATGTAACTTCTGACAGGTTCGGATTTTACGTAGCCATTTTGCTCATCTCTAATATGTGCTATCATTCTAAGGTAGTACTAGTACTCATACTAGTCTCTCTGTATGTACTAATATGTAAATAAAGTATTTCCCTTATTTTAAATCCTATGTTTCTATCCTTAACTCTAACTGGGTAAAGAAGAAAGTTATATTTATTATAATATTGCTTGTATATACAGTATTATAAGCAGTGTTCGACAAATCACCCAAAAATCTACTCGTCGAACAAAAAATCTACTCGCCACCTAGCCCCGCCCCGCCCCTAGTCCCGCCCCCAGCCCCGCTTTAAAAAAAATGAATAAATTCCTAGTAAGAACAACATTTGTTTTTGACATTAGTTTATTTATTGTATTACATTATACTACAATTAGTCCTTGTTACATGTGTGTGTGTATGTGTGTGTAAATGTTCCTGAACCCCATAACTAGTGCCTGGATACCCCCGCGTCACAATATCTAAAGCAGCAATTCCGCCTGGTATCTTACCTGATCCTCAGTCCCTCAATGTCCAGGTACCCTCATTCCCGCAATGTTATAGGTGTTCCCTACCTGTCTTCTGGTTTAGGGGGGATTCCGGTGTCTTCCATGTGAAGCTCGAGAGTTAGATCTGGAAGAAAGTAGTATAGGTTATTTCGGTGTAGGTATAGGGCAGTTAAGATATATAGGGTAAATAAGAGATCCAGAGTGTGAGAGAGTGTGGGTGAGAGAGAGAGAGAGAGAGAGAGAGAGAGAGAGAGAGAGAGAGAGAGAGAGAGAGAGAGAGAGAGAGAGAGAGAGAGAGAGAGAGAGAGAGAGAGAGAGAGAGAGAGAGAGAGAGAGAGAGAGAGAGAGAGAGAGAGACATATTACATAGTTACATAGTAGATGAGGTTGAAAAAAGACATAGGTCCATCAAGTTCAACCTATGCTAAATTTAGACAACAGATACTTTATCCTATATCTATACTTACTTATTGATCCAGAGGAAGGCAAACAAAAAACCCCATTAAGGGGAAAAATTAATTCCTTCCTGACTCCAAGAATTGGCAATCGGATTAATCCCTGGATCAACATCCTTCCCATGTATACTTATTTGGTATATCCCTGTATACCTTTCCCATCTAAAAAGATGTCCAACCTTTTTTTGAACAAATCTATTGTATCTGCCATCACAGTCTCCATGTGTAATGAATTCCACATTTTAACTGCCCTTACTGTAAAGAACCCTTTCCTTTGTTGCTGGTGAAATTTCCTTTCCTCCAACCTTAAGGGATGGCCCCGAGTCCTTAGTACTGCCCGTGGGATGAATAGTTCTTTTGAAAGCTCCTTGTATTGTCCCCGAATATATTTGTATATAGTTATCATATCCCCTCTTAGACGCCTCTTTTCTAATGTAAATAAATCTAATTTAGCTAGCCTCTCCTCATAAGTTAGATTGTCCATCCCCTTTATTAATTTGGTGGCTCTTCTCTGCACTCTCTCTAGTTCCATAATGTCTTTTCTTAGGATTGGTGCCCAAAATTGTACTCCATATTCAAGGTGTTGTCTTACTAGTGCTTTGTAAAGGGGCATAATTATGATTACTTCCCTTCCATCCATTGCCCGTTTGATGCAAGATAAGATCTTGTTTGCCTTTGCAGTTACTGCATGACTTTGGGCACTATTGCTAAGCCTGCAGTCTACAAGCACTCCTAAATCCTTCTCCATCAAGGATTCCCCCAATACAGTAGCGGCAGCTTTTATTGAAACTTTTGCCGGCGGCAGGCCGGGATCTACTCCGGCTGGCGCTGGGTCTAGACCGCGCGCCGCCGCATATTCCTCCGCGCACCCCCCTCCACCTCCCGCGCATTTTTAACCCCCTTCACGACCCCGAACCCGGCTGCTGCTCTGCCCCTCTGCTTCCTTGCTCCCCCGCTTACCTCACTTTAAACTCCAGGGGTCTCGGGGAAGCCGGGGAAGCCGGGGAAGCCGGGGAAGCCGGGTGCGCACGTGACAGTGACGTCACAGTGACGCCGCGACAAGCCGCGTCACCACGCTTCCCGCACGCATCCTGCTATGCGGGAAACGTGAGAATAAAAGCTGCCGCTGCTGTATATCTCCATTTAATTTGTAAGTCGCCTTTTTATTCTTGCATCCCAAATGCATAACCTTACATTTATCTGTATTAAACCTCATTTGCCATTTACCTGCCCAGGTTTCCAGTCTCTCCAAGTCCTTCTGAAGAGAAATTACATCCTGCTCTGATTCTATTACCTTACACAATTTAGTATCATCAGCAAAGATGGAGACTTTGCTCTCGATCCCAACCTCAAGGTCATTAATAAACAAGTTAAAAAGCAGGGGTCCCATTACCGATCCCTGAGGTACTCCACTCACGACTTTAGCCCAACCTGAAAAAGTTCCATTTATTACAACCCTCTGTTGTCTGTCCTTTAACCAGTTTTCAATCCAGTTGTATATATTATTACTGAGTCCAATTTTCTTTATTTTGTACAACAACCTCTTGTGTGAAACCGTATCAAAAGCCTTTGCAAAATCTAAGTAGACCACATCAAATGCAGAGAGAGAGAGAGAGAGAGAGAGAGAGAGAGAGAGAGAGAGAGAGAGAGAGAGAGAGAGAGAGAGAGAGAGAGAGAGAGAGAGAGAGAGAGAGAGAGAGAGGGCGAGAGGGCGAGAGGGCGAGAGGGCGAGAGAGAGGGCGAGAGGGCGAGAGAGAGGGCGAGAGGGCGAGAGAGAGGGCGAGAGGGCGAGAGAGAGGGCGAGAGGGGCGAGAGAGAGGGCGAGAGAGAGGGCGAGAGAGAGGGCGAGAGAGAGGGCGAGAGGGCAAGAGAGAGGGCGAGAGAGCGAGAGAGAGAGCGAGAGAGAGGGCGAGAGAGCGAGAGAGAGGGCGAGAGAGCGAGAGAGAGGGCGAGAGAGAGAGAGAGAGAGACGGCGACAAGGAAAGGGTGAGGGCGACAGGGAAAGGGTGAGGGCGACAGGGAAAGGGTGAGGGCGACAGAGCGGGTGAGGGTGACAGGGAAAGGGTGAGGGCGACACAGGGAGACGGAGAGGGTGACACAGGGAGAGGGTGACACAGGGAGAGGGTGAGGGCGACAGGGAAAGGGTGACACAGGGAGAGGGTGACACAGGGAGATGGTGACACAGGGAGGGGGTGACACAGGGAGGGGGTGACACAGGGAGGGGGTGACACAGGGAGGGGGTGACACAGGGAGAGGGAGATGGTGACACAGGGAGGGGGTGACACAGGGAGAGGGTGACACAGGGAGAGGGTGAGAGGGTGACACACTCACAGACACACACACTCACTCACACACACACACACACACTCAGACACACACACTCACACACACACACACTCACACTCACAGACACACACACTCACTCACAGACACCCACTCACTCACAGACACACACACTCACTCACAGACACACACACTCACTCACTCACAGACATACACACACTCATACACTCACACACTCACAGAAACAAACACACACACACACACACACACACACACACACACACACACACACACACACACACACACACACACACACACACACACACACACACACACACACACACACACACACACACACACACACACACACACTCACAGACACACACACACACACAGACACACTCACAGACACTCACAGGCACACACACTCACTCACAGACACACACACACACAGACACACTCACAGACACTCACAGGCACACACACTCACAGACACTCACTCACAGACACTCACTCACACACACACTCACACATACACACACAGTCAGTCTGTCACTCACACACACACACTCACCCGCAAGGCAGGGGGTCGCACATGGCAGCAGTGGGGCCTCCGCACGGCAGTGGGCCCTCCACACGGCAGGGGGTATCGCACATGGCAGCGAGGGCCACCGCACTGCAGCAGGGCCCTCCGCACGGCAGGAGGGCCTCTGCAATGGGCCGCCCCCCGTCCAGAGGCGGACACCGCTGCAGCACAGCATCCCCCCAAAGCGGACGCCGACGCCGCAGCATGCCCCCCCCCCCCAAAGCGGCCAACGCCGCAGCATGCCCCCCCACCCCCCGAAGCGGGCGACGCCGCAGCACACCCCCCCCCCCCCCGAAGCGGCCGATCTCGACGCCGCAGCACGCCCCCTGCCCCTGAAGCGGAAGCGGACCCCCTTCAGAGCCGGACACCCCCGGGCAGCGATCGGGGGCAGGGAGGGGAGGAGATCAGGGGCAGGAGGGGGAGGAGATCAGGGGAAGGGGCTAAACCAGAGCTGCCTGGCGGCCCTCTTCCCCGCGTTAACCCAATCAGGGAGGGGGATTATTTATTTTTTTTAAAATTGGGCGCGAGCAGGGGAATTCTTAGAGCCGCAGCACGGCTCGCCAGCGGCATAAATCCACTCGCCACGGGCGTGGGGTTATAATTATTTGTTGAACACTGGTTATAAGTAAATACTACTTATTCCTATCTTTATGTAACTATATCTATTCCTCTAAATAATAGAGAATGGTGCAAGTTTACATGTAGAATAGACACAGAAAAGTAGAAGTCATACCTTTATTAGCTAACGTGTAGTTAAAAAGAGCACTAGCTCTCAGGATCACAAAGGTCTCTATATAAATATAACTTGCCATTTCATTTGTAAAAATTAAACCTGAGGAAGGGACTTTCGTGGTCCTGAAAGCTTGCACTCTTTTTAACCACGAGTTAGCTATTAAATAGAGATGTGCAAAATGTATTGAGAGAGAGAGATCATTAAATGATACAGGAACTCCTATAACTATAATTTGTGTTTATTTCTCTGATGACAATAAATTCTTAATAATCCGCGGAGCACATTTTGGATTCAATATGGAATCTGAGTGCGGATTCTTAAAAATTCATGCAGATTGTATCTGTGACATGGCCTTAACCCCTGTCTACATTGGGCTCCAAATAGGAAGCCTGTATCTGGCCCCTCTATTCCAAGCAAAGCGGTCACGGGATCCCGCCAAAGGGTGCACTCCATGGACACCAACCCAGACCCGGACTGAGGGAAAGAACCCCTGATAACAGATACCTCTTTGGACTTTGGGTCAGAGGCTGGTAAGAGGCCTAGCCTCCCAACTCTTCATCAAGCATGGACCACCGCAGCGTTAATCCAACAGGGCCGCTTACTGTTTTGCAGTGCGGTCCGGCGGCCACAACCGATTGTGGCATCGAAAAACAGTGTGTGGACAGATCTGTACTGTAGTTGCAAAGGACAGAAGATACTAATGTTAACATTTTTGCCACTTGGTTACTTTAATAAGCACCTTGATATCTTCACTACATGGCATTTTGTGTATGTTCAGTCACTAATGAAAAGTAACATTTGTTTACATTTAAACTGTATGGGTAGCCGTATCAATGTAAAGAGATAGTGTGTTTGTGTTGAAGCATTGCTCAATTTTCTGTTTGCATTTGATATAAATGTAATAAAGTGTTCCTTACACTTGACACAAATTGTTAGACATAATGGTTTATGCAACTGTACGGCAGAACTGGTGGATCTTTTGACACAAATACAACAGAAAAAAGGCTGCATGGAGATGCAGACTTTGATACATCTCATTATAATCTGAGTGATGTAGTTCCTCTCATTGACACTCCCCAAATCCCAAACATCCCAATTTAGATGAGATGAAAGATGAAAATGACTCAAGTTGCATCAATTTGCCTTAATACTGTACATCACCCTTTATATATTTTATGTGCAAACACTTACAGGAATGTATTTATTTGGCCGTACATGGCAAGTAACCATGACATTGTGTTAAGAAAGATGATAAATATTGTCTATATTTGAAGCTAATAGGAACAAGAGAGAAAACCAGCGCACTGCAAAAGTGTGTCCCAAGCAAATGAATAGTAAAAATCTTCTTTATTTAATCCATCTAAAAGTGGAGGTTAACACCCTCCTATGCGTTTCGTGTAAACATACACTTTATGTTTACAATAAAGAAGATTTTTACTATTCATTTGCTTGGGACCCACTTTTGCAGTGCGCTGGTTTTCTCTCTTGTTCCTATTTGCTTCCAGAGACCAGCATCTCTCTACCAGGCTGCACGCCTCATAGGACATGGAAAAAGGGATTTTGTGATTATTATTCATTATTGAATACTTATTGTGAGTCCAGAAACCATCCCAATGAGGGCTTGATCTAGGTTATTTTAGCTTTTTTTCGTGCCCTTCAGGGATTATTGGTTCTCTTGGGGACTTTACTTCTATTTCTCTCACATACCCTTATGTCCCATACTGTTCATTTGTTTATTACAATCATACAAGGGATCAAACGTTGAGCGCCTTTATCACTTCAATTTGTTATATTTGAAGCTAACTCATCTTTAAGAGTCAAGTCTTTTTTTCTGGAAAGAATTAGACAAAAAAAATATGTTTGAAGGAGCTTTATATGAAAATGTTCACTTTATTCTGTCTTTTTTTCTCATGTCAAAGTTTTAATTTATTTGTATTACTGTCTTATCTAAAGGATGACACTTAACACATTATATGAGATGTAATATTATTCTTGATAATAAAGATTTGGTTGTTTCACTGACAGTATTGTTATTCCAAGTTTGTAGATTCGCGTCACATGGTTTGAAAGAGCTAAATTGTTGGAGAAGCAGAGTCCCACAATGGCATGTAATTGGTCAGGAACGATCCATTCTGCCCAACAGAGCAGTGGGTTCTCAAGCTTGGGTATGCAGAATACGAATAGTTCGTGAAGACTTTAGGAGTGGAACATGAAATCCTTGAATATTGCAGAGAGCCTCCTTCAGACCTATCAGCATACTACTGGTAAATGTAGCTCCAGGTTTCTCTACTTTTTTGATCTACAGTAAGTTATTATAGTGGTCATGTACATAAATATTGCCACTGATTGGTCAGTGTTTGAGAACTCCTGCTATTGGGAATGCATAAAATGTAAAACGTATGCTTCTTTATAGACTAGTTCAAGACACTTCATTTCTGTCAGTTTTACAGTAAGACTGTTCAGAAAGGGATACATGCCATAATCTTATGGACAACCCCAGTACATTTCTGAATGCTTTATAAGCAGAAGATAAGATTACTGGTAATTGAAAATGTCAGCAACTTTTCTTGAACCCCCCAGGAACTTTTCATTCCCTTTAAAATGTGCTTTCTTTTGCATTAAACTGGCTTCTGTCCCTGCTCTTTCCTAAAAAATAAGTGATTTCTTTGAATTACCGCCCACCATTTTTTTTAAAGCCTTCTGTACCTAATGCTTCTATAAGATTATGTACTACACGCAACTGACAACAATCTTTGATCTGAAAATCTCCACAAATAGGTCTCCTTTCTGTTCTAAATTCATGAAATATGTTTCATTTTGTGAGTATTTTGAAGCAAAATGGTCCCATTGGTCTAGTGAAATATATTAGGTTTGATGTATTTGGCTTTATGGACCTCTATATTTGCCAACGCTACATTGTCTGAAGTCTCAAATTGAAAATTATAATGTTACTTGAGATGAAGTATAGAGTCTTTTGTGGGATCTGGGCATAACACATGATGTAATCGTAACTCTATTTGCAGGTGTCATACTAAATTCTGCCAATACAAGCACCTGGTTTCAATGTTCAATTTGGCATTCGTTCAATAATCCCTACTGTACTACTACTGAAGAAAATGAAAATAAAATAACATCCAAATTATGTCAAGAAAATCCTTAAGAGCATTAAAACATTAGCAAAAAAATATAGAAACCTTCTGGCTAATGCTTACAACGTGTACTTTTTCCATAAAGCTTGAGGGCACTTATAACCATGTTTAAACACTGGATTAATAATGAATAACAGAAAATTGCAGGTGTAAACTGCGACCCATTGACATTGTGGTACAACGAGTTTTGTTCCTTCCATGGGCACAATGAGCAAGATTTCACTTTCCATGGTTCTACAGGCCAAAACACATAGCAGTGAATCAGTATACAATTTCTTCACGTGGTAATTGGCTAGCACCCCTGAAGTCAGATGTTAGAAAAACTAACAAACAGAGCCTGTTCATGTTTCCATTTGACTGACTACATTCGGGATAATATCAGTTATACACTGACATTATCTGATCTCGTCATGCCGGCAAAATCTATTTCTTGCATTCTGCAGTTCACTTTTCTGTAACCATTTCACAACTGAGAACTCGTTCAGTGGCGTCTTTTCACATGCCTCAAAGCATTTCCATGGCCATTATGTGTCTGCATATTGTTATTTATTGAGAACTGTGTGGGCTACGTAGCAAGTTCCTGAAAAGTATGTCTAGACATAAAGAGAAAAAATTATTATTTATGATTTTGTCTGCACCAATTGTAAGAAACGTGTTAATTGAGCATCTTACATTTGACATAGATCGTTAGTGAAAGGAGTTTATGCCAAATGGTGCTTGATGGAGATTTTGGCCTTGAGTAAAGAAGATATAGGTGATTGACCCAGATTCACAAACCACCATTAGATCAAGGAAGATAATGTTGCCTAAAACAGGAAAATAATAGAAAAAGCAAGAGATCTAACCGCTCAACCCTAATACATCTTTATAGTATTAATAATAGTGGTGCATAGGAGGAAAATATCAATACATTAGACAAATCCTGGCCAAAGAAAACCAGGAGAAAAGGCCTCCAAAAATTTTACTCAAATCAAATAATATTTGATCATATTAGTCAACAAATTGACAATTCTGATTTGGCAAAAAGTTCCTTAAAGATGTATTGGCAGTTTTCTGACACCAATTGAGCCCATATCCGCAGTTCTCGATCTCACTACGCACTGTTAAAATTTCACTTTGTATATACTGTACTGTATCGAGCACCTTTAGTGTGGATTAAAAAAACTTTATTATTTTTGTCTTTGTAATGAGGATTTTGATCAGTCTCTTTGCACAAATTGTGTACTACACAGCCCTAATGATTCAGTTCGTCTATCTCATACTAATTGTCAATTTGTTGACTAATATGATAAAATATTATTTGAGTTGAGTGCAATTTTTGGAGGCCTTTTCTCCTGGTTTTCTTTGACCAGATTTGAGGGGAAAAACGTGGGTATTTAAAATGGCTGCCCAGCTGAAGTAAAGTGCAGAGTCTGCGAGTGAAGTCTGTCTCACTATTTATGACCAGTTGTGCTTACAGCATACACAGAGAATGTGTTTAGTGTGGATGCAATAGCACCCAGAGGTCAGTAGATGAAGATATTTTAAAGCCTTGAACCCAAGCAGAAAACCAAAAAAATTGTTGCTAAAGAAAGTGAAAATGGCGTCTAGCAAGTGCTGAGTGTAAAGTCTGCCTTTTCGGGTATGAAAAGAGTGCTGTGTAAATCTAACACCATAAGCAAAGTGCTGAGTGTCAAGTTTTCCCTGCCGGGTTTTTAAAATGGCCGATGTGAACTGTTTTTTTTGCATTGTACGTAATCATACAAAACAGTGTCCCTTCAGACCATATGATGATGAAGATGATGACTCGTACCAACAGATTACTTTAGTATACTGGACCTGTCATGAAGTAGGTCACATGGAACATGGAAGACGTGTGTTCCCAAATTTTCAAATACAAACAGCTGCAAAAGCAAGCAATGCGTTGTGAGCGTAAGCAAGATGTGGAAGCTGATACCAGTGAGTGTGTGGCCTGTACTACTGATGTCTCTGGAGCTAATAAAGCAAAGAGAAAGAAGAAAAAAGGAAAGTATTTGTCAAGTCACAGAGGAAGTGACCAAACCACTTGAGCCTGCGATATCAGGACAACATGCGTCAGAAAGGCGCCGAGATGTGTTGCAGACCGGAGTGATGGGCGGAATCATCACGGGAACAGTGGGAAAAGGAGGAGCAAAGGGAAACTGAATCCTTGATCCAGGATAAAGAGGCCTTAATTTCTGAACTCCAAACTGCCCACCATTATTATGATGTCCTGCAGGAACGATTGGATAAGGAGCGAGAAGCTTACGCTGAGGTACAACGGTGGATACTCCCAGGTATACAAGAGTACGAGTCTTTGAAGAAAACAGAGCATCTCTTACGCAGTGAGTTGGAGGAGGTGATGACTAGTCTGGAAAAGGCCAACACCTCAATTGCTACCATGGATGAAAAGCAGAACAAGTCTGACAAACTGATTGCTAACCTCAAACAGAAATATAAGGAGGCTCTACAAGAGGTTCACGCTCTCAGCACACAGGTGGAACACTCACACCAGGAGGACCATAGCCTAAACACCGAGCTGGGTATGTTGAAGGAAACCCATGAGAATGCCCTGAAAGATTTAGAGACTGTAAAGAGAAAGAATGCAATTCTGAAAGAGGAAAATTCAAATTTGTCTGACCAGGCCAGTGAAGGAAATGAGAAGCTTCACCAAGCAGAAAAAATGAAGGAGCAATTGTGTGTGGTTTCTTGCTGTGAGAGTTTTGGAGTCTGTTCCAGCGAGATTCATGGTAAGACCTTTGCTTTCTATTAAGACTTCAGGTGCAGGTTGGACCTCAATGACCGGAACAGCAGGGGGCAGGCAAGGCGTAGTCTGGTTCACAGCAAGGGTCCAGGGCTGGCGGCAACAATCATAGTCGGGGTCACAGGAAGGGGTTCATGGCAGGTGGCAAGAATCATAGTCAGGGTAACAAGCAGAGGTCAGCAGTAAGGAATCCACAGTGACAGAGGCTATGGCAGGGGCAGGGTAAAGGACAGAGTTGCAGGCAAGGGCCATTATTGGAAGGTACAGGACAAAATACAGGAGCAGGAACAGGTTCAGGCAGAGAAGTCAGGGAACCCAAAGCAAAGGCAAAGAGGCAGAAGACTATACAGGCAAGCAGGGACAGAGGACAGGAGAACCAAGAAGAGACAGACAGAGGAAAACCTAGAGCAGACAGAAAACAGCAGCACACCCAGTGGACAGACAAGGAACTCTGGCTGGGAACAGGACGTCCAGGAAAATTCTGAAAATTAGGAAGTCACTTACACAATCATCCTCAAGCGGTTTATACGAAAGTTCCCAATTTAAATCTTTCTTTTTTATTAATTGTATAACCAATTATGTTGTTTATCTTTTAGAATGTCCCTGCAAATTCCAATATGTGGGAAGAACTACTGTATAAGATCCCTTAGAACTAGTAGAAAGAAATATGGGGAACCTCGCTACAAAATCCCAAAAGTTTAATAATAGAGTGGGTGCTACCAGGGAAATATCCATAGATAATAGAGAGTTTGTACCAAAGGGTACAAGAGATAAAGAGATCCCAGAAAAATGTGCACACCTCCTTATAATAATACATTGCAAATATGATGATAGAGTAAAAAACAATACTTTAATGGGTATATATTAAAATAAGGCACAATAATTGGTGTAATGTATGCAGAATTAAATAAAACTCTCATATTAATTAGTAGCACTACCAATGTGCATTGGTAATATCCAAAAGAGATATAGAGAAGTACTGTAGGTAACTACAATTAGCTTTATTCACATTTTATTTGTCAGCCTTAACAGCGTATTATCTCAGGATATAAACCTTCTAAACCATATAATACAGTTGCAGTTGATCGTATACTGCACTCTACATCAGGTAACCAAATAATAAGCAACTGATTTTCTGAGCCATGTAGGTGACAACTATGTTACCAGAAGGGAGGTTGGTTCTACCTTCTATAGTGTGTGCCAGGGGTGCACAAACTTTTTGAGTTGCGCCCCCATGCCTGCTCCCCGTCGCTTTTGCACCCCCCTCACCTTGTTTGGCGACGTCCAATGATGCCGCAGGGTCACGTGGCGTGACGTCACGTGACCCCGTTGCCATGAAGACGGACATGTGATGTCACTCCGCTGTGTTATTTGACGCTGCATTGCTATAGCAACGCGTCTTACCAGCTCTGCAGAATCCCAGTAAGTGAGTTGCAGAGGCCTCACGCGATCCCTCGGCATTTAATTTAAATGCTTCAGGGAAGAGTGCTGGGCCTCTGCAACTGCCCGTGCCCCCCTAAACAAATCCAGCGCCCCCAACTTTGCGCACCGCTGATGTGTGCGACAATGTGTAGTTACAAATGTATTCAAACTGTTAAGCAGTAGACCGTGCCACTCACAGATTGAATATAGTACAAATCTAAGAGCTGGTTTAATTGCTGTGAAGTGTAGAATTATTGGCCACTTGTTTGTTTTATTTAGATATAAGTTGGCACTTGTCAGAATAATACTGTGGGTTACCAGTTAATCGACCAGGTGACACTGTCCTCAAGATGAGGTGATAGGGAAAGCCGTTTATTAAAAAGTGAGGCTAAATGCACATACACGATTAATTCTGCAGCCCCGAGGGGACTGAATGAGGGATTGGGACTACATTGTTTCCTATAAAATAGGGTGTTCCATAATAGTGTGAGTGGGGCTTGGTTAGCAAGACATGGAGTAATAATCCCTCTATGGATAATGATATACTCCTATTTTCCCACACCCCCATGACTGCCAGGAACTTCCCCACTTTATAAACAACAGAGCTAGCTCTCCTGTATCCAACACCCACAGGACAGATTTACAGGAACCACCTTAGCATACATTCCTGATGTTCGGGACGTTGGGCTTTTAAGGATTGGAAATGTAGGTGTCCAACTCCTCCTCCAACTCTAGGTATGATTATTGGTTTAACTACGACATGATGTATTGTATTTTCTCCACTTATATATTTTTTTCAATTTCATCTACACTATACTGTATGTTGGTGTAAAAAGAAAATGTTTTATGGCAAAAAAACACTGTGAAAAGTCAACTTTATATATTTAAAATGTTTATTTGAGAACGCCAGATTGTTTTATTTTTTTTATTTTTATAAAACTATTGTTAAAGAAGTATACATTTCAAAAGGACTGTTGGAGATGCATACAGTAGGAGATGAGTACAGAAGTTATTAGAACAGGGGATGTTTTTAGGGGGAAAAAACTGTAGGCAATTATTAGCTGTAAATTTAACAACATAAACAGTTTATCACCAGTACCATACAAGGTTAAAGGAAAACAATCAAAACAGGGCTAACTCCTATAGGGAGCACTGAGTAATCCACACCACAGCCTATCGATGGGGTGGGGGGCTTGTCCCCTTACCAACAACAATCAGAGAAAGGTTGAGGTCATTACCTTCGGGCCCCAGCTTCTTCCAGTCTGGCTAGGACAGGGAAAAGAGTCCCAGTGCAGGCCTCTCTCCACAGTGGTCCAGTATCTGCCTGGGTCAGAGAGAAATAGTCCCTGCGTGATCTCTTCAGTTCAGGGTGTCTCGCTGGACTCCTTGCACTGAGAGCTTAAGGTTTTTTTAAAGGAGTAATGAGCCAGCTGAGCAGGTTAATTGGGACTCTCTGCTCTGAAATAAGCTGCTCGGTGCTGGGCTCTAGCTCTCCACACAGGTTTTTCTGTAAAGCTATCTACAGTAGATAGGGAAGGCAACCTTTTACAAGGACATTATAAGTTTTAGATACAATTGTAAATATTAGCAAGAGGGATAACTATAAAGTATATATTTTATGAAAGTGCCAGTAATGTCATATTAATATATAGCTTTTTTTTTATTTGCAGCAATTGTAAAACTGAATGCATTAAATGGACAACAACTGTAGGTTCTTGGATATGAGTGCCACAATCTAGAAAATCAAACTGGAGTAAAATTGAATGTATAGAATATGATGTTCATTCTAAAGATGATTCTGCTATAACTAGATCCATTTAATATTTGTTATAAGCTATGATATATTGTACTGGTAACTTTTGTATGGGCCACTCAGGTGCATCATGTATTGTATCTTCTGAAATTTGTTTACATATGGCAACTGAAACTTTACCAGTCTAGCCATAACATGATATCACCAATCATGCGTTCTTCTTGTTTCATGCGTGCGTCGATCTCACCCTAATGGAGAATGTTCCAGAGACTGTATGCCCTGTGGTTGCACATCCATTAGTGAACTGTCGGTGAAGGGTTTAGGTGGTCAATGTTCCCGTAGCTATTTAAGGGACAATTTGGGCTATGATTATTACTATTAAATTAATGGGATACGCTTTGGAGACGCCCTGCTTCAACCATATATATTTTGAAAAATCACAAAACAATCCACAGCCTTGGAATGCCTCTTTAAGCCCAAAATATTGTTATAGAGAAACATGAATATGGATGTAACACCCCTATCCCCTCCCTAAGGGAATCTGCAGGTACTTTGGTGTTAGGGTGCTAACCTGTTTGGGCGACAGGAGGCTGAACCTCCGCTTATACTGTAGGGAGCTTGGAAGGCAGGGTGCAGCACCTCTACCTGTGAGGATCCTGACGCAGAGGAGATAGCCCCTTACAGGAACTTGTCCAGTGAATAAACACCACACAATAGCATAACAGTATAACCTTTTACCAACAGGGTATCATACAACACCTTTGCATAATAACATACACAATAACAATAGCGACACAACCCATTTGCCCTATCCCAAGGAAGAAACCATACCCCTTCTTGTCCTGATTACACCATATCCCTTGGGCACCTAAGAAAACAAGATGTCTGCCAAGGTGAAAACAAATGTGTGTATGAGGGCAGCACTACACTCCCCTGTGTATCGGTGGTGCATGTGGGTACATTCCTTGTTTGTACTTGTACCACAATGCAGGGCCTCCCAATACAATGTCCCTCCTCTCCTTACTTCTGGAAGCCGCATGGTCATTCCTCTAGACCTGGGGAATCCTCCCCTGCAATCCGTCCCTTTCCGCCACTCCGCTGCCGATTAGGCTAACAGGCAAAGTCCGTGACCTATGGCCAGCCCTACAACACTCCTCTACGGTGGTTAGGGACTAACTGGGACCTACGGGTTCCTCTGTCCTAGCTCCAAGCAGCCTGACTGCCTCCTAGCACAGTACCTCCTGCTCCACGGGCTCAGGCAGCTCTGACCTTGGCCCTCACAGTTCTAAAGGCTACCCTGTCTCCAGCAGAGGATATTCTATCTCCAGTTCCTGCAAGTCCTAACATGGCTGCCGCACCTCCGCATAGCAGTCTGAGGAGTTGCATAAGCCCCCCCCAGATGTGTGGAGGACTACACTCCTACACAGAGTTATGTTAATTAATGCTTAATAATGAATATTCACTAAATAGGCTTTATAGCTACTGTACTATATTGCACTTTAATAAAGTGTGAGTGTTAATATTGTCTTTCTAATTATTGCATCTCTTTGGAGCTTATTGATAGCCCATGAATGCATACTTTGGTGAAAACTGCAATAAGCTTAATTTACATGCTTATCATGTTCGAAGCAGCTTTGCCTTCCCCTTCAGCAATTTTTTTTGCGAGAAATATAGCAAAGTTCATCTTTTTGTTTTTAGTAAAAAGAGCCCTACGACGGTGTCCCACACTTTCCAAGCAGCAAAGGACGTATTATACAGACTAATGAAACTAGCCATAAGCAATGTGCTTGAAAATGTTTTGTTTAAGTGAAAAGAGAAGCAGAATTCCAGAAGACTGCCAGCTCTATGAGACATAGATATCTCTGTATTAGAACTTGTTAGTGAATAATTTTGAAGTTCATTAAAGAAGATTTGTTTTCGCCTCGTAACTTTATACACTGTGAATATTTCATTACTTCATCTTATGTGTTTTTTTTCTGCACAACAATTTATTATGAACACCAGAGATTATTTGAGTGGTTGCTTTGAATAAACATTAAACTGTTAAGTTTGAAAATATGATTAGTTTCTAATTATCCTTCTAAACTAAGTGGGTGCTGTCACAGGAGGCCAATGCTTTTAACACCAAAATACCCGGATCCTTTGATGGAGCAAAGCCAGATATAAAATAAAGTGTAATTTATTTACAGAATGAACATACTGTACACATGATTATTTGCAAAAAAACACTTGAAATACACTTACTGGGACAGAGCAAAACGAAATCTTCTATTCCCAAAACGAAATCTTTAGAAATAGAGTCTTTAGGCACAATTTCCCAGGAGCGGGATTTGTGCAGAAACAAAGCCGAAAACAGTCTTTGGAAAGGGGCGCCTCTCGTAACCCCTGTTTCTCCTCCACAGCTGCTTACTTCGTTCTACTGCCACAGAATTGGTTCTGGGTTCCTTATTTCTTACGAACTCTTGACTTGGGTTACGATGTTGCAAAGTTTAAAATCCAGGTTAGATTAATCTGACTCCCGATCGACTGCAAGGATTTTTATGCAGTAAAAATCCCTATCTGTAACTTCTGCAGCCAATCTTGTTCGTGGGAATAATATTCCCACCTATCCCAGGGTTGCCCCTACTTGGCAAAACCTGGAAGAGGGCTTCACAGTTTGCTAAGGGCATGCGCGAACCTCGTACCTTTGCTGCTTAGCATACCAGACCAAGCCCCCTTACCTGGTGACATTTTGTCTCAGCTGGCCGGACATCTGAACCATTTGCTAAAATTGGAGAAACTTGAATTACCCCTTCCCACTTCACACTTTTAGTCGGCTAATGCCTTCAACTACGGACTTTTCCAGACATCGGGGAACCAAACCAGCAGGGTGGCTTAGAAATCCTAGTTACATATGCATTGCTCACCTCTCAGGAATTTCCAGCCAAATATTTCTAAAGTACAGCAATTAAAACTTGAGTGTTTCCCTCTGTTCCGGCCATCTGAATGAAAATATAATGTTGGAACCCTTAAAATAGGGGGACTTTCATTCATCAATTTTTATGAAACTTTATAAAAATTGCATTATAACCTTTTCCCTGATTTTACTCTCCCAGCGCTCACAGCAAATCCCAGTGCACTAGGACTTTCCTAGCAGAAGTTAGCTAAACGCTATGCACTTTCCTGCGGGCTGCTGGGTTTTAAAACTATTTTTCCTTTGCGCGGTTACAGGAAAACACTGCTATTGAAATACATTCTACAGTAGAAATAACAGTATTCTCGCCACCTTATACCTGGTGGGAGACACACAAACATTTTTATTGAAAGAACAGTGTTACTTCCATTACTGGGTTGAAGAGCTGACAATCACAATTCCTCAATATGGCTCAGGGGCACCCAGCCGGGCAGAATACCTTTATTTACTGGCCTGGGGACCCCTTCACTGTCACAGGTGCATTTAAAATATTTCTAATGTCGCTTCATCCTCCGTAATATTGCCAAGACCCCACCCTTTCCTATCTCAATCTACTGCAAAAACGCTAATACATGCCTTTATCCTCTCCTATCTGGATTATTGTAAAATGTTGGAAACAGTTTTCCTTGCCTCACAACTTTTTCCTTTGCACTCTATCCAAAATTCTGCTGCTAAAATAATTTAATTTGCTCTCAAAACAGTTTCTGCTTATCTCTTCCTTAAATCACTGTCCTGACTTGCCATCAAATTTCGGATTACCTACAAAATTCTCCTCCTTACTGTACCTTGAAGGCTCTCTACTCATCTGCTCCTTCCTACATGTCAGCTTTGTTCTCTCTCGTTATGCCCCTGCTCATCTCCTGTGCTCTACTGATAACAGTCTCCTGTCCAGCTCTTTCACCTCTGCTGGATAAAATTGGGTCATCTTTATAAAAATGTAAAAATGTCAAATGGTTTCTTGTTCAACTATTGTGTGTTTACAATAATCCAAAAAAACCTCCTCTATTGCTGTTTTATGAACAACTGTAAATAGCAAGTAAAAAGTTACCAATCAAAAATATTAATTTAATAAGGAAATGTGCCTTTACTCTGAGAGTTTGGATTCATCAAGCATTTGTAATTAGAGATCAAGATATTCTATGCTTCAATATATATGACATAGTATTACCAACTCTTAAGATTTTTGTGCAATTAAGTAATTGCTTCCCAAGCCGGGCCACTCGAGAACCAGAAGATGTAATACCAGCAGGAGAGGAACTGTCTACTTCTTCCAGGCATTAATTGTTAAAAAAAAAAAAACACACAAAAAAACAATCTGGAGCAGATTTTTAGAAGCCATAAAGCAGCCCCTGGGGAGTTTAAAGGATGGGACCCATGATTTTGGCCCAGTGGGATGCTTGTGATTGGTTCTTAAGGGGATTAATAATGAGTGGGAACTGGTTTGGAGGCACTGGGAAAGGGGAGAGATGGAGGGAATGTTCGGAAGGTTGAGGGGAACAACGCGAGGCCTATATTCTGTAGCCCATCAGCTCTGGTGAAAACTTGTCCTCTTTTAACCTCAATGGGTGCGGTCCGACATACTTTTTTCTCCTCTTACCTTTCAGTACTTTCAGGATGGCCGTGCGGCGTTCTGGTCCAGTACAAGTCCGTTGTGTACCTAAGTGGGATGAGGTGGAGAAGGTCCCGGCTTCTTCAGTTCCGTGGCCCTGATTGGCTGCTTGGTGTATTCAACACAGAAGATTTATTGCAGGTATCATGAAAGCAAAAATGACAGCTTTTAGGAACTACAGTATAGATGGAAGCATTGAAGAAAGATAGAGAACTATGGTATATCAGGTTAGGTAGATGGAGGCTAAGCAAGTTAGAAAATAGAAATGGAAATTGAAAGGAGGTAGTGTAGACAAAAGCCCATTTACAGAGGAGAGCTTTAAAAACTGAAAGTTGACAAGTCAAGGGAGCCTGTTGGGATGCACGTAAGGATATTAAAAGCACTTAAAGGGGTTCTCGCAACACCGTTAACAAAACTATTTTAACCAGTCATTATTAACAAGTGTAGCTCCAGTTGACTGGAGAATAGCAAACTTACAGTAGTCCCCCTTTACAAAAGCAGAAGCATGGACGATGCCTGATGTTAGTAGTGGGGAAATTAATACTGGTAAATGAAATAATTTTGGAATATATAAAGTGTAACAAATTACAAGATTTCAAGTTGCCAGGAATTACTAGAAAGAGATCATATCAAGCAAATCTAATTGATCTTTTTTGTTACTGGATGGCAATGGTAATAGATCAATGGAGCTGTATACAGTATTTTAGAAGACCTTTGACACAGGGATTTGACTGTAGAGTGGTTCCGTGGATAAGATATTGGATAAAGGATAGACAAGATTTGTAGAAAGTGCAGTGGATTCAAAGTAGGTGAAGGTGGCCAGTGGAGTTCCTCAAGGATACTGTATGTTCTTAGATCAGTGCTCTTAAACAGCATTGTCTATGGGTTGGGGGGGCTAAGCCCCTTACCAACAACAAACATATAAAACAGAGTGGAGGTCAGTTACCTTTGGCTGGGTTAGGGGTCTGAAAATCCTTGTGCAGGCTTCTCTCCAAAGCTGTCCAGTGTCCAGTACCTTCCTGGGCCAGAGAGAACCCCACCGCAGCCTCCTCTCTATAGCGGTGCAGTGCGTGTGTCTGGATCAGACACGCACTTGGCTCAGTATCATTGATCACGGGCAGCTCAACCTTTGTGGAGAGCCATAGACTGCTGTCAAATTAATGAGCTAGGTGGATTCTATTAATGAGCTAGGTGGAAGCTGGTTAATTGCTTCATGCTGAGAATAACCAGTTCCCAGCTGGACTCAGCAGCTAGAGACAGGCTGTAACAGGGACTTATTCCTGTTTAGGAGAAACTGAATCTAAATCCGGCAGGGAGATGGTTAAGTGCAGTCAGGCAATTAACCAGACTCCACCTGGCTAAATTAGAGCTTTAAGAAAAGGCCTCCTGTTGGAGAAGGAGGACTGACCAGAGTTTTTCCTGAGCATACAACTATGTTGACAGAGGAAAGACCAGACTGTTATTCCTGGGAGCGGTTGGACTGCAAAAGCCTACAGCTACAGTACAATAGAAACAGATAAGATACTTTCTTGTCGGACTGTTGTGTGTGGTGTGTGTGGTGTGTGTGCGTGTGCGTGTGCGTGTGCGTGCGCGTGTGCGTGCGCGTGCGCGTGCGTGCGCTTGCGTGTGCGTGTGCATGTGCGTGTGCGTGTGCGTGTGCGTGCGTGTGTGTGTGTGTGTGTGTGTGTGTGTGTGTGTGTGTGTGTGTGTGTGTGTGTGTGTGTGTGTGTGTGTGTGTGTGTGTGTGTGTAACAAGCTTAGCTATCCACCCAGTTAGAAAGGGCTGGAGTAAAGGATTAGTTATTCTCCAAAGTAGAGTAGGCCTTTATTTTGTTTCTTTTTGAAAGTTTTGCCTTGTTAAAGGAACAGGCTCAATAAAGCCAGGATTTAATTTCACCCTAATCAGTCTCCATTAAATGTACCGCTGCACACATCTCTTACATAGGGTGTTAAAAGTGGGATGAGAGGTGGCCCTTGAATTTCAAAGGGGCCCCGGAGACTGCCTGTGAATTTTTTTGTGCTTTCACCTGCTTTAAGTTCCTGCAACAGTCTGAGCAGCAAAACAAAGAATCATGTGCAGAAGTGAACAGAATTAAAGGGCTACAGATCCAGGCAGGAAATCTACACTGCACTGGGATTTTAAAATGTCCGCCAAGCTGAAGTTAAGTACAGACTCTGCAAAAACAAAGAAGAAAATGTGTTTATGGTGTAAAGAGCCCAGCCACACAGAGCAGTGTCCCTTTAGACCTTATTCTGATAATGAGGATGATCTCTATGTGGCTCCAGAAAAAGGGCAGCAGCCAGAGGAATTTTTTTTTGTAGCGAGCCAAGGAACTGCAGCAGCAAGCAATGCGCTGTGGTCACAAAAAAATTGAGGTTTTCTTAGCAAGTGCACATCCAGTATCACTAATGAGAAAGAATGTGTGCCCAGTATTTCTAATGTCTCTGAATCTGCAAAGGTAAAGAAGAAAATTAAAATGTCTACAGAGATGCCTGTGAGAGCTCCGAACTCTGCAAGTGCAGTCTGCCAACCTGTACGACTACTAGCTGGGGTTCTAGCATATACAGAGAACATCGCTGCAATAGTGCCTCCAGAGATTAGGGGGAAGAATACAGCTGATACTGCCAAAATGGAGGCCAAAATGTGGTGTTCCTGTACTGAACCTGGCCACAAGGAAGATTGTCCCTTCTGGTCCTATGAAGATACGGATGAGGATGTAGATATATCTGATGTGGGACCCGTACTGAGACGCACCCTCAGCAACAGGTGTAGTATAGGCAGAGGAGCAAGGAAAGTTCTGCGCATGTGTACGAGTGCCGCACATAGCGGAGCGCGCTGCATGACGGTGGCGTCACCGTGCGAGCATAGACTGGAGACAGGGCCAGTGGGGATGGCATTTAGTGCAGTGTTGTATGTACGCGCCCCTTGATGGAATGCTGGTATTCGCCGGCAAGCGAGATGTGCTGCAGGAGGCAGGAGAAGCGGAACATCCTGTCGTAGGTTGGGGTAAGCGAGGAGGACGCCGAGCGCGCTGAGGATCCTTACAGAAACTGTCCTAGAGGGATATTATTCAACCAATAAGCAAAATGGTTACTGGAGGCATGAACATAATTGTTAACTGAAACCGATTTAAAATGAGTTTTGGTAATAATATTGTAATCCTGATCAACACTAAGTACCAAATCAAGAAAAACCCCTGTACTCAAACTAATTTCAAATAAAAAATTTAAACCCAAGTTATTGTTGTCAAAAGAATCTAGAATGTTGTGCAAAACGACCTCCTCACCTTCCCAAATAATAATCATGTCATCTATGAAATGGCCATAGTACACGAGACCCACCCCAAACACCCCCAGTGTGTCAAGACATTTTAATTCAAAACATAACAAGGATCCTGCTTCCTTGACCATTGTACTTCCTTGACAAAAATACTTAAAAAAAAAAAAAAGAAAGAATAAAGAAAGGGAAATGAAATTAGTGACTGTGTGTGGGTTTCTTTGCCTTAAGCTTCCTGAGCTTGTTTACCATTCACTTTAAAAAAATTATGTAAATTTAATATAGTAGGAAATTATTTTCAACAGGAAGCTACATTAGTCAATGATGGTCAGAGTGTTCTCATGCACTGAAGTTATGATACCTATACATCCCTGTATTCTTAAGAACAAAAGACGTACTGTAATACAAGCAACTTTGCTGTTTGATGCACACAAGGTCTACAGGTGTTCAGGATATTACTTGCACTAATTTGGTACATACATGTGGATGTTCAATATTGTTTGCACAAATGACTTCTGCCCAGCCTGCTAAAATGGCTTACAAATAAATGTATACACCAGACCGAATGTTGACTTTATGGATGTTTTTTTATTGTGCATTCTTAGAATATTTCTTTGCTATGCATAAACATCCTTGAACTCAGGCATTAATACAGGGGGTCAGTTAGTTGAATATTTCTACATCATGTCAGCTTGGCTTAGGAGCAATAAAACAATGCAAAATGATAGGAACACTTCTATAATTGTAGCACTCTTTATGGGAGTGTTGATTATTATTGATTATTGTTCAATACAGGAAATGTAAGAAAACATAGATTTGGGTCATTATTGATTTAGTAAAAGAATGTTAAATAAAACAATAAAGCCAAATAAACTCAAGAAAATTAGCAAACTTAATGACAAATTTTAACTTTAGATAAACACATAGGGGGCTATGCACTAAGCAGTGATAAGTCGTTTTAAGAGCGCAAAGTGCTTTTATAACGTGAAGTTCTGCCGAGCGCTATGCACTAAGCCGCGCAAACAGGCACTTTGCGCTCTAAAACGGGCTTTTCCTAGAAATTTTTTCTAAGTCCAACTTTTATCGTACGATCAGCTGTTTGCGCTGAATCCTGCCCTTCTGCGGGCTTCACTAAGCAACGCAAACTGATCGTACGTTAAAGTTGCGCTGAATAAAGCTCACCAGCTAAAGGCAGGTGATAAAAAAAGCTGGACTTAGAACAAATTCTTTGTTTACCTTTTTGCAGGCGCAAAACCAATACAACATGCCGGCGGGTGTCCGGGTCCCCGTGGGAGGCTGGGGGTCGCGCGGGTGTCCCCTGCTGACCACGCGGCTGTCCCGGGTACCCGCGGGCCAGCGGTACCAATGTTGTGCCAACAAAAAGACTAAACAATATTTCTAACTAAATACACCCCCCTAACACATACAGTAAAATAATGTGCAAAATAACTATTATCCAGATATGGATAATAGATTATTTGCCCATTATTAAACACTGCATTAGCATACCTAAATAAAGTCAATAAAAACAGCAGCCAGCTAATCCAATCAATACAAGCAGTAACAACATCAACAATTATTTAATTAAGCCATTAACCAATGAAACCAATGAATTTCTAAACCAACTCAAAATGAATAGTAACACTAACCAATCAAACCAATTAATTACAACATTAATGAATGTAAACATTAAAAGACAAATAAATACATTCAAACAATCTCTGAAAGAACCATAAAACGCATTAGCCAACATAATACAACATTAACTACAAGCAAACACCAATCGCAAACATTTTATTACATTAAGCAGGGAAAATACCATCAATTACATCCACCTAAGAAACTGACATTAAAAAAACCAACAGCAATACCAAGCCACAAATGCCCCCAAATATTGTAATAATAATGTATTAATCTGTACCCTAAAATTATACAGATTAATATATTATCAGTCAATGTGCCTCCCCCAAAAAATCAAAAATCACATCCAATGAATAAACCTGTAAAAAGAGACATTTACAAACATTGAATATATTACTTACCATTAGAAGCGGTGGCCCTCCGACTCCCGGGGTAACAGGAAGCTCACGTACTTTGAAGGCCTGCAACAGCATCCGATGCCATCCGCCATGAAGATCCGGCTCAGGTACCCCAATCTTCTTTTTTCTTTCTTTAATCACCTTCTTCTATCTTCATCTGTCACCATTTCTTCATCTTCTTAATCTTCTTTCTTCATCTGTCAATCCAAAATACCCCATGTTAAATCCCAGCTGATGCTGTCTCGTCGGCTTCTTGGGCTCAAATGAGGCGTCACAGCCTTAAATAGGGATTGTGACGTCACATTTAGCCTCAAAATGGTGAACAGCCACCTGATTGGCTGTTCAAACCATGTGCCGACTTTAATTTTTTTTTACATGACGTCACTTAAAGGGAATGATACCAGCCAATCAGAATGGCTGTGCTTCATTTGCCTTTAAGATGACGTCACGAAATCCAAGATGGCCGGCGTCACATAGTATTTCAGCCAATCAGAGTGTGGAATTGTTTCCCACGATCTGATTGGCTGAAATACCATGTGACGCCGGCTTCGTGACGTCATCTTAAAGGCAAATGAAGCACAGCCATTCTGATTGGCTGACATCATTCCCTTTAAGTGACGTCATGTAAAAAAAAAAATTAAAGTCGGCACATGGTTTGAACAGCCAATCAGGTGGCTGTTCACCATTTTGAGGCTAAATGTGACATCACAAGCCCTATTTAAGGCCGTGACGCCTCATTTGAGCCCAAGAAGCCGACGAGACAGCATCGGCTGGGATTTAACATGGGGTATTTTGGATTGACAGATGAAGAAAGAAGATTAAGAAGATGAAGAAATGGTGACAGATGAAGATAGAAGAAGGTGATTAAAGAAAGAAAAAAGAAGATTGGGATACCTGAGCCGGATCTTCATGGCGTATGCCATCGGATGCTGTTGGAGGCCTTCAAGGTACGTGAGCTTCCTGTTTCTCCGGGAGTCGGAGGGCCACCGCTTCTAATGGTAAGTAATATATTCAATGTTTGTAAATGTCTCTTTTCACAGGTTTATTCATTGGATGTGATTTTTGATTTTTTGGGGGAGGCACATTGACTGATAATATATTAATCTGTACCACTTTAGGGTACAGATTAATACATTATTATTACAATATTAGGGGGGCATTTGTGGCTTGGTATTGCTGTTGGTTTTTTTAATGTCAGTTTCTTAGGTGGCTGTAATTGTTTGTATTTTCCCTGCTTAATGTAATAAAATGTTTGCGATTGGTGTTCGCTTGTAGTTAATGTTGTATTATGTTGGCTAATGCGTTTTATGGTTCTTTCAGAGTTTGTTTGAATGTATTTATTTGTCTTTTAATGTTTACATTCATTAATGTTGTTGTAATTAATTGGTTTGATTGGTTAGTGTTACTATTCATTTTGAGTTGGTTTAGGAATTAATTGGTTTCATTGGTTAATGGCTTAATTAAATAATTGTTGATGTTGTTACTGCTTGTATTGATTGGATTAGCTGGCTACTGTCTTTATTGACTTTATTTATGTATGCTAATGCAATGTTTAATAATGGGCAAATAATCTATTATCCATATCTGGATAATAGTTATTTTGCACATTATTATACTGTATGTGTTAGGGCGGATGGGGGGAGGGGGGTCGTGTATTGATGTTTGTTAATTCTTTTTTTAATATACATTTTAATTATAGTGTAGATGTGCAGGGGGTCTCCGGAGCTGACCCGCGTTGGTTTCAGGTCCGAGGACCCCCTACTTCAGGAGATACAGGCCCCGTTATGGGGTGCCGGTATCCCCTGCTCTTTCTAGCGTCTGCGTCACGTGACCGGGACATTGAAATTCTGCAGGGGATACCGGCACCCCATAATGGGGCCTGTATCTCCTGAAGTAGGGGGTCCTCGTACCTGAAACCAATGCGGTTCAGCTCCGGAGACCCCCTGCACATCTACACTATAATTAAAATGTATTTATTTATTGTACGATCGCCTGTAACAGCCTTGCATGGAGATGGCAAATCTCCATGCAAATGTTACAGGCGACTTATTTTTTCAATCAGCTAGCGTGCGTAAAAGTTAAGAACGCTAGCAGGGGGAAATACATTGCACGCACGAAAAGCCAGTTTTGGGCACGTCCGATAAAAAATGGGCTGAGGGCCTTAGTGAATTGCGCCGCCGGCTTCATTTTTTATCAGCGTGCTAATTTTTTTCAGCCCGGTGCGAAAGCTCGGAGCTTAGTGCATAGCCCCCATTGTACTTTATGTATAATTGTACATGTAGATGTAGAAAGACTATGTGATCTACTGCTTGAGCTTTACCTCCACTGCTGGTTACTGTGTCCCATTGTTCCTCCACTAGTCCAGTGGCCCTTTCACATCAGTGATGTAAGGATTTCCAGCATTGTATTAAAATGTGGACCATCGAAGGTGCATGCGTGACTGGTAAGGGTATGGAGGTAGAGACCTGATTACGCCAGACACAGCGTATCAATCAGTTTAAAATAACCAACAAAGTAGAACCAAACAGAAAGAAAGAAATTGCAGGCAATGGTGGAGGAATTCATCAGGATGTCGACGAATGTACTTAAGAAGAAGTCAGAGGTAAAAAGCTACCGACACAAGCCGGGAATGTTTGGGGTGAGGAAACAGACAGAGGCAGCTCTGCAAAATGGCTCCGACTCTGAGCGGGAGTTGGAGAGGAGTAGCAGTGCCAGCATAGAAAGTGATCTAGTCACAAAATGTGACCTGAAATGGGACTTCAATAATTTATTCATAAATCTAAAAACCCTATTTCAGAAAGAAATCCAGGACTTGAGATGTGACATTACTAACATAGGCTCACTGACCGATGAGCTAGAAAGAAAGCTGGATACCACCATAAATGCATTAAAAAAACCCAGAAAGATCCACCACATACTTGGAAAATCAAATGGCAGATCTGGCTGATAAACAGGAGGATCTGGAGAATAGGGAAAGAAGGAATAATATAGGAGTGAGAGGAGTCTCTGAGTCGATTAGTGACTGTGACGAATTCATATCAAAACGGCTTGCATCCATCTTACCAGATAAGTCAGAGATAGATCTGCAGATGGACAGGTGCCATAGAGCACTGAGAGCTAAACCGCAGGCAGATAACTTGCCAAGAGATATTATAATGCGGTTTCACTTCTATAAAACAAAGGACTCCCTGACCCATATCTCCAGAAATATGAGTCCAATTATATTCCAAGGAATAAAGCTACAAGTGTTCCAAGATTTATCACCGGTGACACTGGCCAGACACACAAATTTATACCCTATAACAAAGACTTTAAGAGAAAGCGGGGTAATATATAGGTGGATATTTCCATTTGGCTTATTGGTGCTACAAAATGGGAAATCCTACACTATGAGATCGTTGGAAGAAGACTCATTCCTGAATAAAATAGGAATAAAGAGTAAAATCACTTACCAAGAAGAAGAGGAGCCTGTCCCACAGACATCTTGGAGAGAGGCAGGCAACTCACCACGAGGCAACAGGGAAATGGTGGCCAATTAAGAAGGTCTGCGAGACACAGTTGCGGTTAGAGCCTACCAATTAAAATGTGGACCATCTTGGTCTAAGTTTTCAAATTCTTCAAAATCACAAGCTATTTATTCTATTCATCAATTGCTTAAGAAGAAAAATATAGACCTTGATTGAGATATTCCATGTTCCATCAACTCTCTGAACTTCATGCTCTCTGCAATTTACTGGGCCCTGTCAAAGGAAGAAAGATAATTTGAAAGGCTTCCCTAATTTCCATTTTTGACATTAAGATATATGTTATGTCTGAGTGCAAGTAGGACCTCCCCCCAAGATCCTTCTCATAATCATCAATACTACTTAGTCAAAAACATCGACATCACCATCACTGTATCTCTCAAATTATGGACTACTAGTAATTGAAACATCATGATCTTGATGAATGGGATCTGCTGTTAATATACCTCTACAGCTTTAAATATCTCACATGTACATGTACTGGCATATCATGTTTGATATTGATCACACTGGGTTTTTTGTTTGCCTTCCTCTGGATCAATAAGTATAGATATACAGTAGGATAAAGTATCTGTTGTCTAAATTTAGCATAGGTTGAACTTGATGGACGTACGTCTTTTTTCAACCTCATCTACTATGTAACTATGTAACTATGATGAGAGGGTACTGAAATGGGCACCTAATTTTCCCTCCTCACAAAAACAATGTAAAACAACTCCTGGGTGGTGTTATAGTGCAAAAAAGAGAATAACCAATACAAAGTGTTAGATGAGATGGAGGCTGAAGAACACTTCACCCCTACGGCAAAGAACTCAGCAACTCTCAGCCACAAATGTAGCCAGACTTACATTCCCCAGAGGCACAGGGGGGAACGCATTTTAAAGAGTCTGACAATGTAAAAGCTGCAGCAGCTTCACTTTTTGCTTTTGAGATGCCTACGGCAGGTGGATGCCGCGGTCTGTTTCCTGCGGCATCGAAAGGTCTTGATGAAACCTAGCCTGGCTACATCTGTAGGAAAAGGTGACACTTTCCAAGGTACGAAACATCTGAACTACCAACACTAGGCTGTAGGGAGTGTTACATGTACATTTCATTTACAGTACTTGCTGTTGCAATTGTTACCCAATATATTGCTCTACAGTATTTGTCTTCTCTAAAATTTCCATAATAGTAGACAGTAGACACAGTATATTTCTCTCTATCTATAATCATTTATATACAGTATGCTACCACTTGATCAAACAATTGATTCTATCATATGGCTCCCTAAAATGTATTTATAAATTACTGTATATCACATATGATCCATAAACCTTTATTTTCACAAATATATCACAATTCACACCAGTCTGTGATATTCTTAATAACGGTCACTTTATTTGTGTAATCATGGTGTTTTAATGAAAAATTGATCTGGATAAACATGCATGATATCTTTTTGTAGTGTTATGTTTGCACCAATTGTTGTTCAAATTTCTTACTCCAGGCCGACAGCCAGTATGTGATGATAATTATTGTGACCGTACAATGAACCTCTATTGAGTGCTCTATTCATAGCAATTCCTGCATGTAGCCCATGATAATTTCTCCATAAGAAATAATGAGAAAATTAAGATGGAATGTACGTGGAAAATTAGTGATTAATAGAGCATTACATTTAGAACACATGGGAGAAGCATTAAAGTATTTAAAACAAGCATAACACAAATTTCATCAAGCGTTGCCCTTTTGGCAAAACAGTCCTGTTTTGTATAAACTCCAAATACTGTGTTTCCTGGAGACAATAAATGTTAAGAAAAATCGCACTGGGGAAGTCATTATGTAGGAATTATTCTGTATCTGTGTTCCGTTACCTGACAAAGCTGTAGGTGAAGGTTTTAAAGTGGATGAGTCGGTTTATGACTAGGAGCATCGCTAATCCTTTTTTGTAATGTACTTGATGCATAGGATAAAAATGTTTATTATGCCGTGGCTAGCAGAAGAATGTTCAGTGGGAGAAATATTCCTGTTATTTCAATAATGCTAATATTATCTATGGGTTTTCAAACTTACTTTCTTTCTGGGATGATTAAGCATACAACTATTTTACAACCATATGGAAATTGTCTCTATTTTAGAAATAAAAATTTCTGGTATTCTGCTCATTTCATCTGATTCTGAGTAATCCTGGCTCTTCCAATAAACAATGTGGAAGTTTAATCAATTAAAAATAGCTTGGATATTTTGAGTAAAAGGGAATTTAAGCTAAGTAAACTGTTATTTCAAGTATGGAACTGTTATGATGCACTATCATTATTCAATAAACTTTAATAAAGAAATTATAATACAGTATGTTGATAGATATATGTTGATAGATATCAGGGTTGCAAAATTAATTATATAGTTATTAATAATAAACAAAAACCCATTCCCTGTATTGTTAAATATGGAAGTTTATGCCCATTTATTAATTACTTTTTTACCCCCTTTGTATCTAAAGCCCTCTCCCGCCTTAAACCTTTCTCACTGACTGCCCCACACCTCTGGAATGCCCTTCCTCTCAATACCCGACTAGCACCCTTTCTATCCACCTTTAAGACCCACCTTAAGACACACTTGCTTAAAGAGGCATATGAGTAGCACCGTGACTAATACTAAACACATGATACATAAAGCCCCCTGCAAACACACTTACCAGAATGCCCTCTTCTACTGTCTCTGTACGTTCCTCCTACCTACCAATTGGATTGCAAGCTCTTCAGAGCAGGGTCTCCTCTTCCGAAATGTTACTTTTATGTCTGAAGCACTTATTCCCATGATCTGTTATTTGTATTATTTGTCATTTATATGATTGTCACGTGAATTACTACTGTGAAGCGCTATGTACATTAATGGAGCTATATAAATAAAGAGAAGCAGAGACAGCACAAGAACATTTTTGTAGAGTACCCATTGATGTAAATACCTCAAAAAACACTCCTTTATACAATACATGGAGACATATCTGTGAACACAGTAGAGATACCTGGCAAATATGCTCATTTGAATATGCAAAGTGTTTTCAAATTATTTAAATTAGCATATTTACAAGGTACGGTATCTTAGGTGTTCTCTTTCTCTCTCTCTCTCTCTCTCTCTCTCTCTCTCTCTCTCTCTCTCTCTCTCTCTCTCTCTCTCTCTCTCTCTCTCTCTCTCAGGTTTGCAAAACTAGCTGTAATGTTTGCACATTGCTACCTACAGTACCATGTGTAGAAATCACATCATAGTGCATCCATCCATTTATCTCCTAAGAAAGGACCATAAATAAAATGATCATGCGCATGTACAGTATATGGAGCTTAAGTAATAAGTCTTATGCTACATAAGTTGTGTAAGAGAATGCATTGTGTTTAATGCTGGCCATCAGAACATTTTTATTTCTCATGTAGTCTTTAGTGAAAAAATATATATAAGCTTGTAGACAGAGGCAAAAAGGTTTGTAAAACTAGAGATATGTGAATGTCTCCAAGTTCAGTTCCCAGAAATCTTTACAAAATATTAAAGATGTTGTATACTTGTTAAAGTTTTCACAGATACTTACACTCCTGTTTAACTAGCATATTTTGTGAAATCAGCAACATTCATCTTGGAAAGGAAAAGAACATACTGTATAAAAGGAGAAAAAGTACATATTACATTTTGTGTTTATCTTCTAATATACTAGAAAGCCTAACCAACATATTCAAATAAGGATTGCATATGCATAAAAATACAACTAATATATGTATACAGATATAACCCGCATTATTGCATCCGCCGAAGCGTGTCAGCAGGTGCCAAAGCGTGTTAGCCCCTATTCCTCTGTTTTGTACATGGCTAATGACTTTACCTGCTATGTCTGCTACCACTGATGCATTGGGTGTGTCCCACTGCAATGCCCCATTGTGCGCATTAAGGGCTGATACATCTAAACAGGTGCGCCGACGAGTATTCTCTGGGGCAATCACCAACAAGATCCAGGTACATGCTGGGTAAATGCTGCAACATTTCAGTGACATTTCTGAAGAGACTAATGGCCCGTCGGATTAACACAGCAGGGGTCCCTGGCAGTCCCATTCAGTTTGAATGGGACTGTCAGGTACCCCTGCTGTCAATCCGATGGGCCATTAGTCTGTCTGCAGAAATGTCACTGAAATGTTGCCTTGTATTGTATGTCTTTATTTATATAGCGCCATTAATGTACATACCGCTTCACAGTAGTAACACACGTGACAATCATATAAATAACAAGTAATATAAATAACAGATCATGGGAATAAGTGCTTCAGACATAAAAATAACATTAAGGAAGAGGAGTCCCTGCTCCGAGGAGCTGACAGTCTAATTGGGAGGTAGGGAGAACGTACAGAGACAGTAGGAGGGAATTCTGGTAAGTGCGTCTGCAGGGGGCCAAGCTTTATGTATCATGTGTCCAGTATCATACACAGTGCTATTCATATGCTTGTTTAAGCAAGTGTGTCTTAAGGTGGGTCTTAAAGGTGGATAGAGAGGGTGCTAGTCGGGTATTGAAGGGAATTGCATTCCAGAGGTGCGGGGCAGTCAGTGAGAAAGGTTTAAGGCAGAAGAGGGCTTTAGATACAAAGGGGTTAGAAAGAAGACAGTTAACCAGTTTTACACATTGTAATATCACTTAAGGATTAACTTTAACCCATATTGAGTATAGACTAAACAGTAACTAGTATAATTGCAAATATGCTAATAGAATACCTTTATTAAGTATCTGTAGAACACAATAAAGATCTGCTTCTTACATATAGTATTTAATGCTATGAATGTCAATTTGACCAAACTAGCTTATAACTTTTAATGTAACAATTTGAAAATTGTTACAAGTTAATACCTTGTACTGAGCTGTAATAATAAATTAAAAAATAAACTTAGTGGACACAAACATAGTGTAATTCAGTCCTGTAGTCCGGTAAGGGCTTTAAGACCTTAAGGTATTTATGTACAGTACTTAATGTCCCTCTGACTTCACAAATCTTCCTATTTTAGCTACGTGTATACAGCCAAGAGCAAAAATAAGTGATTACAAGTACCCCATGTTTTCTAAGGCCCTGTTAGGAATGTGAGCACACAGCGCCTCAGGCGGAGCTCACGGCTCTCTCCTTACACTGCGCAGACCCTTCCACTACAACCACACAAGCCCCCTTCAGCTTCATCACTTACCCCTCGGCATGGTGGGACGCTCCACGAGCTTCTTCCTCCACACTCTGCGCTGCAGCCGTGGGCGCAGAATCGCCGCCCCGCGTGCACCCCACGTTGCTTCCTCTCATGCACACGTCGGACTTACTGTGCACACACAAAAGCCCTTGAACTTATCCCCACCCAGGCTCCGCCCCCAAACACCGCACGGTTACAATCTGGCTCTTGCTGAGTGTCACCTGAGCTCTAAGAACAGCATCCAATGCACTGAAGCTCCCTGGCTCCTCCAGGCACGCCCCCTCTCCTGGTTGGCTGTTCCAGCTTTATATACCCTCTCTGTTCTGTGCTTCCTCGCTCGTCATAGTTTTTGTATGGGTGTTTCACAGTGCTTGTTCTTTGATTCTCTCGGTTTTGACGCGGCTTGGCAGACTACCCCCTTTGGCTCTCGACTTTGGATTGTTCCTGTTTACGTACCTTCTGGCTCCCTTTGACCACGGCCCTCACCTCGATCCTTCCATACGTCTCCTACCCCTGATCTCGGCAACGGCAACGACCATTCTTCTTGAAAAACGGTACCGGCAAGTATTCACGCAATACACCCCATCTGGCCTGGCACCATCTAATACCACAACCCAGACATGTCCCTCGCTCTGTCGGTGTGTGTATTCATACCTGCCACCTCAGTTCTAGGGAAGGTCTGGTCTGCGGGCTACTCCGGCGTAACATTATGACGAGCCCACAAGACGCAGACCAGGCCGAACTGAGGCAAGCAAGCTCTATGCTGATACAGCAAAACCAGGCCATGGCCGATCAGATTGTGGCCCTAACACGCCAAATGGCCAAACTTTCGGCTCTGGTACTGGAAGCACCTGTTCCTCTTTCTCCTCCACAGGCTGCAGAACCAGTTAGACCCAGCAGTCAGGACGTGAAGATACCGCCTCCCAAGCCGTATGCTGGCAACCCACAGGAGTGCAGAGGTTTCCTTAACCAGTGCGAGGTTCAATTTGAAATGGCACCCCATCAGTACGACACCGGCCGGAAGAAGGTAGCCTACGTGTACAACCTACTGATGGGCAGCGCGCTGGCATGGGCCTCGCCAGTCTGGGAGTTGCGCCCGGACCTGACACAAGACTACCTAGCCTTCAAGGGTGAGTTTCGACAAGTCTTTGATTCCCCTGCACGCCGGGAGATGGCGTCTGTTTCCCTCCTCCAGATAACTCAAGATCGGTGACACAGTATGCGGTGGAATTTCGCACGCTCGCCGCCGAGATGAACTGGGGACAAGAGCCGCTCGTCTCCATCTTCTGGCAAGGTCTCTCGGAGTCCATCAAGGACGAGCTTGCTCGGCAACCCAGGCCAGACCAATTGGAGGCGCTCATCGACTTGGCCGTATGCATTGATCAACGCATCCAGGTACGACGCTCGGAGCGTCAGCATGCCCGGCCGCTAACCTTCCAAGCACCCTTCCCCAACTATCCTCTGATTCCTAGACCGCCTCCTTCGCAGCAGCTGGCACTGGAGCCTCCCGAGCCAATGCAATTAGGGGTGCAAAAGATCCGGAATCCACTACGACAACACCGCTACGCGGTGGACTCTGTTTCTACTGTGGATCCCCTGAACATCTGGTCCGTGCATGTCCTTTGCGTCCGGGAAATGGGAACACTCAGTGAGTATGGAGGGGCTCTCACTGGGTGTTATCTCTTCTCGTCCCCTCCCCAAGCAGGCACTGCCTAAGAAACTTACGATTCCTATTTCTCTCGCAGGCGCTGAGTTTCGCACATCTACTGCTGCCTTTATCGACTCCGGTGCTGGAGGAAACTTTGTAGACCTCGATTTCGCCAAACAGAACCGGATACCTTTGGTGAAGAAGGCCCAACCTACACTGGCGACACACTTTATTCGAGCTTGGCTAGTCCCACGAATTCGGGTATACCCGGGTGTATTGAGGTTTGTGACTGTTTTCTGCCCGAGTGCATTGAGGTATTTTCCAAGCAGGGATTGAAGCATTTTATTCCCGCTGGCTGCAATAATGCACAGTATATATATATATACTGCATTGCAATTCATGAATTTATGCCATCTGGTAGACACGCGAAGCATTGCAGCCTATTAAATCCTAATCATTATCATTTAACAGATCAGCCGCCCATCAGCCAGGCATGAACCCAGGCTGGGAAGGCAAATGCAACGGGGCTTGTCAGAGGTGAGGAGTGGCGCATTCCAGGTATCTGCCAGGTACATACCGGGTATTTGCTCGAATAAAGTGTGTCGGTGCAGTATTGCCTTGGTTGGGATTGAGGGTCGTTCGCTGTCTCCAGCCTTTATCTCGCTACAGACCATACCTCTCCTCCTATCTACCTACTCCCAAAGCGAGACCCTGGTCCTTGACGCCATCCAGGCCCCAGGTACGCCAGTAACCCTCTGCCTACCTTGGTTGCAGAAGAACAACCCTCCAATTGACTGGGTCTCACCTACCCCCATCACCTGGAAACTGAGGTCAGGGAAGTCTCCCAAACTCTTGGCTAACACAATGACTCAGGATTCCATTCTGCCCCCTGTGTACCACCCTTTCCGCGAGGTCTTGAACAAGGTCCGCTCAGAACAATTGCCTCCTCATCGGTCCTACGATTTCCCATCGATTTGGTCCCAGGATACACCTTGCCCAAGTCCAAGACTTACCCATTGTCGATACCCGAGTCTCAAGCCATGGAAGACTACATAAAGGAGAATCTTGAGAAAGGATTCATACGGCCCTCCAGTTCCCCGGCGGGAGCAGGGTTCTTCTTCGTGAAGAAAAAGGATGATACTCTGAGGCCATGTATTGATTACCGGGGCTTGAACAGTATCACCATCAAGAACCGCTATCCTCTCCCCTTGATCATGGAACTCTTCGACAAACTGCGTGGGGCAAAGATATTTTCCAAATTGGATCTCCGTGGGACTTACAACTTGGTCCGCATCAGGCAGGGCGACGAGTGGAAGACGGCCTTCAACACCCGCTGTGGGCATTATGAGTACCTCGTCATGCCTTTTGGTTTATGTAACGCACCGGCTGTCTTTCAGGACTTTATTAATGACGTATTTCGGGAGGTGCTCAACATCTTTGTTATTGTCTATTTAGATGACATTTTGATCTTCTCCAAAAATCTCCAGGATCACATTCGTCACACCTCGTACGTGCTCTCACGTCTACTCAAACATCACCTGTACGCCAAACTAGAGAAGTGTACCTTCCATCAACGCTCTACCCAATTTCTGGGCTACATTATTTCGGACGAAGGCTTTTTGATGGATCCAGGTAAACTCCAGGCAGTTACGGAATGGCCCAGACCAGAAACTCTCAAGGCTATCCAGCGCTTTTTAGGATTTGCGAATTACTATCGGAAGTTCATTCACAATTTCTCCACTCTAGTGGCCCCCATCACGGCGTTGACTAGGAAAGGGGCCTGGTCCGCCAAAACTAAATCCGCCTTCCAGGCCCTTAAAGAGGCATTCGTCACGGCACCAATCCTGCACGACCCCAACACGGATCATCCCTTTGTAATAGAAGTTGACGCATCGGACTGCGGTGCAGGGGCTGAACTATCACAGAGGTACTCGCCCCAGGATAAACTTCACCCTTGTGCGTATTTCTCCAAGAGATTCTCCTCCGCCGAGAGGCATTACGACGTCGGCAATAGAGAGTTATTGGCCGTTAAAATGGCACTACAAGAGTGGAGACATCTGTTGGAAGGGTCAAGGGAGCCATTTTCTATTTTAACGGACCACATAAATTTACTTTATATCGAAGGAGCACGTCGCCTCGGTACTCGACAAGCTCACTGGGCACTCTTTTTCTCTCGCTTCAACTATCACCTATCCTATATCCCGGGAACGAAGAACGTGAAGGCAGATGCGTTGTCCAGACAATACTCCTCGGAAGACAGGCCTGAGGCAACTTTGGAACCTATCCTACCTTCCGAAAGAATTTTGGCTACTTCCACCTTCAAATCGCTAGACAAGATCAAAAGGGACCAGCAACAGATCCCTTCAAACACGGCGATCCCCTCTAACAGGCTCTTCGTCTCGCCCAGATTCATTCCAGAGGTCCTAGATTGGGGAAACTCTTCTAAACCCGCAGGTCACCCGGGCTTCAGAAGGACGTTAGACTTAATTCGTCGGAACTTTTGGTGGCCCAGTATGTCTAAAGACATTGCGGAATACACTCGCACTTGTCCTGTATGCGCCCAGCCTCCTGAAGACTTTTAGGAGGAAATTTCCGGACAAGCCGTTCTTGGATCGTCCTGAGGCCGATCCTGAAGAGGGGGGTACTGTTAGGAATGTGAGCACTCAGCGCCTCAGGCGGAGCTCACGGCTCTCTCCTTACACAGCTCAGAGCCTTCCACTTCAACCACACAAGCCCCCTTCAGCTTCATCACTTACCCCTCGGCATGGTGGGACGCTCCACGAGGTTGTTCCTCCACGCTCTGTGCCGCAGCCGTCGGCGCAGAATCGCCGCCCCGCGCGCACCCCACGTTGCTTCCTCTCATGCACACGTCGGACTTACTGTGCACACACAAAAGCCCTTGAACTTATCCCCACTCAGGCTCCGCCACCAAACACCGCACGGTTACAATCTGGCTCTTGCTGAGTGTCACCTGAGCTCTAAGAACAGCATCCAATGCACTGAAGCTCCCTGGCTCCTCCAGGCACGCCCCCTCTCCTGGTTGGCTATTCCAGCTTTATATACCCTCTCTGTTCTGTGCTTCCTCGCTCGTCATAGTTTTTGTATGGGTGTTTCACAGTGCTTGTTCTTTGATTCTCTCGGTTTTGACGCGGCTTGGCAGACTACCCCCTTTGGCTCTCGACTTTGGATTGTTCCTGTTTACGTACCTTCTGGCTCCCTTCGACCACGGCCCTCACCTCGATCCTTCCATACGTCTCCTACCCCTGATCTCGGCAACGGCAACGACCATTCTTCTTGAAAAACGGTACCGGCAAGTATTCACGCAATACACCCCATCTGGCCTGGCACCATCTAATACCACAACCCAGACATGTCCCTCGCTCTGTCGGTGTGTGTATTCATACCTGCCACCTCAGTTCTAGGGAAGGTCTGGTCTGCGGGCTACTCCGGCGTAACATTATGACGAGCCCACAAATGAGCCCACACAGATGCCTGTCCGAATCTGCGATTTTGATCGCCTATACCAGGACATGAAAAATATGATTTATGTCGGGCTCCAGGACTTAAAAAACGAGGTACAGGGTCTGGGGGAGAGGACAGGGGCCCTCGAGGAAAAGATGGTGACCGCATCTAAGCAGATAAAGAAAGCGGATAAAAGAACCTCGCACATGCAAACCCAGATAGCGGAGATACTGGACAGGCAGGAGGATGCCAAAAACCGCAACAATATTAGAGTGCGCGGGGACCCGGAGGCAAGCACAGATGTGGAGGAATTCATATCCAGGTGGCTAGAAACACTCCTGCCCGACATACATGCAACAGAAAGAGCCATGGACCGCTGTCACAGAGCCCTTAGAAGCCACCCTGCAGCAATGGAGCAACCGTGTGATATTATCGCTAGGCTACATTACTTTAAAACAAGGGACGCAATCTTTAAATGCACTAGAGCGGAGGGGGCCTGCCGGTTCGAGGGAGCCACGATGCAGTTGTTCCAAGATCTATCCCCAATCACACTAATGAGGAGAAGAGCACTGCAACCCGTCACTAAACTGCTGCGGGACCGGGCAGTTCGATATCGTTTGACCGTTCGGCCTCTTGGTCATAAGGAACGGGAAGGCCATATCAATGAAGGACCCGGGAGAGAGTGAGGATTTCCTCAATAAACTGGGGCTGAAGGAGGGCCCGACAAAAAGCCCCAGGAGAGAGGCACGAGAGGAGACAGAGTGGAGCACCGTAGGTCCTTCCAAATCACCCCGAGACCCGGCGATCCCCGCAGTAATTTGAGGCGAATGCCTAAATCCATTTGACTGAATACACGGCCTAAAAGTTAGGGTAGAGGTTTACCCAACAGTTTGTTAAATAGAGAGCTTGCCACATTGCCTGACAGGGCCAATAACCTGCTGATGATGCCACTAAGAGTGCTGGACTGCTTGCCATGAAACGCGCCCTGTCTCAAGAGTGCTCTGAGACACCAGTGACTGTACTGGAAACCTGTAATCCTCCTAAGAAAAAAGGAAAAATAACAAAAATACAAACCCCTACCTGTTGCTGCAAATGGCGGGTCGCAGTGGAACGCAAGGCATCCAACATGGCGCCACAGCAAGCGCCTCACCGCATGGCTTCATTGCAGAAGTGGAGCGCTTCCAGACGCGGGAGCAGGTGAGGGGACGTCCTTCTTCGCGGGCTAGCTGAGGGAAAAAGGCGGCCGCCGGAAGAACGGCGCCGGAAATAGAGCGGGCGCCATCTTGGAGGAGGCAGACTGAAGGCGATACCGGAAGTCATCATCATCCAATGCCGGAAGAGGCCGCAAACCCGCGAGTACCGGCGCACACTGTTGTGGCGACGCCAGAACACTCACCTACAACTCGGCGGCATGTAGCGGAAGGAGTGACGAGCCAAATGCGGCACAGAGTGCAGCGGAAGCGAGCGGACATCAGAGGCAACGAGGGGGTTGAGGTACACATGGCCAGATAACAGATAGAAGGGGATAATAGAGAGTGGGACATAGTAACGAGAGCACTACAGCAGTAATCATTAAACAGGGACGCACCACTCACAGCACACAGCTAGGTCCAGGGGTCACAGCTAGAGAAACAAGGAGGCCCAGATAAGGAGCAGGAAACTAGCTGAACATACCTAATCCCAGGGCAGCAGCTTGTAGAGGCACATACCAAGACAGAGACAGGCAGGAATGCACGAGCGGCTAGCGATCAGGGGCAAGAAGTTGCACTCTGAACCTTACACTTTACTTTTAAAGTTAACAGTTGAATTTAAAATTAAGAGCATAAATAACAAAAAGTTGTCGTTACACGATTACACTGCACAGGCAAGAGAGGGGGAGGGATGCTGTCCCTCGCGAAGGCTTTGTGCATGAGTCTCCACATGGGCGTGGGAGAGAAGACCCACGAGTGGCCCATGGAAGTCCCGTCTAGGCCAGCCGAGCAGGGCGGGAGAGGGGGATGGAGGGCCATCCCGAACTCCGTCCAGGCTGCACGCCTGGAGAGGGCAAAGAAGGAGATTGGGGGAGCTAGTTCCCGCCCAGTCCCCGGACAGTTATTAAATGTTGGAATGAATGCTGAATTGTGTATTTTTGTGTCTTCCCAGTGTGTCCCCCTCTGTATTCCCATGCCACGCCCAGCTCGCTGACAGGTGGAATCAATCCCAGAGGCACCAGCCATCCTCACCGCCGACATCATGGGCTCCGACGGTTGCTCACGCAAGAGAAAAGGTTTGGAATTGCAATCATGAGTAAAGGGATTACTATTATATCACATAATGTGAAAGGCTTTAACAATCCAGGGAAGCGCAGACTAGCTATGGCGGACTACAAAAAAACTGACCCTGACATCATCCTCTTACAGGAAACACATTTTTCTAAATCTAGTTCACCGAAATATATTGATTATAGGTTTAAGAACTGGTTCTCAGCTTCAGCCACCAAAAAAAAGAGAGGTGTGGCCATTCTAGTACATAACCGTTTGCCCTTTGCGATTAAGACCATTAAAAAAGACTACAACGGCCGATTCCTAATTATAAGCGGCGAAATAAGAGGTCAACCAATCACGCTGGCAAACATTTATGCGCCAAGTGAAGGCACGGAAACTTTCCTAGAAAGATTCTTCTCTATCCTCCAGAGGATAGCGCAGGGCTGTGTAATACTCGGGGGCGACTTTAACCAGACGCTAGATCCAGTACTAGATAGATGCACCCCGAGCGGTAAAATTAACTCAAGGATAAGACAAACTTGGATTAGAGGGCTGAGAACCAATAACCTTTTAGATATTTGGCGAGAACAGCACCGACAGGATAAAGGTTTTACATTCTACTCCCACCCACATGACAGATATAGTAGGATAGACTACCTTTTTGTATCCAGTAGAGTGGTTTCACAGATCTCCCACATGGGCATCCACGATATTTCGTGGTCAGATCATGCACCGATAGAGCTGCGGTGCTCTGATTTTATCCTAGACAGACCAGGGGCGAACTGGAAGCTCAATGAAGTCTTACTAAAAATCCCCGAAAATGCACAAAATGTAGGGGATAGAATCAGGGAATACTTTCAGGAGAATACGGGAAGTGTGACTTCGCAGGCTACCTTATGGGAAGCCCATAAGGCGACTCTGAGAGGAGAGCTCATAAGGATTGCAAGCAGACGAAAGAGAGAGAAGGACAAGAAAATCAATCAATTACAAGCAGAATTGGCAGTCCTCTCAACTCGACATAAAAATAACAAAGACGCAATGACCCTTAAGGAGTTGCTAGACACTAAAACCAAGCTTAATATCTTGCTAACTTCCCATGCTGAAAAGGAGCTGACATGGTCTAAGCGGAAATTTTTTGAGAAAGCAAACAGGCCAGATACCCTACTTGCCAACAAACTAAGAGACAAAAACCAAGTCTCCCAAATTCAGGCAATTCGAACAGTGCATGGGCATCTGACCTCTGACCCCAAACAAATAGTTAACGAATTAAAAATATATTACGAAACCCTCTACGATGGGGCGAAGGTGGCACACACACCAACCACAAAAGCACGATTAAAGACGTTCTTAACAGAGGCTCAATTGCCTAAAGTGACCAGAGAGGAGAGGGACGCACTACAGGCAGACTTTACTATCGAGGAACTCCTAGAGGTAATGAAGTCATTAAAGGCAGCCAAGGCCCCAGGCCCAGATGGCTTCTCCAATCTCTATTATAAGAAATTTCACAAAATATTAGCTCCTCATCTACTAAAATTATGTAATTCCTTCCTGGATGGTGCCCCCATCCGAGCTCGATGCTCCAGTCGTCTTTCTCAGTAATCCACAAACAAGGAAAAGACCCAGTGGACTGTAAAAGCTATAAACCCATCTCGTTAATAAACTCTGACACAAAAATATTTTCCAAACTTTTAGCTAACCGCCTTAACCAGGTGTTGTCCAAGTTGGTCCATCCAGATCAAGTAGGGTTCATATGCGGTCGACAAGCAGCTGATAACACCAGACGGATTATCGACTTGATTGATCTGGCGCAAAAAAAACATATCCCGTCTATGGTGCTTAGTTTAGATGCAGAAAAAGCGTTCGACAGAATTGATTGGCCCTACTTGAGGGAGACGCTGGGAGCGTTCGGATTGGGGGGGAGAATGATAGAGGCAATTCTCGCTCTGTATCGGGGACCGACAGCGAAGGTCAGACACCAGGGCTTCCCCTCGGGAGAATTTCAGATAAAGAGCGGCACCAGGCAGGGATGTCCTCTGTCACCCCTTCTCTTTGCGCTATGTATTGAACCCCTAGCGGCGCACATCCGCCTTAGCCCGAATATAGCAGGAATCCAAATTAGTGACCAGCCACATAAGGTGGCCCTGTACGCTGATGACGTGATACTCACACTATCACAGCCCCTCACCTCTCTGCCGAACGTTTTCCAATTATTAGGGGAATTTAATGCGATATCGGGGTTTAAAATTAACCAGGCAAAATCAGAAGCCCTAAATATCAATTTACCTAAAGCTACCGAGAAACTGATCACGGTGAACTTTGAATTCAAATGGCAAACCTCCTCCATAAAATATCTAGGAATAAATATCACGAAACAATCAGGCACCCTTTATAAAGCTAATTACCCCAGACTAATTCGGACACTGATGGAAGATCTCCGGAAATGGGCAGGGTACAACATATCCTGGATTGGCAGGATTCAATCTCTAAAAATGAATCTCCTTCCCAGAATTCTGTACCTATTTCAGACTCTTCCGGTCCCTATAATCAGGGAAGAGATCCTTCGGTTACAGTCCGCAATGGTGAAATTTATCTGGGGTAATAAAACCCCCCGCGTCAAAACTAACACACTAATTCGGCCCACAACAAAAAAAGGATTAGCGGTACCTTGCCTGTTGTCATACTATAGAGCGGCCCAATTAACCCAAATCATCCAGTGGCACACCCACCCTAGTCGGAGGTGTTGGGTGGAGCTGGAGGCGGCCTGCTGTGGCCCGGTGGCACTGCAGGACCTGATCTGGCTTCCAAATAAAGTCCGCAAGGACTTCAAACACCCGCTCCCCGCGATTGTCGGCTCTTTAGCAGTATGGGACAAAAGCAAATATAAACATGTCTTAATGAGACAACACTCCTTGATGACCCCAATTTTGGGAAACCCTGATTTCGCTCCGGGCCTGCAGAAGAAGGATTTCATTATATGGACACAGAAGGGCTACACTCGCCTTTTACACCTGGAGGGTAGAATTTCTATCAAACCATTTGAGCAAATTAAGGGCCTCATGCAGTAAGCGTTGATAAGGGAAATATGGCCATGTTATAGCCAAAATTGGGTTTGAGATTCAGTAAGCGCCGATAAGTGCTTCATATCGCCAGGTTTCGGAGCCGATAATTTGGTTATGGCCAGTCGCCTGCCGATAAGCCTGTTTTCGACACTGATCGCCACTTTTTTAAATCGGCTGGATTCAACAAAAAAAAACAGCTTATCGGGGCTGATCGGCACTACGAAATTGAGATGTTATGGCCGATTTCTCCCGCCAACTAAAGTTGGCATTTTGGACGGGAGAACGATCGCTAAGGCTGCCGGAACGGCACTTTGAAAAAAAAAATCTTCTGTACATCAATGGAAGTCAATGGAGCGGGGACGTATAACAGTATAGTACTGTTTACGTTTCATTGCTCACAATACAAGGGGGATTTGCATGACAGTGTGGGGGCATTCCCTGCATTGTGTCACAGCTGATGTGTCTTATTTGCATAACATTCGACTTTTACATGTTTTCAGCATTTGCGGGTCACATTACTCATCATGTGATGATGTGGCAAGGGAAAATACTATACTACACTCTTAAAGGAGAACCTCACATCATATCACACATTTTACTCAACTCAGCGACAATTATTTACATGATGTTACACATGTCACACATGTCACACATACACAGTATATTCATCTTCCTTTACATTACACAATGCTTGTAATGTGACACGCATCTTTAAACGTTCATGTACATCTGTCTTCTCATGTTTACATATACTTTTGGGTCCTCCCTATTTTCATGACGTCACTTATTGGACGCTCAATCACATTGCATGTTTACATTGTAACCGTTGCATTACAAGCACTTCAACCTAACTTATACACACATGTACAGTAATTCATCATTGGGACACCTTGTAAACTCATTCTATACCAACTATCCTCCTTACACAAATGCATGCATATGCACACGACTATTCATTGTTGCCAACATGTCACAATAACATGGATAATTACACATGTTACACAAAACTTTTCCCACGTCAATCTCAGCCTTTTTGTCTCATTACATGACTGACTCTTGCGTTCACAAGTGTTACATGCATTGCACATGCAACTATTTATTTGCAAGCAATCTTTGTACAAAGCTTCACGTCACATCATTGCCAAATATCATCATTCCCTGCAGAATACACACAACAAATACTTAGAACAACAAGTGCACACAGCTTGCCACAGAAGTACTTTATTATGTTAATGTAACACCTTGCATTTTACTATGTCACCTGACATCATCACATACCTATTTAAAGGACGCACATTACCTGCTCATTCACAGCTACTCATTTCAAAATGTTGCGAATGTTTAGGAGACGCAGGAACATTCTTTTCTATGACATGCTTGCTGATCAAGAGAATGATATAGGGCAAGGTAGGGACACACCGAGGGACAGTGACAGTGACGCGGATACGACAGGGACAGGGAGAGGGACAGGCCGAGGGACAGGTAGAGGGACAGGAGATCAGAGGAGAAGACAGAGGAGACAACTTGTGCCTCGTCCGCGTCTGTACAGGGAGAGAACCCTGTTAGATGGGATGAGTGAGGAGGAGATTGTAAGTCGCTATCGTTTGAGTTCAGCAGCAATCTTAGCTCTTTATGAGGAGATAAGGGGGGATTTAGATTTTTTCACAGCCAGAGGTCGTGCAGTCCCTGGGCTTGTTAAAATGCTGTGCTCATTACATTATCTTGCTTCCGCGTCATACCAGACAACTGTGGGCATAGTGGGCGGGGTCTCGCAATCTACATTCTCGCGGGCCTTGACCCAGTTTCTCTATGCACTCAATAGACGCGCTAGGAATTATATTCATTTTCCTACAGAGGCAACAGAGTGGCTGGAAGTCAGGACTGGCTTTTATAATATAGCAGGGATACCATCTGTGCTGGGTGCAATCGATTGCACACATGTTGCTTTGATTGCACCTAGTCAGAGTGAGCATGTGTACCGCAATCGGAAGCACTACCATTCACTCAATGTACAGGTGGTATGTGATGCCACGATGAGGATAATGCATGTGGTACCCAAGTTCCCTGGTTCCAGTCACGATTCCTCTATCCTGAGGAACTCTTCAGTCTTCCATGCGTTCGAAGAGGGACATTTTGAACCTGGTTGGCTGCTGGGTGAGTACATATTTACATGTTCTAACACAAAACACATGTTGATTTAGGAATGTTGGCATTGTACAATTTGATCACTAATGTCAGCTTATGTGTGCTCCATTCATTATAGGTGACTCAGGATACGGAATTAGGCCGTGGCTCTTGACTCCGGTGCTAAACCCTCAAACTGAAGCAGAGGACAGGTACAATGCAGCCCATATATCTACAAGATCTGTTATAGAGAGGACATTTGGCCTACTCAAGACCAGGTTTAGGTGTCTGGACAGAACTGGTGGGGCTCTTCTATACAAGCCTCAAAAAGTGTCTGATATTATCCTTGCCTGTTGCATTTTGCACAATGTTGCACTCAGGCACAATGTACAGTCAGACCTAGCTGAGGCTTTGGTAGACGAGCATCCCACCCATGTAGCTGCTGAAAATGAACAAACAGCCAGTGGTGGCCAGACACGACAGAATCTCATCAATTCATTTTTTTCTTGTAAGTACAAACTCATATGTTCCTAGTACTACTTTTATAGTTTAATTATGTTATATTAACAATAATGTTTCTTTATATAACCTTCTGTTAGGACACAGATGAATATGGGTTGCACACCTTTCTTTTCTCTGCTGTGTGCACAAAGGGATGTGGCACCGGTATGTTATTGTTGCACAGGTTATATAATCCCTCTTCAATTGTACTTTAGTTGTGTGTATGTGAATACAACTTGGGTAACAAAGCAATAATATTTTAGCATTGTGTTATTCCTTATGCTAAGACAAAACACATATTATGCCCATAATCATTCATGCTTCTAGTATGCTTACATACAATGTTATTGGTGCAGTGTAACATGTACATCCATATGATGTGTACACCAGGCTGATTTACATTTTGAATGTCATGAAATATACATGGTGTTGTACATTTAACACCAAATACACACTTTGCTGTGTTGTTTACGGTACTGAAGATGGCATGTCAATGTTTGCAATTTATATATTGTTCCTTTGCATTATAGGTATATCTCCAGTATGACTGATCATGGTATGTATATTTGCTGACATCTCTCATAAGATGTGGCTACCTCAATCTTCCTATAATTATTGGAACTAAAAACCCAACATATTGGTTTAAACACAAATGTTACATATATGTACTTTCTGTATCATGTATATGCATTTAGCTACTCTTGAGCTTTCATGTGCATTGTATTACAAAATGATTACTCACATTTCATCACATTTTATGTATGTTTCCTTATAATTTCCATTAATGTAATATAGAGGTGGTTGGAGAAAAGGGGATAACTGTACTTATTTGTTTACTTACGGGAGCACATTCATCACTAGCATAGACACACTTTTTAAGACAACTGTTTGTGTCTCTATCAATTGGTGTAGGATCCATGTATAACACCGACAAATGATAACACCAGCTTTATTATGGTAGCTTATATCATCATATTGACTATACTATGTATTTCTAAACGATTAATAAACACAGTAAACTATAGTTAGTTAGGTTAATGAAATATACACAGAAACGTACTTCATAACATGATGGTGATGTCATATTCAGAACATCATGCATTGGAGGGGACCATAACATCTGGCCAGTAACATTATTTGCTACAGTCCCAAACCATTTTATCTACATACCCATGTAACAAGAGATTTTAAAAATAAATGGCTACTTGGTTGTAAGTGTCCTTTACATTGGGAGAAGGAGTGGCTCACTGAGTAAAGACACACACTGGCACTGATAGTTTGAAGCAGGGGAGTCTGGTTCAATTCCCGGTGTGGGCTCCTTGTGACCTTGGCCAAGTCACTTTATCTCCCTGTGCCTCATGCGGCAAAAAAACATTTGTACGTTCCACGGGCCAGGGACCTCAGGCTGAAACATGTGTCTGTAAATCGCTGCGTACAACTAGCAGCCCTATACATGAACATGCTCATATTATTATTATTATTGTTACATAGTTTCGACAGTCATACGTTCCATTACATATTAGAATACACAAATGTGTTAGCAGAGTGGGAATGGTTGTTATATATAAAACACACCATGTCATAAAATGTTAGTAGTCATTAAAGAACACTCAATAAAAATTCATGAGGCACTCTTTTGCAACATCATTATGTTAATTAAGTGCTTATGCAATATAGGCATAAGGGTATCACATTTTTAATTGTTTGTTAATAAGCGCTGCAAGCAATATAAAATTAGTTCCATATGTAGTATAGTAGTCGGTGGCTCCTCCTCACAATCATCTCATATAAAGGTAGACTCTTCTGAAATCATACATTGATCCGATTGTATCTTCCCCGACATCTCTGAAATACAGCAAACACATGATGGTCAAAGATGGCACCTTACTAGATATGCATCCGTGACAACGCGTTACGCAGCTCTATATGATTGTGTAGATACACACGTCAGTCACTTATATGTTAGAAGTAAAACTGTTCATCAGTATGTAATGTTTCTTTAAATTTGTAGCAGGCATAACTATGTATAAGAAGTGAACGTTGCCTGTATACTGAAAGATGTGCGCGCACATCTTTGTGTGCGCACGCACTTCACGCTTGGCTCCACTAACTGTTAGCGCATGCGCAAAACAAAGCGTACGTTGTGCGTTCAATACATGTTGAAAATACCAGTAAACATAACATCTTTATTTCAAATACAATGAAGACGAAACTACATTCGTTCTAAACGAGTACATCTGTATTCTTTTTAAACAGACGTGTTTGAACAGAAAGCACGGCCGATAACACAATGCGCAAATGCAATACGTGTGACGTCATGTTAAGCCAGCGTGAAACGCACGCTAACACTCCTCCCACTCAATTAACATTCGGCTAACGCCCAGGGTACGCCTACAAACACTGAGCCGCACGCATCACACACTGCAGTTACCGTTACTATAACAAAACATGACAGCCAATAGGCTTTGAGGCGCGCACGTCGCTTGGGGGCGGGACTTACATCACTAATCCTTTTTAAGGACGCCTTGGCCCATGACAAGGGTCCCACGTCATACGTGGTGGACCCGGTTTTCAATGTTGTAGATGTTGCATGATAACAAAACAGGTATGTGTTAGAGTAATGGTAAAATGTTGCTAATATGTTTAAAGGGATAGGAAAGTACGTATATTTATTCCGTCAGCAATGTGTACTACTCTTTCAGGTCCTACTATATTGTATTAGGAAACAATTTGTTTGTGATCGCTACATGTTATGCAGTCTGCAATGTTACGCTGTATCCACGCATTGAAAGTGAAAATGGTGGTTACAAAAAAAAAAAAAATTTAAACGCAGAGTCAACGCATAACGATTGTTATATTTACCATTCTTCTAGAATTAACTCTTCGCCTGGCTGCAACTGGTCGCTCCAGAAATGCAAGGCATTTTCATCCACGCTTAACCCAACCGCTGAATCCAGTATGGCACATATCTCCTCCAGGATGCGCTCATAGGAATCGCCACTGCTTTCTTCAAATAATTGGTCGGGAGGTAGGTTCATTTCTTCGGGTTCCCATTCCAATGCATTTTCAGCTGAAAGGCTTGGTACATAATCATAGTACTTTTGTTCTTGTACAATGTGGGTTTCAGGAATGGAGGCTGCAGATATTGCAGCACGTATCGATTCAAACGGATCAGTAGTAGCGGATACATTGCTATTGCCATTAGGAATAAATATGCCTTTCACGACAATATAAGTGCCGTCTTTCAGGAGAAATTGTTTTTCCGGGGCAATCTTCCAGAAACCATAGGTGTGTTGTAGCTTATCCTGGTCACGTTCAAAAAAGTCATTACTTGATAAAGTGAATCTTATTGAGGAATTAAAATTCCGTGCATGCTTACGGTCTTGGTAATAAGGATATTTTGCTCGAATGAAATCATCGATTTGGCGTGTGCTTGCTTTCTGTCCGCGACTGTTCAAGATGGCTTCACAGATCATGTACTTATACCCTAAAAGGGGATTAATATTGTTAACGAATTCATCAGCCATGTCTGAGTAGCACAAAAGCTGTGTGCAGGTCTGTGTTATTTGCTCATCAAAATGAATGTGCTGAATGGCTAACAAACTCCTGTTTTTCCTTGTCAAGGTCAACAAAACTAACTACTTTGACTCCTTATTTCAAACGCCAATTGGATTTGTTTGTCTAATTGGGTTAACAGTTGTGGTTCGTGATATGGGACTGTGGGAGAAACATTTCTCCTTCTTTTATCTCGTTTGTGAAAAACATCCCTAGACTTTGAATGCGTTCACATAGTGTTTTTTTGAAAACTAACAAAGACCAGTGTGTGAAAATATTTCTTAGCCAGGCATATCAGTAAAAACACACCTGCAAAAAGAAATGTTTTTTCCCCGCTTACATTTCTGTGTGTATGTGAAAGTCTGGTTAACTCCCTGTCTGCATGAGTTTAAATACGTGTGTATATATATATATATATATATAAATATATCTCTTATAAAAATATATATATATTTATATATTATATTTTATTTTTTTTTATATTGCAGGAGTACACACAACATTGATGGCATTAAGTATACCTTGTATGAAACCTATTTAAATGGTGAGAAACATGATTGAATTAAGTAATAAACATTTGTTTAAGCACAATACTGTTAGAGTCTCATACTTAGGATATTTCTCAAACATTAGGCCTGTATTATTAAAATAGTGTTTTCACAAGGAAGCATGAAGTGTATTAGTTTGTGTATACCAGTTTATATAGTACTATATATATATATATATATATATATATATATATATATATATATGTATATGTATATATATATATATGTATATATATATATGTATATATATATATATATATATATATATATATATATATATATATATATATATATACATATATATACATATATATACATATATATATATATATATATATATACATATATATATACACATATACATATATATATACACATATATATATACATACACATATATATATACACACTCACACACTCACACTCACACTCACTCAGTGTGTGTGTGTGTGTGTGTGTGTGTGTGTGTGTGTGTGTGTGTATATATATTATTATACATTCTGAGATGTTATAGAAACGAACACACAACTGATTAAAGGACAAAATTACAATGGCCAAGCAAGGCAAAGGTAAGTAATAATTTACACATAATCCTGCTGTACACGTACAAGAAAGATGTTTGCACTTACTTAGGTGTTTTAATAATTGCATGTGACTAATATGCATATGCAATTCTTACATCAATTAACACACCCAAATGCAATGTTTTGCTGCAAAGTCAATGGCAGCTTCTCTAAACTTAGCAACTGGCTCCTGGTGGACCATTACTGAACAGACGATTACAACATAAATATTTATAACACAATTAATTATGAGTGTTAACATTTCCAAAACTTCACGTGTACAAGAACATAGTTGAAAGTTTGGAAACAACACAGTCTTCAGCATACATACAATAGTAATTAGATAATCTGAAGTCAACAAAACAAGGCCAAAGACATATTTTCTGAATTATAACATTTATTTTTTTTGTTCCTTTTGCGAGCGAGTAACAGGCCTGCTTGTTGTCTCTTGAATTTTCCTTTTTCTTTTGCCACCAACTTTAGGCACAACAGAGCCACTTTGAGTGGCCTCTGGCACTTCACGGGCAGGGCTTGTGGCCAGTGACTGTTCACCTACGGGGCTTGTGGCCAGTGACTCACCTACAGGGCTTGTGGCCAGTGACTCACCTACAGGGCTTTTGGGCAGTGATTCACCTACAGGGCTTTTGGGCAGCGATTCACCTACAGGGCTTTTGGGCAGCGATTCACCTACAGGGCTTTTGGGCAGCAACTCACCTACAGGGCTTTTGGGCAGCGATTCACCTACAGGGCTTTTGGGCAGCGACTCACCTACAGGGCTTTTGGGTAGTGACTGTTCACGGACAGGGCTTGTGCCCAGTGACACATGTGAGCAAGTTGGTAGACACTGCACAAGTGATGGTTGGTCTGTTTCATGTGTGTCTTGTTTTGTTTTTGTCGCCTCCTTTGTAGGTGTCTGCTGCTGAATTTGTACAGATGGCAGCGGTAGGATGTCATCAGGAACCTGCACAGCAATGTCTGCTACTTGACCGGTAACATTTGGGCCTGGTGAATGAATATCAGATGAATGTGGTGAAAACTGACCTGCATGAACAGATCCTGGCTGGGAGGTGTTGAATTGTGGTACATTAGTAATTCTCCAGTAATTAGCTTGTGTTTGCTGAACAACTAATGCTTCGAATGAGGTGTTGATTTTTTGCAACTGTTTAGGCACTTCAATGAAGACTCTGTGGAGATGTGCCAATTGTGATACTGTTTCTTCCTGCAGTCCAATCATCCTTTCCAGCACTGTCATCATGTCTGAATGGCGACGATTTTCTGCGTCCACTATTTTTCCCTCTGAAGCTACAATTGCATCGTATGTGGAAGTTGATGGACGATTTGGCGGTAAAACAGTTTCTATTGGCACCTCTTCATGGTCACATGATTGTATTTCAGTCTCTTCTGTGGCGTCATCCTCATCATACTCATCATCCTCATCACCATGATGTTCTAAAAAGAAATGTACACATTATTAAATGGCATGTTAATGTATGCTGTGTTACTATGTAATTGTACTGTGTCCTAAGTAACACCTAACATGTTAGCATACGTTTTATAACCTCATTAAAAACTACCTTGACTTACGAATAATGTTTGGACTCAGTATGAAATATGAATGAATGAAAAGTTGCTCTAAACTCAGAAGTCCTACATGATAATTAACATCACTAACACAATACATGTTGCCTTACACTTAATTTTCACTGACACTAAGTAATCCTATTTAAAGAAGATGTGCAAAACAAATAATGCACATGACAACATAACATATAGAAGAGCACATATTATATGGCCAGCAAATGATACACTCACCTTCTAGTAGTGTTGAGCTGGCTGACCCAGGTGAAGACACTTGTTCCATCTCAGGTGACACATGTCCTCCAGGGGCAACTATATATAACAATAACATAAGTTTTACATTTACATGTGTAAATATTGAACAAACACTTATTGTATGTTCTGTATTTATGATTAACTAACAACATCAGTTCCTTAACCGAAAATGTGTGTGAAAGTGAACATAAATAGTTGTAATAACACTGTACATGCCTGTGTACTTAGAATTTTTGAGTTCCCTAACATACAACATACTATGTTTCTGCAGTAATGCGTGAGGATAAATAGATTAAATGAGTACATAAAAATCATATGTTGTGTAGTGATATCAGTATCATAATGTACATAACTATCATGAGATGACCATTCACAATGGTTATCATGAAGGTGGTCATATTGCAAAAAGTGTTGTTTTTGGTAGAGGATATGTGTGGTACATTAATCGAAGATGTGGCACACCTGAATGTGGCTGTGACTCAACAAGACAACACATGCAGTGTGTGATAATGTGTCTTTCATAGTAGTTCAACTATAGATATGAGTGAACTAATGTGTGACGTACGCTTTGATAAGTAATGAGTTGTTGGGGCATTTAGTAGCTAGAGTTAAGCTTTCAAATGAGTGTGATTAACTTCAGTTGTGCTATTCAGGTTGTAAGAAAGGTATTCCCTTCCCCAAAAAGCCTAATCAGCCACACCTTTCAATGACTTGAAACAGGTGCAAATGGTGTGAACTAAGTTGACCGTGAAATGAGGCTGTAATTAGTGTGTGTGCTGAACCCCACCCCCTCTGTTGAAGTGTATGCTGTGATGAGATATTAATTGCAGCTGCTTTAACACAATGGTAGATGAGCTAAGTAGTCATCTGCAGTGTTTAAGTTATGAAAACAATGACATAACATATGATACGTGTGCCTCATTATGCTGTCTGTATATGACATAAAGCAAAAATGGACCTTTTCATAAGCAACTATAGATGTGTTAGTGCCAGTGATGTTTGTAGGCCGTTACATGCAATTTCTTTGATGCATGCTTAAAATAGGCAGTAATGTCATGTTTGTCGGAGTAAAATCAATAAAATACACAATAATATGATACATATTTCTGTTCTGTACCTGTAGCTACTAATAATTTCTCATGAACATGTGTTACACATGTGTACTACCCTGTTGTTCCCCATCTTCGCCCACCATCAATTGCTTCCACTGCAGCTATGCATTTTGGGAATTCACATGTAAATGAGCACGCAATGGCACGTGCTATATTAGTTACTGCTTTTAGTAGGACTACTACATATATGTCTATTTTGAGATATATATATACAGAATCAGACATATACATATATAGATGCAGGTATGCTTATATTGTGAAGACAGTATAAAAAGCAGTGTAAATATGCAAAATAACTGTAAGCAACGACACGCCTAGTACAGTAATATTTATCACCTGCTGGAAATTGTGACGGATAAATTCCAATGTCACGGTCACCAGCCAAGCCTTCCACGACGACGGTAAGTAATTTTGGCCGAAGCAGCTCCTCCAATGGAGTCAATATGAGACGTTGTGGTGTGGGCCCACCTCCAGTGCCAGTAGCATGCACGCGTTGGTCTTGTATTTTCTTTTTCAATTTGGACCTAATATCATCAAATCTTTTCCGACAATGATACTTGTCCCTGACACTATTCCCACAGGCATTGACACCAATGACTATTGTGTCCCACATTTCTTTTTTGCTTGCTGCACTTGTCCGCCCTTGAAAAACATATAAAAGATATGAGGTAAATTAATAATAATATAAGCACCAGTTTCCTACACTGCTAGCTGTTCCAAGAGATAGCAAACATGCTGTTTTATGTGTAATATGTGCAGCACATGAGCATTCACTACTAAACCTATACATGTAAGCAAGGTTGCATTCATATTGTATGCAGTTCTGGCAAATTGACCGCCTGTGTTTATTTGTCCTTGTAAGGCATGATAAAAAGCTGTGTTTCCACACTAATGAACATAGAAAGATATTGTGTACCCATATTTGCATATGAACAAAACTCAGATGACCTAGGATCACATGTATTTGAATAATAAATGTAAAGTTACACTTACCTACTAAATGTCCATAGAGACTGTCATAGTGCTCCAGAATGCCAGTGACAAGAGCCCTATTTTCCTGGTCATTGAAGCGAGGATTACGTGGCTTCTCCACACGTTTTTTCCGAGCAGGTTTAGGGTCAGAGCTTGGCTGGTGCTGACTGGACTCTCCTTCTTCCAATGGAAGAGCCTCCAAAAGCTGACCACCAGCAAGCACGCCACCACCAGACACCCCATCAGCAACTGCGCCACCAGCAGCACTCCCAGCACCAGCACTCCCACTCCTAGCACCAGCACTCCCACTCCTAGCACCAGCACTCCCACTCCTAGCACCAGCACTCACACTCCTAGCACCAGCACTCCCAGCACCAGCACTCCCACTCACAGCAACAGCACTCCCACTCCCAGCACCAGCACTCCCACTCACAGCAACAGCACTCCCACTCCCAACAACAGCACTCCCACTCCCAACAACAGCACTCCCACTCCCAGCAACACCACTCGCAGCACCAGCACTCCCACTCCCAACAACAGCACTCCCACTCCCAACAACAGCACTCCCACTCCCAGCAACACCACTCGCAGCACCAGCACTCCCACTCCCAACAACAGCACTCCCACTCCCAGCAACACCACTCGGTGCACCAGCAACATCACTCCCCTGAACAGAACGTTCACTCCGACGCGTACTCCCACGAGTAGCACTCCCACTCCCACCAGCATCACTCTTCCCACGCTTTGCGGGCATACTTCCAGCACTCACAAAAAACAGACAAGAAATGTACAGGCAATCACACGACCCACTTCCACATATAAAACAAGACAAAGATGTAAACAAAACAACAAAGGACAAAGCTCACCCAATACACAACAAGTCTCTCAGTCAATATGCAAATCTTCAATCGTCCAGCTCTGTGCGTCTCTCTCTCTCTCTCACTCCCAACAACACAGAGAATGATTAGCAGTACACGTTGCCTTTAAATATGGCGCGCAATCAAAAACATGCTTGTTTCGCCTGATTCAGCAAGATTTGTGATTGTGCAACCTAACAGCACCCCGCCACGCACGCCGATACACCTGTGTGTGATCGGCTCATCATCGTGAGAGTGGGCGGATTTGTTTTCTGGTTGATTTTGAATGTATTCGGCACTTACTGCATACGGAGAGGGAAAAACGCCAATAACATGACTAATCGATAAGCTTGCCGATTTCACATAATCGTCGCTTACTGCATGAGGCCCTAAGTCTGAAAAATCAGTTCCAAATTCAGAATTCTTTAGATACCTCCAGTTAAGAGCTTTTTATGATAAATTTCCCATTCGAGCTCAACGCACTAATTTTGAACAGCTCTGTTCTACTGGAACAGGAACCAGGGGACTTATCTCTACGATGTACAAAGCGGTGGTCTGTCCGAATCCTGACGCCGACGTGACATTAAAATATAAGAATAGATGGGAAAGAGATCTAGGGGACACATTAGAGGACAAGGACTGGGACTATATCGTCTTGGCGGCAGCTAAGAGCTCAATTTGCACGACATTGAAGGAGAACGCGTATAAGGTCCTGATGAGGTGGTATCTGACCCCACTGCGATTATCAAAGTTTGTCAGGGGCTACCCCCCATTGTGTCCTAAACAATGTGGGGAGCAGGCAGACTTGCTACACATGCTGTGGGGTTGCACCAAGATACTCCCAATCTGGGAAGATATCAGAAATTGGCTCCAGAGAATTCTCAATTGCGCGATCCCTTTAGACCCCTGGTTGTTTCTGCTGGCCAGACGCACCCCGGGGTTAAACAGGTCGGAGCACAAATTAATTGCACATTTTGCAACTGCCCTGAGGTGCGAAATCGCAGCATTGTGGAAGCAGCCGGAACTACCAAATATCCCAAAAATCAGGAATAGAATTTGGCACGTTTGCCGGATGGAACAGTTAACAAGTCTGGTTAACGACACCGGCACAAACTTTCTCAAAGTCTGGTCTCCATGGTTAGACCTGAACGATATCCCAGGGATCAATGCCTCCAAAATACTGCTCTAGGCGCGTTCTCCTTGGATGAGTGTAGGGGACGGGGAGACATAGAATACTGTCAGCAAGAGGGGACAACTAAATTCGGAAGCGAAATGAGCGAGCAGGGGCTAGGATACATTCGAGAGATCAGACGCCAACACTACGATTGCAGTTAACCTGAGATCTGTCGGACCAGAAGTCTTCAAAGCCCAAGAGACCCAGAGCCTTGCTGGAACCGTAGTTTCTAAGATGAGCCCAGCAGAGCTGAAGTCTTTCTGTGGCAGCCTCACCCCCCCCCCTCCCTTCCTCCTCCCTGGTGTAGTATGATTGTAAGTCTTGTTGGTCTGTGCGTAACCCCGGTATGTCTTGCGTGAGTCTACTTATAAAATCAGTTGGTATGGGTACTGTTATATAAGATAATGGGTTGGTAGAAAATGTGATAATTGTACCATGCACTCAATAAAAACTTCTTTGGTTGGAAAAAAATAATAATATTTATTTACCTAATAATGATAACACGCCAACTAACTTCATATTGTTTCTTGTATTTCTTTAGTTCTTTATTATATCAAAGTACCTAACAGACCATCAAATAGATTGCACCATAATCACAATATTGATAAAATATTACTATGCTAAACAAGAAAAAAAATCAAAGATTTTTAAAGATTTTACAAACTCCCAGTGTACAGTATGTAAATTCACAATTTATTGCTAAAATTCTACAGCCATCATCAACTGTTTACTTGTTTTACAATAATGATAGTTCAGTATTGCAAAGCTACAAAAGAATCATTTTTAAATATTCTACTGTGGAACAGTTCAGATTTGATTGAAATTACTTCTTCCATTAGCCTTCCAATTTCACTTTCTGTTGCATCAACACCTGGAAATAATTGTCCACCTGCACGTGTGGAACCTCTTCTCCAAACTACTTCACTTCAACCTGCAAAAGGTTTGCAGCAAATGGAAGGTACAGATCTACAGTACTAAGCACATTTTCCTATTGGTAGACCTTTTTTTTTTACTATCATTTTCATCCCTGATGCTCTTCATTTTTTATTTATTTAGGTATGGAAAAAAGTGGACGAGGTTAAAAAAAATACAGAACAATGCCGTTATTTACGTACACGTTTAATATTAATACTAATATGCTTTCCAACATCCATAGTGCAGTACACAAAGACTTTAACAATGTCTTTAAAAGTTTTAGGGCTAAATTGTACTGCGTGCTGGCAATGTTTAACCAAACCAACAAACCTCTATATGTATGCTTGTGTAATATGCAGAATGCAGTTTCAGAGTGACAGGCAACATTGCTCTCAAAACATGTTATATTCTTTGAACAGTTGTTGTTTAAAAAAAAAATTATGTAGCAATATTGCCCATGCCGTATACTATCGGGGGATATTATGGGATTCACTCGAAAGAAGTTAGTATTCCGTTGTAACATTTCTTTCCGTATTATCGGCATACACTATATATGTGGAATAGAAGGAACAAACAACTATACATATGTAAGTGTTTCTCCTATGATATGGTACCAGTGTTTGACCACTACATATATATATCAGAATTAATTCATTCTGGATGCGGTTCCTTTTTAGGGGAACATTGTCTGAGTATATACCGAGAGACACTTTATTATCTGTGGTGTTTATATACAATAGATACATTTAAACACTGAGGAAATGCATTATAAGTGATCTAAAAACACCTACCAGTATATATACACAGTGTTCGACAAACCTATACATTTGCTCGCCCCGGGCGAGTGGATTTAACATCGTGGCGAGCTCCTATTGGCCCAAGCAGCATACGTTTGGTACTAGGTGGCGAGTAGATTTTTTTGTGTGGCGAGTAGATTTTTTGGTGATTTGTCAACCACTAATATACATATATATTTCTATGCTTATTATGTTCTGATTTATATGCTCTGCAAATAGTCCTGTGACCTACATACAGCTCCATTAACCCCTATGGGTTTCCCAGCCCAATGTTAAGGGTGTTTAATGGTATATTCTATATACACTCTTTTATCTCTTCAGACTAGCGTCCTAACCACAAAGGTTTTTCAGTTTACCGTATGTCTCATATATATTTTTTCATATAATATAAGATGTTTCTTTATATGTAATACAGAAGTTCAGCGGCGAATCAGCTGCTGAGCCTGTAGTGTGACCTCCTCCTTTCCCGAGTGCTGCGAGCTGGTGTCTGGGGACCTAGTGCACTGGGTCCCATCTGTATTACATCTTTGGACCTTCCTGCTCTCACCGGGACTGCAAGGAGCTCATTTTAACTTTATTATTATTATTATTTATGTGAGTTTGTGATATATATTTGTGGGTTTTTAATACACCTTCTGCCATTCACTCTGGTGCGCTGTGCCTTTTATTGTCATTTGTTGAAGATCTTTCTGGATTGCCTGGAGGGAGATCGGAGCACCCTCCTTTGGTATATGCAGCAGTAACTGTCTTTTAATGTCTGTACCCCTCCCACACACACACACACACACACACTCGTTTCTACGTTCTGTACCCATCTGATACTATTTCTGTGATTCTGGTGCAACTACTCTTTTGAAATGTTTTTCCAGTTATGGGAATCTTCTTATCAAATAATTTTATCACAAAAACAGATAAGATGGTTATGTGAATGAGGAATGCATTTGTAAATGGCAATGCTGATAGTAAGTTATGCAACCGTTTGGTAACTCTAATGGTATCATTGGAATCTTAAGGAGCAACTGACTGGATGTACTGTTTAATACTGTAATACACACATACTGTGCATACTGATGCAAGAAGCTATTTTTGGAATTTATTTTGAAATAATTGTTCAACATCTTGTCTACAGGATGCTATGTTTTAAATATGTGTACAAAAATTACACTGCATATTTCTGTGTTGGCTCATTTATGGAGGTAGACATTCTTTTGCAGGTTTGTTATTTACATTTGTTCATCCCCTTAGTCGATCATTTTTTCACCTGTTTATATTATACTTTGCTTTCCACCTTGGAGAAGGTTTTTGCAACATATGTCATTATCATAGCAAAAATAAATGGTCTCTTGTACCGATCTTCTCTACTCATTGGTGAGTTTTCATTAAATTGTGGTAGTGCTGATCAGGATATGATCTCAAGGAATCTCTCATTGAAGTCAATAGGAGTTTCTGTGAGATAATGGGCCTTATTCAGAGAACATTCATAAAAAAATTCGCCAGGGAATTTAAAATGAATGTTTTTTGGGCGTTGCTATCACGGTATTCAGAAAGGCTCGAATACCTGTGATAGCAGAATGCCCAAACCTGGCGAGTTGCTGCCAGCGAGAGCCTCGAGCCTCTGCAAAGGCAAAAACCAGCGATTCATTTCTGATGCAGAGAGAGCTGCTCTGAGAGAGCCGCCTCTCCCAGTGGAAATGTCGCCCGAAAATTATTTATTTAAATATACATTCCTTTAATAGTGTAGAGGTGCAGGGGGTCTCCGGAGATGAACCACGTTGGTTTTATGTCCTGGGACCCCCTGCTTCCCGAGATACAGGCCTCTTTATGGGGTGCCGGTATCTCCTATGCAAGGAAATGTCCCGCGTCACGTGACCGGAACATTTCCTTGCATAGGAGATACCGGCACCCCATAAAGAGGCCTGTATCTCGGGAAGCAGGGGGTCCCCGGACATAAAACCAACGTGGTTCAGCTCCGGAGACCCCCTGCACCTCTACACTATTAAAGAAATATATATTAAAATTAATATGTAAAAACACATAAATACACGCCCCCCCCCCCCCGCTCTGCCCAAATCCATACAGTACAGTAATGGGCAAATTAACTATTATCCAGATATGGATAATATATTATTTGCCCATTATTAAACACTGCAGTCGCATACATAAATAAAATAAATAAATACAGTTATACTTACCACAACAGCAGGTCCCTCTGTCCTCCGTTGCCAGAAAGCATATATTGAAAAAAAATACATTCTAATGGTCCCTAACCCCTTAATCACCTTTGCGGTTACCGCTATAGTTATTAAGGGGTTAACCCACCCTGACCCGTGAGGCCTAAGCACCCTCCCCAGAATGACTATACCCACCCTATACCCATTGAGTAGTATAGTGGTACATCATACCCATATAATAATAATATGGGCATGATAAGCCTCTATAGCACTCAATGAGCACCCTAATAAAAATACAGTAATACACAAGACACACAGTAATAAAACCTAACTATACTCCCAAAAAACACACTTCACTAAATAAAATCAGTAGCCAGCTAATCCAATCAATAGAAGAAATTACAACATCAACAATGAATTAATTAAACCATTACCCAATCAAACCAATTAATCCCTAAAGCAACTCAAAATGAATAGTAACACTAACCAATGTAAACAATGAATTAATCCTACATTAATTAATGTAACCATTAAAAGACAAATAAATGCATTAAAACTATCTCTGAAGTATCCATAAAACACATTAGCTAACATAATATAACTTGAAGTACAAGTGAACACCAATCGCAAACCTTTTAATACATTAACCATAAACAAACAATCACTTCCACATCATTAAATGCAATAACAAGCGAGAAATGCCCCCCAAATATTGGCATAATAATGTATTAATCTGTACCCGAAAGAGGTACAGATTAATATATTACCAGTCAATGTGCCTCCCCCAAAAAATAAAAAAACACACCCAAAAAATAGACCTGTAAAAAGAGACATTTACAAACATAGAATATCTTACTTACCATTAGAAGCGGTGGCCCTCCGACTCCCGGGGTAACAGGAAGCTCACATACCTTGAAGGCCTCCAACAGCATCCGATGCCATCATCCATCAGGATCCGGCTCAGGTACCCCAAACTTCTTTTTTCTTTCTGTACTCACCGTCTTCTATCTTCATCTGTAACCATTTCTTGTTGTTCTTTATCTTCTTTCTTCATCTGTCAATCCATAAAACCCCATGTTAAATCCCAGCCGATGCTGTCTCGTCGGCTTCTTGGGCTCAAATGAGGCGTCACGGCCTTAAATATGGCTTGTGACGTCACATTTACCCTCACAATGGTGAACAGCCACCTGATTGGCTGTTAAGTGTTACTATTCATTTTGAGTTGCTTTAGGGATTAATTGGTTTGATTGGGTAATGGTTTAATTAATTCATTGTTGATGTTGTAATTGCTTCTATTGATTGGATTAGCTGGCTACTGATTTTATTTAGTGAAGTGTGTTTTTTGGGAGTATAGTTAGGTTTTATTACTGTGTGTCTTGTGTATTACTGTATTTTTATTAGGGTGCTCATTGAGTGCTATAGAGGCTTATCATGCCCATATTATTATTATATGCGTATGATGTACCACTATACTACTCAATGGGTATAGGGTGGGTATAGTCAGTCTGGGGTGGGTGCTTAGGCCTCAGGGGTGAGTGAAGGGGGTATTAGCCCTAAGGATGTGTGTTTAGACCTTGCGGGGGGGTAGCGGTTGGGTTAACCCCTTTATTACCTTAGCGGCATTAACCGCTAAGGTAATGAAGGGGTTAACTCCCCCCGCAACCCTCCCGCAATGCCTAAACAGCCACTAAGAGCCAAATTCCCCCTTCACCCACCCCCGATAGCCACTGTATTGCATTGTATTGTATGTTTATTACAGTAAGCCTGGCACGGGTGTTTAACCCCTTCATTGCCTTAGCGGTTAGCCGCTAAGGTAATGAAGTTGCTGTACATTCATGTTTCCTGCCTCGGATGCATGCCGTGGGGGTCCAGAGCTGCTATTAATGGCTAGCAGCTCCGGAGACCCCCGGCATCAATCCGAGGCAGGAAAGGGGCCTGATTTCTTCTAAGTCCCGACCCATCACAGCTCATTGAGGCCATCTCCCCACCAATTGTCCAACAATTTTGTGGGGAATTGGATTTGGGTAGAAAATCGTTTTTTAAGCCTGCGATGGGCTGCGATGGGCCGCGACACCCGATCGCGGGTCTCTGAATAGCGGGAGTTTATCAACCCTCCGAAAATGGTCGATAAGGGCCTGATCGCTGCTCAGTCAGCGAATTTTGGACGGAGATAAAATTTTGCGTCGATACAGGCCGTTATCGAGCACTTATCGAGGCTATCTGAATAACAGTAGCCATTTTGGTCGATAAGTGCTCGATAAGGGCCTTATCGAGGCTTTCTGAATAAGGCCCAATGTCTCAATTGGCACCATCACAGTCTAATGAATAACTACCAAAAAAAACTTAGTGCATTATTTAATGTAAAAAACTAAAAATAACATAAAAACTCAAGGTAACACACTCACAAACAGTCTTGCAATTAGCGTGTTGCTGAGTTGCATTAACTCGATTAGTATGCTGTCCTCTGGAGAGTATCCTTCCCAAGACCATCACCGTCTGCTCCGAATGTGTTGTATCCTGGATATGTATCTGGCATCCGGCATCAGTGGCAATTAATCTTCCAGGTGTAGTCACGATCATCTCGATCAGCTGAAAAGTCTCTAGGTTAGTGACCCTCTCTCACAGGACCGCAGGAAAGAACAATTCCACTGACTCTGAACACAGACAGATAGCCTACACGTTTCATAGCAGCTATTGCTACTTTATCAGGGTAGTTTGTCCAGTATTCATATTCATGATCCTTATGTAGAGGCTAGTCTGTCTTATTCAGCGCTAGTGAATATTTAATTTGTTTATACACATACACACACATAGTACACATACATATACATACATACTGTACACAAACATACAGTACATACATACTGTATAAATATACATATAAGTTTTAGAACATTTCTTTTTCAGTATAAACACTGTACACTTTTTGTTATTATTAAAAATAAATATGAAATATATATATATATATATATATATATATATATATATATATATAGAAATTAAAGGTTGGAGCTTGCGTGTACTGACTGATCCGTGTGGTTGATTTGAAGTGCTGGTTGTTTAAAGTGTGTGCAGTTAGAACCAGAAGGAAAGGGAAGTACTGGGTATACTAGCAGGGGTGGCTGTTTTGGGGGAGTGTGCAGTGGGTTAATTTATTTTTAAAGTGTGCTGTAATTTGAAGCCTGTAACTTTTTTTCACTTTCTCCTGCCTGAGGCAGAGTGGGTGTGGTTGGTTAATTGGCTGGCCTTACACACCTGCAGTGGGTGGGGTTAGTTAATTGATAACCTAACACACCTGGTGTGTGTCCCTATTTAAACAGAGGCTTCTAACGAATCCTGAGCTTGCATGTATTGACTGATCCGTGTGGTTGATTTGAAGTGCTGGTTGTTTAAAGTGTGTGCAGTTAGAACCAGAAGCAGTTAAACAGGGTATAGCATATTGAAGTACAGTTTACTGTTAGTACTTCTAAACTGCATAGTTGCTAGAATGAGCAGGATTGAAAATGCCACTCAATGCACATCTTGCCACATGTATATGCACTTGGAGCAGCTGTTCCAAGGAGCATACCGCTGTGAGAGGTGTGAGCGGGTGGTCTCTTTAGAATCATAGATTGCTGATCTGAAGAGGCAACCTGCAATATTGAGGGACATAGCAATCTTGAAAGGGAATTAGAGCTCACTGAGCAGGCCCTTGCTTCGACTAGTGGTGCAGATGGTGGCGCTGTTAGTGAGGAGCAGGTAGGTAGCTTGGTTGCCGTTAGTGAGGAGCAGGTACTGTAGGTAGCTGGGTGACAGTTAGAAGGGGGAAGCAGGGGCAATAGGGAGAGGCAGGTCGTTTCTGAGCTGACACATCCCAATAGATTTGCCGTGTTGAGTGAAGATATTGGGAATTTCGGGGCAGAAATGGCAAGGCTGGGGGAGACTAATTCCTCTAGCAGCCAGGGAAATAGTTCCTCCAGCACAGTCGGGACTCAGGATGCTCAGATACAAAGAAAGATTGTGGTGGTAGGGGACTCCATTATAAGGAAGGTAGATAGGGCAATCTGTTGCTGTGACCACATGAACCGAACAGTTTGTTGTCTCTCGGGTGCTCGGGTTTGGCACATTGCGGATCGGGTAGACAGATTCTTGGGGGCGGGCTGGGATTGACCCAGCGGTCTTGGTACACGTTGGCACCAATGACAAAGTTAGAGAAAGATGGAGGGTCCTAAAAAATGATTACAGGGATCTAGGCCAAAAGCTTAAGGAAAGGACCTCCAAGGTAGTATTTTCTGAAATATTACCAGTGTCATGCACTACCGCAGGGAGACAGTCAGAGATTAGGAAGGTTAATGCATGGCTAAGAAAGTGGTGCAGGAAGGAGGGGTTTGGGTTTTTAGAGCACTGGGACTCGTTTTCTGAGAGGTGCCATCTATATTCTAGGGACGGATTGCACCTCAATGAAGAGGGATCTTCTGTGCTAGGGGGGAGAATGCTAAAAAGGTTTGAGGAGATTTTAAACTAGGATGGAGGGGGGAGGGGAATGAAACAGATAATGGACTAAATGGAATAGAGGAGGATACAAGGTGGTATGGAGGTAGAATGGGGGCAAGTGCGAGTTTGACAAGCAGTGAGACACCCATAATAAATATAGATAATACTAGAAAACTTCTAAAGACTATACCAAGTGGGTGCAGAAAGGAAGGAGCAGATAAGATAATAGTACAGGTTGAAAAAAAACTTAAATGCATGCTTGCATTGCAGGCAAGAAGCCTGACAGATAAAATGGGGGAGCTTGAATTAATAGCTGCAAGGGAGCAGTATGATATCATAGGCATTACTGAAACATGGTGGGATGAAACTCATGACTGGACAGTTAATCTAGAGGGTTATTCCCTTTTTCGGAAGGATCGAACAAATAGAAGGGGAGGTGGAGAATGTTTATATGTTAAACCGGATCTAAAACCTATTAAAAGGGATTATGTTTATGAAGGGAATGATAAAAATGTAGAGACTTTGTGGATAGAAATTAGCAGTGGAGGTATAAGTATTAAGAATATGTTTGTGGGAATATGCTATAAACCACCAAATATCTGTGAGATTGAGGAAGCTAAAATACTTTTGCAAATGCAAAAGGCATCAAAACTGGGTCATGTTTGCATAATGAGGGATTTTAATTATCCAGACATAGACTGAGGCAATGAGATTAGCGTTACAACAAAAGGAAACAGGTTTTTGGGGGTGCTTAAAGACAATTATATGACCCAAATTATTGAGGAACCAACCAGGAACGGGACAATACTCGATTTGGTCATAATGTAGACAATGTAGAAGTAATAACAAATATTCAAGTCCTGGAACATTTGGGTAACAATGATCATAACATGGTCTCTTTTTAAAATAAATTATCAAAAAATAGATTTCTTGGGTTCAACAAAGACCTTAAACTTTAGTAAGGCAGATTTTAATAAACTGAGGTCTAATCTAGTAGTAATACAATGGGATGATGTTTTTGCAGGAAAAAATGTAGAAGATAAATGGGCAGTCTTTAAAACATTGTTAGAAAAGCATACTTATCAGTGTATACCCTTGGGTAATATAGAGAAACAAACCAGTCTAAACCAATGTGGCTAAATAAACAGGTAGGGGAGGAAATGGACAAGAAGAGGAAGGCGTTTAGATTCTTTAATTCAGAAGGGACGGAGACATCGTATCAGAATTATAAGGAATGTAACAAAAATTGCAAAAGGGCAATCAAATTAGCAAAAATGGATAATGAAAAAAGAATTGCAATAGAAAGTAAGGACAACCCTAAAAAGTTCTTTAAGTACCTTAATAACAAAAAAATGAGAAAAGAAAATATAGGACCCTTTCAGCGTGAGATGGGTAGGCAGATTATTGGAGATAAGAAAAAAGCTGAGGTATTAAACAAATTCTTTGCCTCTGTGTTTACCAGGGAAGAATCAAGTTCAATAGTAGTGCCGCAGGAGGAAGCCACAACATCCATATTAATGAACAATTGATTAACTGAGGAAAAAGTTCATAAGCGACTTGAAAAAATTTAAGTAAATAAGGCACCTGGCCCCGATGGCATACATCCAAGAGTTCTCAAGGAGTTAAGCTCAGTAATAGCAAAACCATGATATTTAATATTCAAGAACTACATTTCCACAGGCTCAGTACCACAAGATTGGCGTAAAGCAGATGTGGTGCCTATATTTAAAAAGGGAGCTAGATCACAACCAGGAAATTACAGACCTGTAAGCCTGACTTCAATAGTAGGGAAACTACTTGAAGGTTTAATACGGGATAATATTCAGGAATACCTAATGGAAAATAAATTTATTAGTAATAGTCAGCATGGATTTATGCAGTTGATGTGGTCTACTTAGATTTTGCAAAGGCTTTTGATACGGTTTCACACAAGAGGTTGGTGTACAAAATAAAGAAAATTGGACTCAGTAATAATATATGCACCTGGATTGAAAACTGGTTAAAAGACAGACAACAGAGGATGTCATAAATGGAACTTTTTCAGGTTGGGCTAAAGTCGTGAGTGGAGTACCTCAGGGATCGGTACTGGGACCCCTGCTTTTTAAATTGTTTATTAATGACCTTGAGATTGGCATAGAGAGCAAAGTCTCCATCTTTGCTGATGATACTAAATTGTGTAAGGTAGTAGAATCAGAGCAGGATGTAAAAAATTCTCTCCAGAAGGACTTGGAGAGACTGGAAACGTGGGCAGGTAAATGGCAGATGAGGTTTAATACAGATAAATGTAAGGTTATGCATTTGGGATGTGTAGGCGGACGCTCACAGAGGTATGCAAGGGAGACTGATTATAGTGAAATTAAATAAGCCTTTTATTGCCCCTTTTCCTTAACATCAGGAAACCATCCAAACAAGGGGTAAACAATGCTTCTATTCACTTGGGAGTATTTCTAGTGAAATACTATGCAGTTCACAACTCCCTTAGATAAGCATGTCTCCCAGCCCCAAACATATAGCATGAAATGAACAGATATAAAAAGTCTTGTAAATAAAAGTCTTATCTGTTCCTTGTGGTTTGGAGGGAAAATTTTCTCTGTCCCTGGTTGCTACCTTTTCTTCAGGGTTTGTCAGCATTCAGGTTTAGAAGTTTCCCCTGTGTCTTGAAAGCAGCTCTGCTGTTTCTTCTGGCAGGGCTCAAGACAAGTGTCTCCAAGTTCAGCTCAGGTGTGAGCTAAGGAGTCTCTCTTCCTGTCTCAAAAGACAGGCTTTTCTAAGTAATCTAATCAGGCAGGTGGTGTTTGTTAATTGACTACCAGCAGTTAACCACCACACTGCTGGATTAGAGGTACATTACCTGAACAGGGATAACTCCCCTATTACATACCTCCCCTGTTTGTGGGAAGCTCGGGCTTGCCACAGCCAAAGCCCATCCTTCCACTCTCATTCTAGATATCTCTGTGACTTGAATGAGAGTGGATGGAGGAAGAGAACCCTCAGTCCTGCTTGGATTGGAGCCCTTTCTCCAGTTTATTCGTGTCTCCTCCTGAAGGTGCTTGATATCAGCACTTCTCAGTCGCTCGAAGAGGACTTTTTCTAAGTATAGTCTTTTTGTTACGTGCGCGGTCATGAGATTTCCCTTGCGTCGGGTGCTCATCTTATTGTAGGCATACTTTATGGCAGCAGTTGCAGAGTGTTTAAAAACAGCCATTTGAGTTTTCCGCTCTTGAAGCTGACTCTCTGCCCTTTTCCCACTCAATGGGGTTGCTAGTTCAGCCTCTTTGGGGTTAAGTTGCAATTCCACACCCACTTCCAGAGAATGTCCCATCTTTTCAGCTTTATCATCTAAGGATTCTTCTGGTTTTGATTCAGCACGTGTACCTTCTTTTGTTGCCTGTTGGGTGGCTGAAGGTTTTGCTAGTGCTTGTTTAGGTGGTTCAAATTTTGCAACCTTGTCCTTCAGACGAGCGGTATTCCCAGCTCTCACTGTACCATTGTCTTCATGGGCTTTTGTGGCTGTGGGATACGGACGCTTAGTCAGGGTCAATAATTGTCCTTATAGGACTGTAATCTCATCCACGAGAGATCCGTGTTTTTTGAGTGCATCTTGCAAGTCTCTTCTCAGGGAATTTATCTGCATGCTTTGCTTTCTCTGAGCTTGCTTCCACATTTTTATTGCATTGTGATGCACTATGATTTTTTTTTGCTCGGGCCACAGTTACTTGTTTAAGTTTCTGGACCTTCTTGTGCTCCCTTTTGTGCCGGGTCACCTGGGTTCTAAGCTTGGCCTCTAGCGATGCTTTGGTGACGCTCAGGGTAGCCTTCAGTTTCTCATGCTGCTTTGCGGGGACATACTGGGTCATCAGACGTTCCTGCAGCACTTGAATTTCTTCTTTCAGTTTTAAGTTTTCTCTTTTTAATCTTGAATTTTCTCCTTTTTCAGTCTCTGTACTATTCAGGGCCTCTTTGCAGTCCTCCTTCCATTTACGCACATCGGCTTTGAGAATGACAGTCTCCTGGCGTGAGACTTCCTTCTATAGGTTGAGGGTCTGAAGCTCCTTCTGAGAGACTTTGAGATCTGTATCAAGATTGACAATAGTTTCTTTAGATATGTCCAGCTCCTCAGTGAGACTGTGTAGTTCCTTTCTGGAAACATCCAGATCTGTGCGGCAGCTGTTGGTCTTATGATGTGAGGCATCCAGTGCTCTGCGGAGTGTCTAAAACTCTTTCTGAGATACATCCACCTCTGTCCGGACATTGTTGACCTCCTGTTGTGAGGCATTCAGCTCTACGCGAAGAGTGTGAACCTCTTGCTGAAAGACTGTCATCTGCTGCCTCCTCATACATCCGCTTCAGCTTAGTCATCATTTTATCAGATTGGCTCTGCTTTTCATCCATGGCGGAAATAGTAGCATTTGCAGTATCTAGCTCAGTCTTGAGATCGTCCAATTCTGTCCTGGCTGCAGAGTACATTGCGAGCACATGTTCCTGTAGCTTCACGTTATTTTTCAGTAGCTCCGCGTAACCATCTTTCTTTTGTTTCAATTGTTCACGGAGTATATCACAGTCACGCCTGGCATTTTTCAGGGCATCCTCAGGGCTGGTCAAGGGATCGACACTCACTGGTTCCGGCTCCGCTTCCCTGGGATGGTTGGTTGAGGGTTCCTCACTGTTGGCACCGGACAGACACTTCTTTGGGGTACACGACTTCTGCCTTGGGCCCTCTGGATATTCGGTTAACCACGGAATGAATTCTCCATTTTCTCTAGGCTGCAGGGCAACTCGGCCCCCCTTTTCCTCCACAGGATCTGCGGACGTGTCTGTTCCTTCCACGGTAAGTGAAGAACCGCTTTTCTTTTTCCGCCTTTTTAATTTGGATGACACCGTCCCTTCAGGGATACTGGGGTCTCCATCTTCATTTGAAATTTTAGCAGCATCACTGGATCCACCCGGCTTTTCTTGCAACTGTAATAGCTGACGGAAATATTCGGTGATCCACTGCTCCCGCTCTTTCTCCTGCTGATCATATTCGTCATCAAAGGGAGCTGTCTTTTTGGTTTGTGCCGAGTTCAGACACCCCCACCATTCTTGGGGTGTTTTGTGGGTGTGACTCGGTTCAGGTTCCCAGTAAGAGATGTCTTCCTCTTTATTGGACTGGAAGGGCCACTCTTCCATGGGGTAGGGTTCATTACAGGAACGCTGCATCTTGTCCTCCATTTTTAGGCTATCAGGTGTAATTTTCTTCCTGACCTCAGGAGGCGCTATTGCAGCTGTTGCCACTGTATTTGCTAGAACCCACAATTGTGGTAGTCCTACAGGTGGGCATATTTTGCTTGTAGAGGTCGTAGCTCTCACAGGCATCTCTGTAGACTTTTTCTTTCTTGGGTAAGCTTTACAATATCAGCAGTACTGTGCATGCATTTTCTCTTATCAGGTATACAAGATGTGCAGTTGCTAGGTAAAAACATCTATTTGCTTTACACCATTTACTTGCTAGGGTTAATCTCTCATTAGGTATGCTGAATGTGTAGATGCTAGGTAAAAACTTCTGTTTGCTTTACACCATTTACTTGCTAGGTCCAATCTCTCTGCTTCAGCCAAATAATGTGATTTTCTGTTTGAGTTCAGTCTCAACTATGGGTATAATGACATTCACTCTTCACACTTTGGGATACCTTATACACAGTTCAGCAATTCCTTTTTTTCTAGTAGGCAATTTTACCCTCAGCACTTGTTTACTGATAATTCCCCTGCTTCAGCACAGTCTTGCATCAATTTTCACATTTTCCTGCATATACTCCATTCACAACTGGTAGTCCTATGCGGTGTGGCAGACTTCACTTGCAGAATCACTACCGCTCATGGGTCACCATCTGTATTCACTGCTTCAGCTAAACATTTGAAAATAACAAACGACTATCCCTTTCAAGGGCTAACTCACTTCTTGAACCCTGACTATGGCTGGAAGGCAAACCCCCTATTTCAATGACCATAATACACTTTATTGTGATAGGCAAATAAAGTTTTACTTGCTTCAGCAGTCTCTCTCTCTCTCCTCTTGGGATTGGGGAAAAGAGTCCATCTGTGGTTTTGTAAGTTTCAGTGCAGTGGTGTGTATCACTTTAACTCTGGTCTCTGCTGCATGAGATTTTTTTTTTTTAAAGTTGCTCAGACTGTTTGTAGGCAAAAAGCATTAAAAAAATTCCACAGAACAAATCTCTGGTCCTTTCTAACTTCAAAGACCACCTCTCGTCCCACTTCAGACACCATTTGTAGGCGGACGCTCACAGAGGTATGCAAGGGAGACTGATTATAGTGAAATTAAATAAGCCTTTTATTGCGCCTTTTCCTTAACATCAGGAAACCATCCAAACAAGGGGTAAACAAAGCTTCTATTCACTTGGGAGTATTTCTAGTGAAATACTATGCGGTTCACAACTCCCTTAGATAAGCATGTCTCCCAGCCCCAAAAATATAGCATGAAATGAACAGATATAAAAAGTCTTGTAAATAAAAGTCTTATCTGTTCCTTGTGGTTTGGAGGGAAAATCTTCTCTGTCCCTGGTTGCTACCTTTTCTTCAGGGTTTGTCAGCATTCAGGTTTAGAAGTTTCCCCTGTGTCTTGAAAGCAGCTCTGCTGTTTCTTCTGGCAGGGCTCAAGACAAGTGTCTCCAAGTTCAGCTCAGGTGTGAGCTAAGGAGTCCCTCTTCCTGTCTCAAAAGACAGGCTTTTCTAAGCAATCTAATCAGACAGGTGGTGTTTGTTAATTGACTACCAGCAGTTAACAACCACACTGCTGGATTAGAGGTACATTACCTGAACAGGGATAACTCCCCTGTTACAGGATGCAAGAATAAAAAGGCAACTTACAAATTAAATGGAGATATTTTGGGGGAATCCTTGATGGAGAAGGATTTAGGAGTGCTTGTAGACTGCAGGCTTAGCAATAGTGCCCAATGTCATGCAGTAGCTGCAAAGGCAAACAAGATCTTATCTTGCATCAAACGGGCAATGGATGGAAGGGACATAAACATAATTATGCCCCTTTACAAAGCACTAGTAAGACCACACCTTGAATATGGAGTACAATTTTGGGCACCAATCCTAAGAAAACACATTATGGAACTAGAGAGAGTGCAGAGAAGAGCCACCAAATTAATAAAGGGGATGGACATTCTAACTTATGAGGAGAGGCTAGCTAAATTAGATTTATTTACATTAGAAAAGAGGCGTCTAAGAGGGGATATGATAACTACATACAAATATATTCGGGGACAATACAAGGAGCTTTCAAAAGAACTATTCATCCCATGGGCAGTACTAAGGACTCGGGGCCATCCCTTAAGGTTGGAGGAAAGAAATTTCACCAGCAACAAAGGAAAGGGTTCTTTACAGTAAGTGCAGTTAAAATGTGGACTTCATTACCCATGGAGACTGTGATGGCAGATACAATAGATTTGTTCAAAAAAAGGTTGGACATCTTTTTAGATGGGAAAGGTATACAGGGATATACCAAATAAGTATACACGGGAAGGATGTTGATCCAAGGATTAATCCGATTGCCAATTGTTGGAGTCAGGAAGGAATTAATTTTTCCCCTTAATGAGGTTTTTTGTTTGCCTTCCTCTGGATCAATAAGTATAGATATAGGATAAAGTATATGATGTCTAAATTTAGCATAGGTTGAACTTGATGGACGGAAGTCTTTTTTCAACCTCATCTACTATGTAACTATGTAACTATGTAAGAGAGATAAGAGACTAAAAGAGATAAGGTGATGATCAGAGAGAGGAAAGGGGGAAATGGAGAAATCAGAGAGAGAACAGTTTTCGGTGAAAACCAGATCCAGGTAGTAGCCATCCTTGTGGGTGTTGGTTGCAGTCTATTGGTGAAGGCCAAAAGAAGAGGTTGGAGAGAGAAAGCATGGGAGAGAGGGGTCATCAATATCGAAGTTGAAGTCTCCGAAGACAACATAAGGGGAGTCAGAGGAGAGAAAGAAAGAGAGCCAGGATTCAAAGTCAAAGAGAAAAGACAGAAGGGAGATGAGTAGAGATAGGTGGGCGATAGATGACATGACTTGGAGAGGGAGAGGAGAAAAAAGCTTGACAGTGTGAGCCGCAAATGAAGGAAAGAATGAAAGGGAAATATAGGAAGGGTTCTCTAACTGCAGATTTAGAAGTGGGAGAGCGTTTCATCTCCACCCTTGCTATCAGTGCAAGTGATGAAGGGACTGTGACGTCATGAAATACATAGGACGTCACATTGCCCGACACAATTCCAGTGTCAGCTGTCTCTTAAGAGCTTTGTGAACCCTACTGGGACCTTTTAAACCTTGATTATTGTTATTTGCTTATGTGGCCGTTGGAGGTTAATTGAAAGTATTCTCCTGTGCTGCTACTATCCTAAATGATTGGAGTGACCGGATTAACCCCACAGCTGATTCTCTTCTATTCTGAGCCATCTGCAATGTTTTGGCTCTAGGAACAGCTGCTGCAGCAGACATCGGCACTTGATGCATTTGGAGCCTTATCACTATCATTTTGCTCTGTGACCGGAGACACAGGGGGAGGAGGCATTGCCCCATATGAACAGCTGATTGAGCTGAATCATTGTCTTGCATCGTCTGTTGGTGCCCTGCTTTTACCATCAGTCCGCGGATCACGGAGTACAGGAGGGAGGCAACACTGAGTTATATTGCCTTCAACACCAGCTGCTTCAGCTCACAAAGCCGCGGAACATCTTTACTCCGAGCCCCCCTTATTACCACCAGCTTGGCTCTATGGGACACAGGAGAGAGGCAATTCAGAGGTTTCGGCATCCACACGAACTTTTGTTCTAGCCCAGATAAGCATTTTTTCTTTTATTCTTGACTGTCCACATTCTAATTGACTGTTTGTCCATAAGCACAAATAAATGCTATTTTTATGAGGTTTACCTCTGTTGCGCTTCCCTTTTGGTGGTTCGTATTGTACCTGCAGTCAAATTCTATGTTTGTGTTTCAATTACTGACCTGTAAAAACTTTAAATGTAAAATTATTTTTGCTTTTACTTCTGCCATATGTGAGCTTACCACTCCCAGCCTACATCAACCAACTGTATGATAGGACGTGGGATTACCTTACCTACAGTAAGCTAGCAGACATTCATGCTCTTGCGCCATATAACTGGCTGTTACTACAGTATCACTATAAAACAATAATTGAATGCAATGATTCTGTTAGCATGAATATTTTTTATTTCTAACCAACTATATGAGGTTATCAGTATGAGTAAAAAAAAATACATTATCCAACAAAAGTACTAAAGGAATATAAACATAACATTGATAATATATGACACACCATTTGTTTTGTAGTGTTGATGGGAATGATGTAAGTATATTCAAAAAATTATTGGAAGTTTAAAGTTTTTTCAAAATTGGAAGAAAGATTTTAAATTACCGGAAACGTAATGAGTTCTTTATTACCAAGACACTCAACAGCTTTAACCTAGTTAATATGAATTACTGCCTCATCGTTTACATTGCAAGACCTTTATGAACTTAATATTGGAAAGATGGCTGGAAATTAGATGATTTCACATTGGAAATATGTTTGGACATTAGATGAATAGATGAAGTTTGGAAGGAAGAATACTGGCACTTAGCAAAATAAGCTATGAGGATTTGCACTTTTTTCCAACTTTTGACACCAAATGAGAGGTCATTGGGGTAAGTCATTTTTGTGTCTCTTTTTTTTATGCCTTGGCTGGTTGTTGAAATCAGTGTGTTTAGTAATGAACAAAGCAATACGTGGGGTGACCTGTCTTTATCTAACACTTTAAGTGCCAAAAGGGTTGCGGCATCATAGTGCCACACCCCACCTGGCACTTCGTGCTCGCCTGAATGCTCCTGAAGAACGATCACATGATCGCGGTGTCACTGATGACAGAATAGAAGAGGAGTCCTCCTCTTCCGATCCTTTTATTGTCAGATCACATTCTGCACTCCTGTCCTCCCCTAGGATAAAGGGCTAATATAATATGACATATGTCATGGAGCCCTAGGAGTGCCACATCCCATGAAGTACAGTAGTAGTTACTGTACATGAAATGGAACCCAAAGTTTTAATGTCTTGCAATCTGCCAGGAGGTAAAGTGAATAATAAAGAAGGTGGTGATGATGAAGAGGGAGAGACCTGTAAGGGGATATAATGGTACTTGGCCGAGTGTGTCCCATTTATTAAACAAATCATTGAATAGCTTACTAATAGTTATGTGAATGTACAACAAATTAAATAAAAAGCAAAATTGCATACATAGCTTATAAATAGTCTGTATAATTTTTACAATGCAGCAAATTAATAAAGGGGATGGACAATCTAATTTATGTGGAGAGGCTAGCTAAATTAGATTTATTTACATTAGAAAAGAGGCATCTAAGAGGGGATATGATAACTATATACAAATATATTCGGGGACAATACAAGGAGCTTTCAAAAGAACTATTCATCCCAAGGGCAGTATCTTGCTTCTGCGTCATTCCAGACAACTGTGGGCATAGTGGGCGGGGTCTCGCAATCTACATTCTCGCTGGCCTTTACCCAGTTTCTATGTGCACTGAATAGACGCGCTAGGAATTATATTCATTTTCCTATAGAACACACAGAGTGGCTGGAAGTGAGGAATGGCTTTTATGCCATAGCCGGGATACCATGTGTGATGGGTGCAATCTATTGCACCCATGTTGCTTTGATCCCGCCTAGTCAGAGTGAGCATGCTTACCGCAACCGTAAGCACTACCATTCCCTGAATGTACAGGTGGTATGTGATGCCACGATGAAGATTATGCATGTGGTAGCCAAATTCCCTGGTTCCAGTCACGATTCCTCTATCCTGAGAAACTCATCAGTCTTCCATGCTTTTGAAGAAGGCTATTTTGGACCTGGTTGGCTGGTGGGTGAGTACATATTATGATGTGTTAAGAAACAACTCTAGTTTTTCTATGAACTGTTGAATGTAATAATGTTAACACAAATTGTATCATATTTGTGCATGATGGATTATAGGTGACTCAGGATACGGAATTAGGCCGTGGCTGTTGACCCCGGTGGCAAACCCTCAATGTGAAGCAGAGGAGAGGTATAATGTGGCACATATATCTACATGATCCGTCATAGAGAGGACATTCGGGCTTCTGAAAACACGATTCAGGTGTTTAGATACAGTAGAACTGGTGGGGCACTTCAATATAAGCCTGCTAAAGTGTCAGATATTATAATTGCATGTTGCATTTTGCACAATCTGGCACTTCGCAATAATTTAGAAACCGACATACGTCAGGGCTTGGAGGAGGAGCATCCTGTAAATTTACCAGCTGACACTCAGCAAACAGCCTGTGGTGTGGAGACACGTCGGAATGTCATAAACACATATTTTTCATGTAAGCAAATACATATATGTTCATAGTACTACATAGATGTATTAATTCATTGTAATGATAAATACATGTGTCCAAATACCATTCACTTAGGAAACAGATGAATATGGTTCTCACACCTTTCTCTTCTCTGCTGTGTGGACAATTGCATGTGGCACCGGTACTGCTGCGACACACTTTATTCGAGCAAATACCCAGTATGTACCTGGCAGATACCTGGAATGCACCGCTCCTCACCTCAGACAAGCCCCATTGCGTTTGCCTTCCCAGCCATGGTTCATGCCTGGCTGACGGGCGGCTGATCTGTTAAATGATAATGATTAGGATTTAATAGGCTGCAATGCTTCGCGTCTACCAGATGTCATAAATTCATGAATTGTAATGCAGTTGTAGCCTTGAGCTCCCGCAGCTCCTTGAGACCCCCCTCCCTTTGAGCAGCTCGATCGCGGGTGACGAAAGACCCGACGGCTGCTTCCAAGGGTGGGGCTGGAGCAGGGAGCAGCGCGGCTTCCCCTGCCTGCGGCCGGTTGCCAGGGACGTGATCGGGCCGTTGCTAAGGCCGCGATCGCGTCTCTAAGGTCCCGGCGGCCGGTGAAGCAGGGCGCCGCCATTGGGATGCGGGTTGCGCATGCGCAGGGATGCGTAGGCGCAGGGAGAGCCCCAGAGACAGGGCAAAGTCGCGCGAGCATAGGGACAGCTCAGGGAAGGTTGAGACAGCCCGGGAAAGCTTGCGCAAGCGCAGTGCAGGTTAGGAAAAGCCCGCGAACCCCTAGCCTACCAGGGAAGGCTCTGAGCTGGGACTACATATCCCATGAGCCTCTGTATGCCCCACGTGACACCAGGGAGCCAATAGGGCTTAGGAAGGCCAGGCAGGCAAAAAGATACATTGTTTGGGCTGCAGCACGTTTGTCAGTTGGAGCTGGGGAGCTGTGAGGGAAGGAAGGGTGCAGAGAGCATGTGCAGCTCCTGCATCGAGTAAGGTCCCCCACATCCCAAGTAAGGCCTCAACTCCCCACCAGGTTAGTGGGTAAGTGTTGAGGGACGGCCCAAGACAGGGACGCTGCCCTTAGTGCGTGTGTGTGTGCTGTCTTGTCAGGATCACGGCTGGCAGGGCGGTGAGGCCTGAGAAGAAGGCATAGTGCTAGTGTGCAGCAAGTTGCTGTACGCGTTCCGAAGTTTGCATTGCGTAGTGTAGTGTTAGTGTTAGGGTTCAGTGAGTGTCAGGACTGGGATGAGTTAGGGGAGTGGGCAGGTTATTACCCCGCAGGCCCTAGGAGTTTTCCCCAAGCCACCCCAGGTTGCGGAACATCAGGGACAGGCCCTAGGTTAGTGTTCCTGTCACGTTAGGGTTAGTTAGGGATAGACAGGGATAGCGGCGATTGCTGTTCCCGTGATGCGGTTGGTGTTGCCGTGATTCGGTTGTGTTCCCGTGAAGCGGTGGGACCCTCGTTGGGGTTCCTGGAGAAGTACCTGGATAGGATCAGACGGATGCATCGCACGTCTGACCCTTTTAGAAGAGTGTTGCAGGCCCGAGCATCGGAGTGCTCGGAAGGTATTCAATATATATGTGCACCAACAGGCCTAACACATTAATTAGTGACTGCGCAGTCACCCACGTTCTCTACTAGAGTGCGGGACATTGGGTGGGGATTCTCGGGACACTGGGTGGGATCACCTAGTGTTGGGAAGCGTCCTGCGCGACGCAGTAAGTGTCTCCTCTAGAGAGGGACACAGGTTATGATGTTATGATATGTTTTCTTGCATGTTCAGTAAAGTCCCTAGTTAATATATATATCTGTGTGAGTATCGATTATTGTGATTGGCCTGCGAGGAACCACTCCCCGTCTGGTGGGAGCCATCGCAGGTGGAGGCGCTGCATCGTTGGAAGTAAGTACCCCTAGTATAAATGCCCCAGGTTCCCCATGGCGGAAGCTCAGCCCTCCTGTGAGCCAACAGGTATTGCACCACACTGAGAAGTAGTCAGATACACCTACACACCCCAATCTCACTTAAGGGGGGGGGAAAGAGGGCTACACAGTATATATATATATACTGTGCAGTATTGCAGCCAGCGGGATTAAAATGCTTCAATCCCTGCCTGGAAAATAACGCAATGCACTCGGGCAGAAAACAGTCACAAACCTCAATACACCCGAGTATACCCGAATTCGTGGGACTAGCCCAGCTCGAATAAAGTGTGTCGCCAGTGTATGTCATTCATCAAGAGGTTGTATTATACTTCTTATCACTAAAAGGTGTTGTGTGTACGTGAGGAAATAATGTGTACTAAATCTATATTTTCTGTACATGCTCTTTTTGGTTATGCATACACAATAAACCTACTATGTCGATAGCCAATAGCTAGTGCAGTATGGTTACATACAATTTTTCTTTTGGAGTGTGACATGTGTGTCACAATGATGTGTAGACTATTGTGTATTTAAGATCATATTTGACGTATTCTAGATTTTGTTTCATATCACAATTGTCACTTCTGTGTGTTGCTTACCTTAATGAATATGTCATGACAATGATTTATATTCATTCATGTTTTCTTTTTCAAGGTATATCACTCCAAGGACTGCTCATGGTATGTTTTTGAATTCACATCTGTAATAAGATGTGCAAACCTCGATACAGGTATAGTTACAGGATGTATAAAGAAAACGTAATGAAAAAGATGTGACAATTGAAATATGTCATTTCTGTATTGTGTCCGTGCGTTTATCTACACTTGGTGGTTATTGTGCAGTGTGTTTTCAAATCATTACGTACATTACATAACATGTAATTTTGGCAACGTAACAACATCCATTCATGCACATAAGCGATGTTAACACTCAATGCATGTTTGTATGAAAAGACCCAAATGTGGTAGACATCATTAACATTGCAATGAATGTGATTATTTATTCTCTCACTTCATCTTCATGTTGATTACTACATTGTCACATGTGTATGTATAAGTGAAAGATGTGTGTTGATTTGACGTACATCTAACATTTGTCAAAATGCTAACACCATTCCAAAGTATAGTTCTTTGAATTCTCAACTTTTCCTAAATCATTCAACACAATGACAATGTAGTTAATAAAATTTTTATTTCATTCACGTTAGTTATTCATAATGATCATGATCCTTTATAACTACTGTCAACATATGAACATAAATGAAGTAGACATGTGCATACGCACACATTTCAGCAACATAGTGTGTGTGTGTGTTTAAGTTTTTGTGTGATGCATGTATTTCTACCAGAAATAATATAAACCAACATAATAATGTTGCTTTTATCATCGGCGTCACTTAGCTATGTATGTGTTCAACGTTTACTAATAACACTAAACTATAGTTACTCGTGTGAATTAAATGTACACACAAATGTTCATGGTTAAATGATCTGTACCTAACATTCATTAGCTCATGCATGTTAGGTTACCACTACAACAACACAGGTGATAATATAACTGTCACACGACTAAAAAGTTTCTATCACCTCCCTATTGTTATTGTGTACGTTCAGATACAATGTCTACGAGTTGTTATGTAGCATTTACATTCTTTGACAAGTCACACGTGAGATTATAATATATAGTAAATTAATGTGTTTGCTGAGTGATAATGTTGGTTGCATATATCACATGGCAATACATATAATGTTAGTAGAAAATAAAAAAATATCAATTTAAGTTCTAACTTCAGTGCTTAGCAACATCATTATGATAATTAAGTGCATAGTAAATATTTGCACAATAGGATAACATTATGTAGTGATTGTTAATCTGCGCACTAATCATTGAAAGCATTGTTACATATTTATTATAATAGTTGTTCGCTAGTCGTCACAATCATCTAATATAACGGTTGGCCCCTCTGAAATCATACATTGGTCCCATGTATCCTCGACAACTGTGAAATACAGCAAACACATGATGTTCAAAGATGCCACATTTATCTATGTTTCAGTATGACAACGCTTAACACATCTCTATATGATTGTGGATATGCACGCATAAGTTACGTATATGTTTAAACTGCAAGGATAAAACTACAGATACAGAACTATCTAATTTTTCAAATGGCGTTGCTGGAATTACTACTGATATGTTTGTTCCGGTGCCTGTATACATAATAATGTGCGCGCACAAGTCTGTTGCGCGCGCACGTCACGAATGTGTGGACTAAGTCTTAGCGCATGCGCAAAACGATGTGTACGCTGTGCGTTCAATACATGTCCCTCCATGGTGCTGCTAGCAGTACGCATATCATGGCTGATAGTTATGTATGGAAGCAAAACAAATTCACTTCTACACACGTACATATCGAAAAAATTTAAACGGACGTGTGCCCACGACCAAAACGGACGATCAGCCAATGAGCGAACAAAATACGTGTGACGTCATGTTAAGGCACCGTGAAATGCACGCAAACACCCCTCCCACTGAATGAACATTGGCCTCCAGCGCTGTGCACGCACACCCCGCTGACGTGCGCGCATGTCACACTGCACTGACCGTAACAATAAGCTACGGGCACAACCAATACTGTTTCACGCGCGCACGTCGGTTGGGGGTGGGGCTTGCATCAGTAACCATTTTAAGGACGCCTTGGGACATGACCATGTTCCCACATCATATGTGGGCAACACTTTGTTTTTATATGTTGAATGCTAAACAATGAGGTGTGTGTGTTACAGTTAGTGTAACATGTTGAAATGATACTTTAAAAGCGATAATAATCTAGGATTTAGGACTCCGTCACCAATGTGTAGTAATGGTTCGTCATGTAGTATATTGTTATAGGAAATAATGTCTTTGTGCACGCTACATGTAAGGCTGTCTGCAATGTTAAGCTGTATCCACTCATTTGGCTAACAAATTGTGTCTATTATTAATGTACACATATATCATTTGAGTAAAGGCATAACGAAATTTGGATTTACCATTCTTGTAGAAGTTAAAACTTATTTGGCTGCAACAACTCGCTCCAGGAAGGCTCAACAGTATCATCCATGGTTGAGGCAACCGTTGAATCCTGAATCAGACACATCTCTGTGAGGCCGTCATATGGATCTGCAGTGGCTTCTTCAAACAAGACGTCCGGAGGTACGTACAGTTGTTGGTTGTTTTCACATCCACATTGGTATTGGCCATATAAGTTTTGATACATATCATAGTAGTTATGTCCATCTTGCATCTGGTCTTGATGAATGGAGGGTGCAGGTATATCAGCAGACGCGACAGTCTGTGCGGCTTCAATGTAACTGGTATTAGGCAAAAATATGATATTTAACAGAAGATATGTTCCATGTTCCATGGTAGTTTAAATGATGGCGCAACATGCCAGCATCCATATCGTTGATCTTGCCGATCATGGACACGCTCAAAACATTCATTTGCAGATAAAGTGAATCGTACAGAAGTTTTAAAATTTGATTGTTTGGCTGGTTCTTGGTAGTATGGATATTTCTTTTGGATCAAGTCATAGATTTCCCCCACGGTTGCCTTTTTCTCTTGCGTTGACTCGATTGCTTCATAAATCAAAAATTTGTATGATTTACGTGGATGGCTGTGCAATGTGGAAGCTCCTGCCATTTCTTCTCTCTTCAAGTGTACAGTGTCTAAGTTGAACGCATACGGATGTCTGCTGAATGTGTGAATAGTTACATGTTATATTCGCGGTTTGTTCCAAGGTTATAATACAACCTAACAGTTATACGCCTAGGTTTTCTCCCACAAGAAATTTGTTACAATAATTGGCTGAAATTCTTTGTCTAAGATACCCTCTTTTCACAGGAATCGAAACTTTACTTTCGGCTTAGGCAATCAAAATGTGCAAAACAAGTTTACTCTTTTAATCACAATAACAATGTACATCTACAGTGCTATGATGAACAGATTTCTGCTTACACTTAGCTAAAATTAACCATACACACACATCTCTATCTTTGTCTCTTTTTCTGTTTTTCTCTCTCTCTGTTTCTCTCTCTATTTCTCTCTCTGTTTCTCTCTCGGTTTCTCTCTCTTTCTCTCTCTGTTTCTCTCTCTCTCTCTTTGACTCTCTCTGTTTGTCTCTCTTGATATATACATACAGTGACGACCAACTTTATCTAACTCGGCTAGTTCCGCAAATTTGGGTATATCCCGGTGATGTTCGGTTTTGTACCGTTTTCGGCCGGAGTGTATTGCGTTATTTTCCCGGCTGTGATTTAAGCATTTTATTCCCGCTGGCTGCAATACTGCAATGCCGTGTAAAAACACATGGGGGCGTTTGCGAGCTGTTGTCTTTAAAGCCGTCCCCTATAACCCCTAACATACAGTACTGTACATTTTTATTCATAGTGTACATGTGCATGGGGTCTCCGGAGCTGAACCGCGTTGATTTCAGGTCGGGGGACCCCCTGCTTCCCGAGATACAGCCCCCTTTATGAGGTGCCGGTATCCCTCTGCATTTAAAGGTCCTGATCACGTGACCGCGACCTGTAAACCAAGCAGAGGGATACCGGCACCCCCTAAAGGGGCCTGTATCTCGGGAGCAGGGGGTCCCCGGACCTAAAACCACAGCGGTTCTTCTCCGGAGACCCTCTGCACATCTACACTGTGAATAAAAAACATATATAAATAAACACTCGTTCCTTACCTTAGCGGCTATGTGCTATGGTAACGAAGCAGCATTTCTGTATTTTTAATAATATTGTACAGTGAGCAGGGGGTTCCCTGAGCCAGAAATTAATGCTCAGGGAATGCCCTGCTCCTGCACAATATTATTAAAAATACAGAAATGCTGCTTCATTACCATAGCGTATAGCCGCTAAGGCAATGAAGGGGTTAACTCACCGTGCCCACTTTATTGTGGGTAGCGGGGGTGGGTGAAGGAGGTATTTGGCCCTTGGTGTGAGTTTAGGACTTGCGGGGGGGTTGCGGGTGCACTTAACCCCTTCACGACCGTAGCAGTTAATACCGCTACGGTCATGAAGGGGTTAAGCCCTCCCGCTACCCCCGCAAGCCCTAAACAACCACCGTTGGGGCTAATACCCCCTTCACCCACCCCCACTACCCACAATAAAAAAAAACTCACACACAGCAGCCGCCAAAAAATAAATAAATAAATCTAAATAAATAAATGACTTTAAATAAATACATTTGAAATACATTTTTATTTATAGTGTAGATGTGCAGGGGGTCTCCGGAGCTGAACCGCATTGGTTTCAGGTCAGGGGACCCCCTGCTCCCCGAGATACAGCCCCCTTTATGAGGTGCCGGTATCCCTCTGCGTTTAATGATCCCGATCACGTGACCGCGGCCTGTAAACCAAGCAGAGGGATACCGGCACCCCCTAAAGGGGCCTGTATCTCGGGGAGCAGGGGGTCCCCGGACCTAAAACCACAGCAGTTCTGCTCCGGAGACCCTCTGCACATGTACAGTATAAATAAAACACATATATAAATAAACACTCGTTCCTTACCTTAGCGGCTATGTGCTATGGTAATGAAGCAGCATTTCTGTATTTTAATAATATTGTACAGTGAGCAGGGAGTTCCCTGAGCCAGAAATTAATGCTCAGGAGACCCCCTGCTCCTGCACAATTTTATTAAAAATACAGAAATGCTGCTTCATTACCATAGCGTATAGCCGCTAAGGCAATGAAGGGTTAAGGCAGAATAAACAATATTTACATTACATACATATTTTTAATGTGTGTTTAAAACCTCCCTGCCTTCACTGTAATCTATGTAAAAAAAACTCCCCCTATTGTGTGTTTTAAACTTCCCTGCCTTCACTGTAATCTATGTAAACCCCTCCCCCTATTGTGTGTGAAGCTTCCCTGCCTTCACTGTAATCTATGTAAAAACCCCTCCCCCTATTGTGTGTGAAGCTTCCCTGCCTTCACTGTAATCTATGTAAAAAACCCTCCCCCTATTGTGTGTGAAGCTTCCCTGCTTTGACTAATCTGTGTAAACCCCCCTCCCCCTATTGTGTCAGTTAAATCTGCCTGGCCTGTGTTTTCTGTGAGTGCAGTGTACTGTATGTAAATGTGGGGAGGGGGATCACGTGTAAATAACCACACCCACACCCACTACCCACTCACTACCCACCTGCACATGGCCCCTCCGCTGCTGCAAAAAAGAGACAAAAATTAAAACATACAAAGTAATGTCCCCATACCCCTTAATCACCAACCGCTACAGTCATTAAGGGGTTAACCCACCCTCACCCACCACTCGGGATGCCTACATACCCTCCCACACTAACTCCCCCCCGTGAGGCCTAACCACCCAGTACCCACAAGGGAGGCCTACCCACATACCGTTGGGGAAACACCCCCCCCCCACCCACAGTACCCACAATAAAAACAGTACAGTGACCCACAATAAACAGCCTTATATTTATTAAATACATTACCCACCCCCTGTGCCCCCCCCATAAATACAAGATTTATCCTTTTACATACAGGGTTCATAACGCAGCCCCACGCGAGTCCCCGGTGGGCTGGCGGGGCACCTGGACAGACCTACAGTTTACCAGCAGCCCTTTTTACACAGGTTCTGGAGTCCTGCTGGTGGATCCTGCCAGCACCATGGCCCCCAGGTGGTCTCCTTGGGCTCACCGTGGGCCACAATTGGGTCCCCACGGTAGGCCCGCGGATGTCTGGGAGCCCCGGGTCAGACCCACAGGTGTCTGCTGGGCCTCGGGTGGTTCCCTCAGGGGTCTGGGGAACTCACGGGTGCTCACTATGGGTCCACAGTGCCCCCACAGAAGTGGGACCACACATCATCATCCCCGCACCTACGGGTCGGCGGTGCCCCCACAGAAGTGGGACCACACATCGTCATCCCCGCATGTGTCACCCATGGAACCACCAGCCTGATACCCTTGGGATACTCTGATTGGCTGTAGTACGTTACATCCTTTTTCCCCCCAAGTCTCTGTCACATGGTATACTAGAGCCAATCAGAGTAGGGATGGAGTTCCCACGCTCTGATTGGCTACCATACCATGTGAGGGCGGCCATGTGTCTTTTCATGACGTCATCTTAAAGGCAATTGAAGCAAAGCCATTCTGATTGGCTGTGCTTTCATTGCCTTTAAGTGACGTCATCATTTTTTTTTTGTCGGCCAAAACACATGGTTTTCACGGCCCAATCAGGACCGTGGGAACCATAACGAAAAATGTGACGTCATAGGCCTTTAAAAGCCTATGTCGTCTCATTTTGAAGCCAGACACCGCGGAGGAAGGACCTCCGGGCAAGAAAGAAGACCAGGGCGTGGCCGCAGACGGGGAGAAGACCCCGCCCCGCCCCGCTGGAAGGAGATAGAAGAAAGAAGAATACAGATGAAGATGGATTACAAATAGAAGACCCGTGGATTGATTTGGATTTTTAGATTAATGTTTATTTTTTTATGGTTTATTATTTTATGGGTTCCTGATCGTGGATTGGTTCGTGAGTAAGCTGCGCAACGGGAATCGGTGGGGGCGAGTAATGGTAAGTGAACTAAAGAAATGTATTTTATTTAACCTGTTAATTTTTTTAAAAGCTTTTTTAACATGTGTATTTTTTTTTTGTGGTATATCATTTCTTGCCACTGTATGTATGTATGTATATATGTCTAGAGAGATATATACATACAGGGTAAGAAATTATGTTGTTTTAAAAGCTTGATTTGATGTGTTTTAAATTAATTTGTCTATGCTGCTATGCTTTATTGTGAGTTTAAAGTATTTTAAAATTAGATAGATGTATTCCTTGGTATTGTATTGTGTGTTTGAGGGAGGTCAGCGATAGCCTTGGTTTTAAAGGTTGGATTTTGGTTGGTACTTATATTTTTTCACAGGCTAAATTATTCTGCTCCAGGTGTGAATTAGTTAATTGTTTCATTGTTCAGGATGGAGTGTGAATTGTTTAGGGATGTAAATAATGATTGCTAATTGATTTTTGTTTACTTGGTTGATTCATTTGCAGAATGTATATGGTGCATAGATTTTATGCATCACATATATTGGAGTGTGAGGTGTTTCATTGGCTTGTGATGATATAGATTGTGAGATCAGTTAGGATTATTAAAGGAAATTGATTTTAATGTAGTGTCTGTACGGAGAAGTGTTTGGTTGTAGGACAGTATGGTTTTGATAACCCTTCTACATTTATTTGTATATTGGTTCATCGTGTGTATATATACTGTGTATATATATATATATATACTGTATATATATATATCTGTATATATATACAGTATATATATATATATATATGGAACACACAATAGATGCCGCAATCAAATCACCCTTGTGTGATTAAATAATCAGTTAACCAGAAGTCAAGGTAAAAGGTAACCCTCTGGTGGTGCTACCGACCCAAGGGAATAATATGACTAAAAAGGAGGGAGAGTAGGGTCAAAAAGGTGCACTCAAATGCTGAATTATGAAAAATAGAAATGGACTTTATTAACAAAGAGTATAAAAAACACAAAAGACAGACCCACACAATTCACATGTCAGATCGCTATGCGACACAGCGTAAAAACATCAAAGAGGTACAATTGGTCTGATAAGAGCCAAAGCAGGGTAACAATATATCATTACAAATATAACATAACAGAACTAGGGGAAAAATATTTCTCCCCAAGTAATGTTTACTGAGATCGGCCGATCCAGAACAAGAGTAGCAATGAATATAAATGGTAAGTAGATACAGACCACAAGAGAAAAATTGGATATATATTGTAGTAAATGTACATAAACCTCTTAATGATGATGAAAGATAATTAGACACATAGCTAGAAATACATACAGTTGTGACCCTTAAATGTGCTGTAAATCAGCTGAATAAAGTGATGCCCAGATTGAGCTGCACATGTAAAATAAGTAGCAGCAGTGGTAGATCTATAAAGTGCACTGGTAGCGCTCATACAGTATAAAGTCCCCTGAGATACAGACCTCAAAAATAATGAGCAGTGGTGGTGTGTGAATAACACAGGGACATAGAGCACTGCTGTGTGTGGTGTGCACAAGGCACTGGGGAAATCCAGTGATAAATACCAGCGTTACTCAGTCAGGCAGCAGGAGAATCAGATGATAAAGACCAAAGTCTTGCAGTGGGACATCAACAGTAAAACGGAGGAAAGTCTCACGCAGTATGGTAAGGCACACGGGTCACAGGATGGAGGGGTGCTGTCACAGCTCTGCTCCTACGGCCGTTTCGCCAAAAAGGCTTCTTCCGGGAGCATCTTTTTTTATACTTTTTATACTCTTTGTTAATAAAGTCCATTTCTATTTTTCATAATTCAGCATTTGAGTGCACCTTTTTGACCCTACTCTCCCTCCTTTTTAGTCATAATATATATATATATAGTTGCATGATGAAGCCACTGTACAAATTCATGGGTGAAGGGTGGGTATCAGGCCTGTGTGGCTTAACCCCTTAATCACCTTTGCGGTTATTATCTGATAAGGTGTTTAAGGGGTTAATTGATATCTGAATGTACTTGCAATCTATTGGCTTTGTATTTGCTATGTATGTTGTGGGCAAGACAAGAATGTTGCTGGCGACGGACACTTCGTATTGATGAGGTCAGTAGTACTTTATTTATTTGAATATGCTAGTTAATGTTTTTAATAATGGGCAATTAATCTATTATCCATATCTGGATAATAGTTATTTTGCACATTATTGTACTGTAGGTGTTGGGGGGGAGGGTGTATGTATTGAATGTATAGGCCAGGTTTGTTTTTTTTACATTCAGGGTTTGATTCCGTGGTTCTGCGTGGGGCCTATGGAGACCACCTCTGGGTATTCTCGGGTATCCCAAGGGTATCAGGCTTGTGGTTCCACGGGTGACACATGCGGGCATGACGATGTGTGGTCCCACTTCTGTGGGGGCACCTCCGACCCGTAGTCTGCGGGGATGACGATATGTGGTCCCACTTCTGTGGGGGCACCGCCGACCCGTAGGTGCGGGGATGATGATGTGTGGTCCCACTTCTGTGGGGGAACCGCGGACCCGTAGTGAGCACCCGTGAGTTCCACAGACCCCCGAGGGAACCACCCGAGGCCCCGCAGACACCTGTGGGTCTGACCCGGGGCTCCCAGACATCCGCGGGCCTACCGTGGGGACCCAATTGTGGCCCACGGTGAGCCCAAGGAGACCACCTGGGGGCCATGGTGCTGGCAGGATCCACCAGTAGGCCTCCAGAACCTGTGTAAAAAGGGCTGCTGGAAAACTGTAGGTCTGTCCAGGTGCCCCGCCAGCCCACCGGGGACTCGCGTGGGGCTGCGTTATGAACCCTGTATGTAAAAGGATAAATCTTGTATTTATGGGGGGGCACAGGGGGTGGGTAATGTATTTAATAAATATAATCCTGTTTATTGTGGGTCACTGTATTGTTTTTATTGTGGGTACTGGGGGTGGGGGGGGGTGTTTCCCCAACGGTATGTGGGTAGGCCTCCCTTGTGGGTACTGGGTGGTTAGGCCTCACGGGGGGGGGGTTAGTGTGGGAGGGTATGTAGGCATCCCGAGTGGTGGGTGAGGGTGGGATAACCCCTTAATGACTGTAGCGGTTAATAACCGCTATGGTGATTAATGGGTTAGGGGACATTACTTTGTATGTTTTAATTTTTGTCTCTTTTTTGCAGCAACGGAGGGGCCATGTGCAGGTGGGTAGTGAGTGGGTAGTGGGTGTGGGTGTGGTTATTTACACGGGATCCCCCTCCCCACATTTACATACAGTACACTGCAGTCACAGAAAACACAGGCCAGGCAGATTTAACTGACACAATAGGGGGAGGGGGGCTTACACAGATTAGTCAAAGCAGGGAAGCTTCACACACAATAGGGGGAGGGTTTTTTACATAGATTACAGTGAAGGCAGGGAAGCTTCACACACAATAGGGGGAGGGGTTTTTACATAGCTTACAGTGAAGGCAGGGAAGCTTCACGCACAATAGGGGGAGGGGTTTTTACATAGAGTACAGTGAAGGCAGGGAAGTTTAAAACACACAATAGGGGGAGGGGTTTTTACATAGAGTACAGTGAAGGCAGGGAGGTTTAAAACACACATTAAAAATATGTATGTAATGTATTTATTGTTTATTCTGCCTTAACCCTTCATTGCCTTAGCGGCTATACGCTATGGTAATGAAGCAGCATTTCTGTATTTTTAATAATATTGTGCAGGAGCAGGGGGTCCCCTGAGCATTAATTTCTGGCTCAGGGAACCCCCTGCTCACTGTACAATATTATTAAAATACAGAAATGCTGCTTCATTACCATAGCACATAGCCGCTACGGTAAGGAACGAATGTTTATTTATATATGTGTTTTATTTATACTGTACATGTGCAGAGGGTCTCCTGAGCAAAACCGCTGTGGTTTTAGGTCCGGGGACCCCCTGCTCCCCGAGATACAGGCCCCTTTAGGGGGTGCCGGTATCCCTCTGCTTGGTTTACAGGCCGCGGTCACGTGATCGGGATCATTAAACGCAGAGGGATACCGGCACCTCATAAAGGGGGCTGTATCTCGGGGAGCAGGGGGTCCCCTGACCTGAAACAAACACGGTTCAGCTCCGGAGACCCCCTGCACATCTACACTATAAATAAAAATGTATTTCAAATGTATTTATTTATAATCATTTATTTATTTAGATTTATTTTTTTTTTTTTTGGCGGCTGCTGTGTGTGAGTTTTTTTTTATTGTGGGTAGTGGGGGTGGGTGAAGGGGGTATTAGCCCCAATGGTGGTTGTTTAGGGCTTGCGGGGGGTAGCGGGAGGGCTTAACCCCTTCATGCTGTAGCGGTATTAACTGCTACGGTCGTGAAGGGGTTAAGTGCACCCGCAACCCCCCCGCAAGTCCTAAACTCACACCAAGGGCCAAATACCCCCTTCACCCACCCCCACTACCCACAATAAAGCGGGCACGGTGGGTTAACCCCTTCATTGCCTTAGCGGCTATACGCTATGGTAATGAAGCAGCATTTCTGTATTTTTAATAATATTGTGCAGGAGCAGGGGGTCCCCTGAGCATTAATTTATGGCTCAGGGAACCCCCTGCTCACTGTACAATATTATTAAAATACACAAATGCTGCTTCGTTACCGTAGCACATAGCCGCTAAGGTAAGGAACGAGTGTTTATTTATATATGTGTTTTATTTATACTGTACATGTGCAGAGGGTCTCCGGAGCAGAACCGCTGTGGTTTTAGGTCCGGGGACCCCCTGCTCCCCGAGATACAGGCCCCTTTAGGGGGTGCCGGTATCCCTCTGCTTGGTTTACAGGTCGCGGTCACGTGATCGGGACCTTTAAACGCAGAGGGATAACGGCACCTCATAAAGAGGGCTGTATCTCGGGGAGCAGGGGGTCCCCCGACCTGAAACTAACGCGGTTCAGCTCCGGAGACCCCCTGCACATCTACACTATAAATAAAAATGTATTTTAAATCATTTTTAATGTGCCGATGTTTGTGCAGAGAGAACAGCGGTTCTCTCTCTGCTGCAAACACATCTCGCCCCCGCCGGCCCATAGTATCATTGATGTGCATATACCGTACTGTATATGTACAGTACTGTATGTTAGGGGTTATAGGGTTTGTTGTTATACAGTATATATATATATATACTGTACAGTATATATACTGCATTACAATTCATGATTTTATGCCATCTGGCAGACACGCGAAGCATTGCAGCCTAATAAATCCTGAACCATTTTAAATTAACACATCAGCCGCGCGTCAGCCGGGCATCACCCCTGGCTTGGAACGCGGCATGCTCCAGGTGAACAGTGTCACATTCCAGGAACCTGCCAGGTACAAACCGGTGATTTGTTCGAATAAAGTCTGCCGCAGCAGTAGATATAGATATATATAAATAAATATATATATAATTATATATATATATTTAGATATATATTTATATATATATCTACAAATATTTAACTATATATATGTGTGTGTATATATATTATGTATATGTGTGTGTGTGTGTGTGTGTGTGTGTGTGTGTGCGTATATATATAAGGCATGCAAATGAACATACAGTAATATTTACAGTTGCTGTATATATATATATAGATATATATATAGATATATATATAGATATTGCTACATTGAAGGCCTTGTTGTGTGCAAACAGGCCTTGTTGTAATTATCGTAATAGTTCATTACAGTTTATAACATTACTGGGTGAGTACGTTTGAGGGCCTAATTGAGTCAGCTGTGTAGAAGTTGTATTTAACAGCAAAAAAGGCCTCTTTGCAGCCATGAAGGCCTGTACTGTTCATTCTGATTATATATATATTATATATAGAGTGCTAAACTGAAGGCATTTATGTGTGTAAGCAGGCCTTGTTGTAATCATATTCAAAGTTAAATACAGCTGAGTGAATTAGGGGCTCACTCATACTGATACCATAATACTATCAAGTGTCCTAACATTTATATCTCATTAACACAAGGCCTGTTTGCTGACAACAGTGGCAGATATATATATATATATATATATATATATATATATATATATATATATATATATATATATATATATATATATATATCAGTTAGTGTGTATACATATATAGATAGAGATACAGAGAGACTACAGATATATTCATACAGGCTTACAGATCTGTTATTGTAACCAAAAATCATACATGATCACATGCCAACATTATGAACTATGAAAGAAGATTAAGGTTAGTAATGTGTTACAGTGTTAAGACACCAGAAAATATAACATTAAAATGTATGCTGTTATATGGGTACTTACTTAATGTTGTATGTCAAGAATATTAGCATGAAATGACTATCTACATTACCAAAATAACCCACATACATCTCATGTTGAACAAGAGCTAAGTGAATGTCATCTTCCATTAACATGCCAAGTGTGTAATAATGTTGTACCATGAATCAACTGATGATTATATATATATATATATATATATAGAGAGAGAGAGAGAGAGAGAGAGAGAGAGAGAGAGAGAGAGAGAGAGAGAGAGAGAGAGAGAGAGAGAGAGAGAGAGAGAGAGAGATATAGAGAGAGAGAGACATATATACAGATATATATGTAGGTATGCTTATATTGGGAAAAACTATAAGTTTCAGCAGAAATATAGATAAGAACTGTAACATACGACACGCGTAGTACAGTAACATTTGTCACCTGGTGGAAACTGAGCCGAATAAATTCCGATATCTCTGTCCCCTGGCAAACCCTCCACGACGACAGGAAGACATTTTTCCCGCATCTGCTCCTCCAATGGAGTTAACATTAAAGCTTGTGCTGGCGGCCCACCTCCAGTGGCAGAAGCATGCATCCGTTGTGCTTGGATTTTTTTCTTTAAGGTTGCCCTGATATCATCGAATCTCTTCCGACAATTCGCCTGGTCCCTGACATGATTCCCACACGCAGACACAGCCAATGTTATTTGATCCCACATTTCTTTTTTTGATGCTGAACTTGTCCGCCCTTGAAATACATACAAAATATATGACGTTAATTATTATTAGAAAAACGAGCAGTTTCCTAAACTGCTACCTGTTCCAAGAGATACCAAACATGCTGGTTTAGGTTGAAAATGTGTACCACATGAGCATTTACGTGGAAACATACAAATCTAAGGAAGCTTGCATGAATATTGCATGAACTTTGGCAAACTTTTTAGACTGATTATTATGGTCGTTATAATGCATGAAGGATTATGTGTGTAACAATTAACTTTAATTGATAGATATTAGAGAATAATAGCTTGATATGAAGACATCTCACATGACATAGGATAACATGTCTTTGAACAATCAATGCAAAGATAGACTTACCTAGTAAATGCCCATACAGAGAGTCATAGTGCTCCAAAATCCCTGTGACAAGTACTCTGTTTTCCTCTTCATTGAAACGAGGATTACGTGGCCGCTCCACACGTTTCCTCCGACCATGTGCAGCCCCAGAGCTTGGCTGCTGCTGACTGGACTCTCCTTCTTCCAATGGAAGAGACTCCAAAAGCGGACCACCACCAACCACCCCACCACCAGACACCCCAGCAGCACCACCACCAGACACCTCAGCAGCAACACCAACACCAGACACCCCAGCAGCACCAGCAACAGACACCCCATCAGCACCAGCAACAGACACCACAGCAGCACCAGCAACAGAGCCACCAGCAGCACTTGCACTCACTGCAACACCACTCGCACTCCCAGCAACACCATTCACACTTGCAGCAACAGCACTCCCCTGAATCCTACGTTCACTCAGACGCATACTCACACGACTACCAGTACCACTCACACCAGCATCACTCCTCCCACGCCTTTCGGCCATACCTATAGCACTCACAAAGAACAGAAAAGAAATTTAAAGACAATCGCACTGAACACTTACAAAGTGAAAACAAGACAAAGATGTTAACAAAACAACACAGGACAAACCTCTCACAATACACAACAACTCTCTCAGTCAATATGAAATATGTAAATCGCCCAGCTCTGTGTCTCTCTCTCTCCCAACAACACAGAGAATGAATAAAAATACACGCTGCCTTTAAATGGGCCGCTCAATCCAAAACATGCTTGCTTCGGCAGATTCAGCAATAAGTTTCATTGGCGAAACTAACACCACCTCGCCATGCACGCCGATACACCTGTGTGTGATCGGCAAATCATCGGCAGAGTGGGAACAAATGTTTTCGGCTTCGGATTCGGAAGGGATTTGGCACTTATTGCATACGGCGAGAGAAAATCGGCAGAATCATGCCGATAAGGAACACTTGGCGAGAGGACTTTTTCGGCGCTTACTGCATAGAGCCTATAGTTATTGTGCTTTCCCGAATCCCTGGCACTTTTGCAGACTGAAAAAAAAGCAGTCTGAACTCAATAAGATTGATTAGGGTAGATGTGCTGTAACCTAGATTAGTCATGAATCTCCAAACAGGACTAGATTGTATTAGCACATATTTGTTTATTTGGCGTGTAATCATATTTTGTTATAAGTTGTAGTTACTGTAGCTCTCCTTGTGACCTTGGGCAAGTCTCTCTGTTAGAGATGCTCTCTCTCATTTTTAACTGAAGTGGACAAATTAGGCAAAATTCACAAAAAAATATTGCTAAGCATTAAAAGTCAATTTTCAACATCATTTCGCTCATTATATAGTGAAATGAAGCTACGACAGGCTTTTCAAAGTTGATCTGTTCGAAATAACAGAGCGACCGGCTTTGTTTTGAAGCCTGAAATGTTTGCCTCACAGAGACTAAGTCCCGTCTTTTGCGGCCAAGTTCTCAAAATTGAACTACAGTATCGGTCGCTGTCAGGATTTTCTTCCTGAATCGGTTCCAGGGGATTCAGGACTAGGTCCGGTCAGGATTTTCTGCTGGATTTCAGTCCAGGTTCTGTTCGGGGTAAGCCCATGCAAGTGGGCACCCTACACCTAGAAAAGGTAGATATCATTCCCCAGACCCCAGTAAGCGTGTATATTTCTGTATTTTGTGTTTCTGCGTGTTTCCGTCGTCTTATCCAAATAAACCTAATTTTATTTCACTGCCTTGTTTTGCCTATTGACTGATCCCTTAAATATAAATGTGTTAAAAGACCTGGTCTACCGTGACAGAAACGTACAACTATATTAAAAGAAAGTGCTAGACCAAAAGAAAATATAAGGGTTTCTATGAATTTTATGCATGGCTGTTATGGTTAGGTAATGCAAATGCGTTACATGATTGGAATGTGGTAGTGCTCTATTTGGAACGCATATTAAATTTTTCTTAATGCCCATGTGCATTGTATTACATAATGCATCACTGCACTGTGAACGTACCCACGAATGCATTTATCGCAACAATACTGGTTATGGTGGCGATCTTGTTTTTGAATATGATTAGCTTAGTGGATACCCATTAAACTCAGGGAAAATAATGTCTGAGCTGTAGTATACTGTATGTTTATGATATAATGGAGTTTAGGTAATCTAGCCCTGTATGTCAAATGAGCCTCTTCACTTAGAGTACAGAACATCAAAAGTAGACAAAAAAAGAAAAAAAGTATAGTACAGTATAGTATATCAAGACTAAAAATGCATATTTATACCATCAAATGCACTTATATAAAGGAGACCTTGGTCTGGAAGAGGAGCAGAGAAGACATGAGACAGAGGAGCAAGTCAGCCTTATAGAGATATAAGATCTCACCGCCACCAACACAGGAGATAAGTGACCTACAGTAACCCTATTAAAATAGCCCTGTGAGTCTCCCTTTCCCAGAAAAGTGTGAAAACCCCACTTGGAATCGCAATGGAGGCAATGGAGGCTAGGTAACTGAGGCAAGGAGAGAAGCAGCCATCTTGTCTCAGCGCTTTGTTGGAGGGCCACTAATGCGGTTGAGTTTAGAACCCTCAGACTGCAAATTGAAGCCTCCATTGGGCTTGGAGGACCCTTTAGAGGCCTCCCCTGTTGGTGCACCACGATGCTCATGAGCTGTGTTGCCACAAGATCCCCCAGCTTGTGTTCTGATGGACTCCCTGCATTTCCATGAGAATCAAGATGGCCATCGCCAGCCTGTGAGAGAGGCCCCGCGGAACGTAGTTGGGCAGGCTCAGAGACTGTTGAGTGAAAATAAATGATGACACAAAGGAGTATGGAACCGCACTCAAAATTAAGGAATAAAGGAGAACAGGTCAATCAGAGTGAGTTATTTAGTTTAAACCAGTGTATTACAAACACATACACACAGGTCAGTAGCGTGAGCTCAGATCTCTACAAAGAGCACACAAATAGGTACGACATGTAAAGATAAAACGAAAAATCTGCGCACCAATTGTGTAATAATAAATGTGAATATTCCAAGTGATAATATCAAATAATCAATTAAGATATAGTTTGAATACTTCCTCTATAAATGTGTGTCACGGGAGACCAGGTATTTACACCTTTATACCGGGATCATATCACTGAGCAAAACCAAGAAGTAAAACAAATTGCGATGTATTCCTTAGAAACAGACGTACACACAATGGATTACAATATATAGGAGAAAACACACTTACTGGGGGTCTGGGCTACAAAACTAAACGTTCCTAGTTGAAAGAGTCCATAAAACAAAGTCTTTAGGATGACCGGGACTCAACCCGCTGTATCTCTTCCAGAGATGTCAAAATCAATTGACCGGGAGATAGTACCAAACATCCTGGTACTCTTTTCGGAGTGTAGTTCCAGCCATGACCACTACGTTCTCTTCTCAAAACTTGGCCCCGAAAAGTGGGACTTAGAAAATTTCTTGACTTGAAAATCTCTGAAGCTGGTCGCTGCTATTTCTCCAATTGCATCTTTTGGTGAGTTAAAATTTGAATCTGAGGAACGGATTGGCTGCTGGGTTTCTTATAGTATTTCAGATTGATTGATGAAATACTACAACCAATCCAACAATAACAAGTCAAAAAAAGGGGAGGATCAAGAATGCCCATAGAGAAACATAGTTTTATTTATAAAAATATAGAAGTTAAGTGGAGTAAGTAAAGGCAAGCGTTCACTTTTTTGGGAAGTGTGGACCCGTAGAATCCCACAGGGGCCACGTCTTGCCCTTCCCAGCTTGTCGAGTCGAGCGGTCGCTCCAATGATGTCACCGCTCATGTGCACTTCTCCGTCGAGTGCGGGGGCAGAGAGTCCAGGAGATATATCGATCTAACAGTCAAGCAGGTGCGTGAAAATGAAACCCTACAAAGGAAGTCTCCGGTTCTGACGTGTCCTCCTCACTGTTCCTGCTCTTGAACCCCCCCTCCCACCCTTGCATCAGACACACGAGAAGCATATGTGCGACTTGCCCGGATTTCTTAAAGCACGATCCGAACCGGAGACTACACCTGTACACATTTTGTGAGTAACTGCACTTCATCAGGGGTATTAAAGACCTTATGTTGCAGTAGTATTTATAGGGCTTCAATGAAACAATCACGATTAATTATATAGCAGGGTTCCCCCCTTGGTCCCGCTTACCTCTGCTATAGCGGAGGAGGTTTCTGAGCCCCGCGGGTAGTGTGGGTGCCGCAGGAGACCGAGGCGGACCCGCCGTCAGTTAGGGAGGCAGAAAGGTTGCGGTGAGCCAAGCAGGAAGCGCTCCGGTGCTCTGGAGGCTCCGTGGTGCACTCGGCTAGCGGGGGCCACCATCTTTAAAGTTGCGTATGCGCAGAACTTCGGAGGCTGTGGTGGCCAGTAGAGGGAGAGGTGCGCATGCGCAGTGCAGGCACCAAGCGGCGGCCATTACAATAATCTCCGCATGGGGAACTAAATTACCCAGCAGCCTCTGGGGCTGCCATATAACCTGCTGCATTACAGCCAATACGGCTCCTGGATCCTCCTGCTCTGCAGATAGATACATTTTTGCATGCTGTGAGCCACGCCAGTTGGAAGAGGGACCTCTGAGGAGCAGGTAGTGTCCAGGGAGCAGTGCTCCCTTTGACTAGGCCAGATCTCCCCCTTTAGGGCCCAGTTAGGCTCTGACTCACTGTAGCTTGTTGCTGCTATAGGGAAAGCCCATAGTCAGGGACCTTTCCCCAGTTGCCGCCTATAGTCAGGTACAGCACCGGAGAGACGCCACGCGGTGACTGCGGCCTATGTTCTGGGACCAGACCAGCTGCATGGTAAAGCCGGTAAGGATATTATCCATGCCGGAATTCACCCCACGCGGAGGCAGACGCCATCACGGACGACAACGTTGGATCAGACATAACGGAAACAAACTATAAAATATTTTATAGAACATCCTTGACTCCAGTTAAACTAGCACATATGCAACCCGGCCAGACAGACATCTGCTGGAAGCTGTGTGGGCAGAGAGCAGAAAATCTGCACATGTGGTTGAGTGGCCCTAAAGGCAACTCATTTTTTTAAAACATCTTTAGGGAGATTTAAAAGATCACAGAGGTTGATGTCCCCTTCTAGAGTGGAATGTATTAGAATAATGGAGAAGCAGGCATATTCTCTTAAGTATCAAGTACCAAAATAGTTCAAAATATGGACTCCTTATCACAAGTGTGATAGAGGTGTTTAGTGACAGTTTCTCGAACTGAGGTTGCCCGAATGCTAAAGTTCCTCCTACACCAAAAAACTTTAAGCAGATAAGATTATAAAATAACTGTATAATATTTGTCAATCTATCAGTATCCCTATAAAAATCATCAAACTCTGATTGTTTTTTGATTGTTTATATTTTTTATTTACTTTTATATTGAATCACTCTATTGTTATGTTAAGAACTGCAATGTATAATGTATAGGTGATTTCACGGGCAGAATTGAATGTTGTATCTGACAATGTTTGATGTGTTTCGAAATATTGTATAAAGCAGCAAATTTACAATAACATTTGAATTTAAAAAAAAATGCACTCATTTACAAGGTTGTACACATAGTGCCATTTGGGTACACTCGGCATAGCCACGAGGAACTTGTGGCTTTGCGAAGGGTATCTAAATCACATGATATTTCATCGCATTGCGGAGGGTACCAAATCACACAAGGACCTTGTGGCATATTGGAGGGTACTCAAATCCCACTGTGTGTACTGTACGACACAGGATATTTTATGTGGTCTGAAAGCTCTTTCAAAAACATGAAAATGTGAGTGCATTTGATGGCATGCATTTTTTAATACAGTCTTGCTATATACTACCATATACATTTTTCTGTCTTGTCTACAGTAATCTACCCACTACCCCTTTTTCTTGCATGGTATGGATATGGGGTCTTCTAGTTTAGGCCTTTGGCACTCATATAATAAGGGACATTCAGATCCAAAGAAATGTTATTATTTAAAAAGGGACATTTGCCCTCCTCCAGGATGGTTGCTGCAAAGCTTCCTAGTATCTTGTACAGTAAATCAAATTTCCTGATTAACTAGAAAATATATTCCTGTCAGTTGCCATTGTAAGCTCCCAAACATTCTGGTACAGTACATCGAAGGTGAATATTTCTTACAACAAGGAGTTCCAACTGCGTATTATAACTGTTATGGTCCTTAAGCAGTAGAGCACCCTGTTGAATCAATTCACTGTAAAATAAAATGCCAGAGATTGCTGAATTAAAGTGAGGCAGCACAGGAACAGTTATTTTCTAAGAGGATAGTAAATCATAACAGTAAAAAGTGTGAAGCAGAAAATATTTAAAAAAAGAAAATAGTTCACCATTATTAAAACCTTCCGTTAAATCTTTTTATCAATAGTCCTGCATAGTATTTTTCTCATTTGCTTCTTAGTATCATAGGCAGAAATAATTCTCTAATCCATATACAGTAAAATGATTATATGTGATGCATTCTTACAAGCAGGTAATATCATCCTTCAAGTTATTTTATACAGCCAGACAAAGACTTTTGCCATGAGATCATGCAAACAATTTATAAACTTCATTGCCCTTGGGAAAAACATGGACTATTTATGAGCTTAACGTTCACTTTGATCAAATGTACAAAGGTGTCAAAAGAAGAACTCAATAGACATAGTGAACTGAGTATCCTGAAGAATTTGCTAACAAAAGGTCTATGCACCACTTCAAGTGAGAAGTACTTCATCATTTGCTCCTCCTCAAAAATAGACTAAAACTGAAAAAAACAAACACTTAATTAAAAGGTGTCTACTGAAATTGTGTTTGAAAGAAAATCATATAATAAATCTATTATTGCATAATTAGATCAAATAATAGGTTTCAAGAGTATATACGGTATGTGTATATTGCAAGAGTAGTGGGAAAAGCTAAAGGATGCGATACTAAAAGAAGCAGAGCTCGAAAACTACCAAAAATTTCAGGGAGATAATTAAAGACTTCTCCCTTATCTGGAGAGAACAGCACCAAGATCAACGAGATTATACTTTTTTTTCCTCAGCCCCCATCAGACCTACTCAAGGATTGATTATTTTCTGGGTGCCAAAGATATTCAACAGGCATCCTTCCAGTCGAACATAGGACCAATAACCTGGTCGACCACACCCCAATCGAGTTGGTGCTCCCTCTTCCCTTCAGTAAAAACACTCGTTACAACTGGAAGCTAAACGACTCTATTGAATTCGCCGGAAATAGAGAGCACAATTAAGCAAAAACTTATAGATTATTTCACAATAAACAAGGGCTCTGTATCTACCCCAGCAATGTTGTGGGAAGCCCACAAGCATCAATTAAAGGAGATCTCAATCCATAGCGGTATATAAAAAAAGCCAAACGACAGGAATATCAAGGAGACAGTGTTTGTAAAAATACAGATTTATTGACACAAGAAATAACAGTGGACTTACATAATTAACTTCATTCATCGCGACAGACCTCTCTGGGTTATCCGGACTGCTTGGCCCCTGCTACGGTATAGCTGCTGGAACACAGCTGGAACTCGGATTCTCCGAGGATGTATGGTGGCCGTCAATGCTCAAAAAGGTCCACAGAATGGAGTAATCAATTGAGCCTGATGAAGCAGGAGCACCTGCGAAAAACGTAGCTCTGTTCTGTGTACTATTATCCAGATATGGATAATAGTGCATTAGCCCATTTAAAATAAAACATTAGCGAGTATAAAGTAAATCAAACTTGCACTTACCCCTGCCAGGTTAAAGGATGACCTCATCCTCATCACCGTCCTTGTCCTCCGCTATCAGCAACAGTACAAATACAATAAAAAATACAATCTAAGGGCCCCTAACCCCTTAATCACCTTAGTAACCACTATAGTAATTAAGGGGTTAGCCAACAATCCCTCAATACTCACCCAGAAGGGCTAACCACCCTCCCCAGGCAACTACCCCCACCCTCCACCCATTGATTTGCACAGTGTTAACGCATGCCCATATAATACGGGCATGCTTTGACACTATAGCAATAAATGGTGAAGCTAAAAAAAAAAGGCCCAAAATAAAACACAGTATTACATAGAAAAAAATCAATTTTTTGGAATTTTTGGGGATTAAAATTGAATGTGTTTTTAATTTGAGACTTGTTTTGGTGATTGGCAGGTTGCATGTTGCCTGTCATGGTGGCAGCTCTTGCCCGCAGTGCATGGGTGTGGCACCGTGCCAATCAATTGTTTTTTGGCATTTTTTTTATTAAATTGAATATGTTTTTAATTTGAGGCTTGTTTTGGTGATTGGCAGGTTGCATATTGCCTGGCATAGTGGAAGCTCATGGGTGTGCCACCGTGCCAATCAATTGCTTTTTTGGCATTTGTAATTGTTAATTTTTCTACGTAATACTGTGTAATATTTTAAAAATACTGTTGTTTTTTTTTAGCTTGACCATGTATTGCTATAGTGTTAAAGCATGCCCATATTTATGTGGGCATGCTTTACCACTGTGACAATCAATGGGTGGAGGGTACAGTAGTTAAATTAGTAGGAAAAAAGCACAAATGTATATGTGATAATCGATATGTGTACAAATCTATATGGTGACTAATATAATTAAATCACATGCTGCCTAAACACCTGCGGTCTCCCAACCCGCAACTAAACAGAATTCAGCAACAAAATGTTAACAGCGCAAACTGGAAGTGAATGGAGTACAACACAGTGAATAAAGTGCAATAACCCAGTGAATATATGAATAAAACACTTGTATCACATGGAAACTCTAGCTCCATGGAAAAGGATCCTCAGAAGTGGATGCTCCTTGAAAGATCTCATACAAAGAAGAAAGCACAAATGCATGTGATATGGTGCATTAACATTTTAGTCTGAGTAGACAAACAACACAGAGGGGGAAAGGACAACTCACAATTTCCCCACTGGTAAAAAGCAGAGAGCTACTTCGGGCACACTCCAACCCTACTTCAGACTCGGTCGCTCTTCGTTCTGTGTGCGCTCACGTGAATGGCTTCCCTGGTCTGCTTCTTTCACTTGCAGCACTCTCGGGTTGCCAGCATCAGCTAGTCAAGTTCCTGGTAGAGTAGTAGGATAATACGGTGGCCTCAGAAGTCCAACGCATTTCGCCCGTATGTCGGCTTCTCGGGTTCTATCGTGCTTCTCTTCACAGCTTATATTTATACCCTACATCATCACAGATTAAATCAGCTCATCTGCTAGTTCTAACAATCAGTTAGTGATGTTATTCCGGTGCTTGAAGCTCCATACTACTACATTAGGCTTTTAAAAAGCTAAAAGTAAACAATCCAACATTGGATAATGTAAATGTCCCAATGCTGTCACATAATTTTATACATTGTCAATAAAAAAACATATTCAAAGTTATAATTGAGTTGCACATTGCACCTATTCAATGTTTAAAAATAAGATTTTATTAATACTAACACAGTAAAAACTAATATTATATACGAGTCCCTAACATAAATTATCACTCGTACAAACAATTATAAAAGCTAAAAAGCAAAAGAGAAAACAGTTAGTTCATTATAAGAAATAATTTCATATCTAAACAAATGACTCTGGATAATTCAATGATAATATTTGAACCATATTAATATAGACGAAATCCAATAGGACAAGGGGACCAATTTAAAAATATGCATATATTATAAATATTCACAAATATTGGAACCACTAGTTTAAATTCCATTTAAAACTATAAATAATTATAAATATTTAAGATGTGTATAAACTTCTTTAATTAAATTTAGACCGCTTATATACATAATAAAAAATAAATAAAAATAATAAGACTACGGACCAGTTAAGGCTACATGGCAAAAAGATGCCAGACTTCCATATTTTAGTGTAAAAGTGAAATCCAAAAAGAGTATGTATTTAGTATAAAAAGTATCAGAGGTCGCATTAAGATCATTGAAATATCATGTGAGAAAGGCATCAAATGTTAAAGTCCACATTCAGTCCCCGATGTCTAAAAGTTTTCAGTATTTGGATCCAAAGGCTCTTTTTGGGAAATGGATTGTATTCTATTTCATCCCCGCCAGTTCCTTAGAATGTGATCTATTCCTATAAACTTTAGACCCCCTGGATCCGATTTGTGACAGATCTTAACTTGTAATGAAACATTATGTGACTCTAAACCCTTTTTTATGTTTCTCACGTGATCCAAAATTCTAACTTTCCATTTTCTTGTTGTGCGGCCCACATATTGGAGGCCGCACGGACATTCGAAAAGGTACACTATAAAATCAATGCTGCAGTTTATTAAACTTGAAATTGTAAAAAACTCCCCTGTCGTTTTGGAGGTTAAATACAGCTGAACCCCGTTATAAAGCGGTGCTTGGGGTCCACATAATGTGACAGCGTTATAACCGGGATTGCGAAATGGCCACTGCACGAAGACTTAACCGGCATCTGCAGCTCTCTCCTCTCTGCAGGGGGAGGTGTGTGTGTGTGTGTGTGTGTGTGTGTGTGTGTGTGTGTGTGTGTGTGTGTGTGTGTGTGTGTATGTGTGTGTATGTGTGTATGTGTGCGTACGTTAGCAATAAAACATTGAATGTTATTTTAAAAAAAAATTGGAGATGTTTTTAAATCGGGAGACACACTCAGACTGCGTTATTGCGGATCCGCATTGTAGCGGATCGCGCTATAATGGGGTTGAGCTGTATTTGCTTTTGTTGATGCCAAATTTGCAAGCCATACATTCTACACATGCATAGAATCCTGTATGTTTCCCATTTCACTTGGTCACTTGAGTTATTGGTTACCTGTTTTCTTCTTAAGGCACTTTAAAAGATCTTTCTTTCAATTTTGTTACCTCCTGCATTACAGTGTCTAATGTTTTAGGATCGTATTCTATAAATCTCTTTCTCAAGATGGTTGATTGGTCCTGATAGGTCTGGTCAGAGGTAGAATTCCTCCTGATCCTCCTTATCTGGCCCCTGGGGATGTTGTCCAACCATTTACTATATTGACAACTCTTTCTGTGAATGAACGTGTTGCAGTCAACAGACTTGAAATGTGTTTTACAATTTATTCTTCCTTCATGTATGTAAAGGTTCAGATCTAAGAATTGAATCTCTTGTCCACTCATACTACGAGTGAATTTGAGATTCATCTGATTTTGATTTAGTTGATTATTAATTCTAAAGCTGCTGACTCTTCACCTCTCCAGATAAAGATGGTGTCGTCGATATATCTGTACCAGAGGACCAAGCCTGCGCCAAGCCTGTCAACAACCCATACATGTTTCTCCTCCCATAGTCCCATGAATAGGTTTGCACAGCTTGGCACAGACTTGGCCCCATGGCCATAACACAGACATGTAGATAGTAGCTATAAATGAACCAAAAATATTTATTGGTGAGAATGTGCTCAATGCTCTTAATAATGAAATTAGCTTTGTCAGTTGCAATTTCTTTGTCTCTTTTTAGAAATTCCTCTACAGCCTCTAGACCCTGCAGATAGTTAATGCTTGCATAGAGTGCTGTGACGTTGCAAGTCACAAAGTAGTAGTCATTCTCCCACCACCACTTGGGTAGTATCACATAAATAGGAGGGTACTTTGACTACATACTTTTGGAGATAAAAAAAATCTATATGTAAGGAATCCATTCCTGGGTTTGGCTGGAGCTCACTCCTGCAGAGTTGGTGAGCTCTCAGACAATCCTCCCTTTGGATTTGCAAGCACTATCACTTGTGCTTGCAATCACTGCAGCTCTGTCTCTCTGCTCTGGCATTGGAGGAATTCCCACACACCCCTGTCTTGGGATTGGCTATCTGCCCTTCTTATACTGGGCTCTCCCTTTTCCTCATTGCTTAGCATAAACCAAGATTCACTTGGATGTAACTGTGTTTGCCACAAACACTCCTGCCTTAGCCTTGCCTTGTTCCTGAGACCTGCTGCATTCACCCTAGGCAGAGGCCTGGTTCCTGTACTGAAGCGCTGGATTCCCAGTGCTAGTCTTGCTTGTTCCTGAGACCTGCTACATTCACCCCAGGCAGAGGTCTGCTTCCTGTTTCCTGTACTGAAGCACTGGATCCCCAGTGCTAGTCTTGCCTTGTTCCTGAGACCTGCTGCATTCACCCCTTGCAGAGTCTTTAATCATGGGCCGCTCCCGCGCCTCGCACAAAGGCCATTCCCACGCTTCAACTGCTACGCTGAAGCTCTTCGCATCAGCCTACCTGTTGCCGAACCCCAGCCTGGATATCGACTACTCTGACGTCTCCAACTCTGACCCCGGCTTGTCCATGGATTACCCTGCCATCTCCAACTCTGAACCGGCTATGATTGACTACGAACTGCGCAATCCAGAACCGGCTTCGTGGTCTAAGGTTTGTATTCACATCCCCACCTCAGCCCCGCAGTCCGGTCCCGATTTGTTACGAGCACATCCATTACAATATATAGTCCGATAAGTTCTGGGAAATATCAATTCCCGAAATTATCGGTCTCGCTGGTGGATTTAATAGACATTTGGGTATTTTAGGAATAAAATATCGGTAACTTTGGAAATCTATTGAAAAGATAAATAAACTCAAAATTACAGTATTTAGTATGCCCAAATCTTTTCCATGCAAAAGGATTTTTTCTAATTTTTTTCTGGAATACAATGGTGGGATAATTACGGAGGATTTGATAGGTCTTAGTGTCCCCTAAAATTCTCTATGCTTCTTGTAAGTAGTAATCTACACATGATTACAATGCCCCCACCTCTATAGGCCTGCTTTATAACTATTTCCTTGTTGGATTGCAACATTTCTCTATTTTCATGAGAGTACTCAAATAGAGCTTTAGTGTTAATTTTCTAAGAAATTTACCGAATTTACAAAAATTTGGGCGAAACACGTTGGACTTCTGAGACCATCGTAGTATCCTACTACTCTACCAGGAACTCGACCAGCTGATGCAATGCAACCGAGAACACTGTGTGTGAGAGAAGCAGACCAGGGAAGCCATGCAGGTGAGCGCTCGCAGATTGAGGAGCGGCCGAGTCTGGAGTATGGTTGGGTAGTTGCCTGGGGAGGCTGGTTAGGCCTCCCAGATGAGTATTGGAGGAGGGTGGGTTAAACCCTTAATTACTATGCTGGTTACTAACCGCTACAGTGATCAAGGGGTTAGGGACCATTAGTTTGTATTTTTTTATTGTACTGTTGCTGACAACGAAGGACAAGGATGGTGATGAGGATGAGGACGCCTTTGGCAGACTGGCAGGGGTAAGTTTTATTTACTTTATGCTGCTGGTTTATGTTATATTTGAAATGGGCAAATGCACTATTATCCATATCTGGATAATAGTAATTTAGCCCATTACTATACTGTATGTGTTAGGGGGGTTGTTGGGGATACAGGGGGTGGTTGTGTATTGGAACCGTAGGTAGTAGATATTTCAATGTTTATTGTGGGAAGAGCGATTGAGTGAAGGGGGTAATAGCCCTAGGGTAGGTGGTTAGGCCTCTTGGGTGAGTAATGAGGGTTAACCCCTCCCAATGCCCACCCTAGAGGCCTGACCACCCATCCTGGGGCTATTACCCCCTTCACTCCCGCCTCTTCCCCCAATAAACCTGGTAGTCTGCCTTAACCCCTTCATTGCCTTAGCGGTTAGCTGTTTACATTTTATTTTTATTCATAGTGTGAGTGACCGGGGAGTCTCCTGAGCTGAACCGCATTAATTTCAGCCTTGGGGACCCCCTGCTTCCTGAGATACAGGCCCAGGTATGGGGTGCCGGTATCCCCACAAGGTTAAAATCCTCTGCGTCCCGTGACTTTAACATTGCGGGTATACCGGCTTACCATGCAGAGCTTGTTTCTCAGGAGGCAGGTGGTCCCCGAGGCTAAAATCAACTTTGTTCAGCTCAGGAGACTATGAATAAAAACAAAATGTAAGCAGATTAATTTCCTTAGCTGCTATCTGCTAAGGCAATTATTTTTTCTTGGGGCAGGGAGTTGATACAAGTGTGTGGGAGCAGGGGGTCTTCTGAGCTGAAAAAACTTGATTTCAGCCTCGGGGACCCCTATTTCCTGAGATACATGCCCCGTTATGGGGTTCCGGTATCTCTTGCAATGTAAAAATCCCATAGTCACGTGACCCACAGGATTTTAACATGGTGGGGATACCGGCACCCCATAACGGGGCCTGTAACTCGGGAAGTAGGGGGTCTCCGGACCTGAAATCAATGTGGTTCAGCTCTGGAGATCCCCTGCTACAATACTGTAGTATTGAAATTAAATAAAAACCCAGCGATCGCCTGTTAGAGGCACATAGGTAGCAATAACAACCTACCAGGGACTCTCACATCCACCCCCAGTCTAAGTTCTGCAAAACCAAAGCTGTCTCACATTTTAATCTGGTCTGTAACTGTTACATATGCCTATAATCTATATTATCTTTAACTGTGCATGCAATGTCTCGTATATAATGTATACCCTGTTCACTTATGTAACTGTATTTGTAACCATGTACATTTGTCATTTTAACTCTATGCCCAGGACATACTTGAAAACGACAGGTAACTCTCAATGTATTACTTCCTGGTAAAACATTTTATAAATAAATAAATAAATAAATAAAGCATTGAATGATTTAAAAAAAAAAAAACCTTGGAGATGTGCGCTGCACACGTGGACGCAGCCTGATGAAGCAGGGAGAGAGCTGGTGAGAGCTGGAGAGAGCTGCAGAGAGAAGAGAGCTGCAGATGCCGGGTAAGTCCTCATGCGGTGGCCATTTCCCTATCCGGTTAACGCGATCCTGGTTATAACGCGTCTCATTATGTGGACCCCGAGCACCTTGTTATAATTGGTTTCAGCTGTAGTATCTATTAACAACTATTGTTCTGCCCTATGCTTCCTGTGGCTCAGTATGCTTTGTGAGGCAGATAAACGTATTTCCTTCTCCATGCAAAATGGTGTCCTCCTTGAATTTTTGATAAACATTATTCACAAATGAATAGAAAATGTTTAGGTATGCATATATTAAGAGAAGTTGAAAAAACAATACTCTATCAGGGAGAGCAGTTAGGGGACACTACTTAGCTAGCTGCAAGATTTGAAAAGGAGGCACTGCAGGTTGATCAAGCAGGAAACAGAGCAGGATTTTACCAAGTGCTCGGGAGGGAGGAACACACCAAAACACCAGGAGTCTGGGAAGGGAAGTTGTTAATGGCAACTTGCTCTGATTGCTAGTTATCGTACACTTTACATAGTAGCAAAGGAGACAGAAACTAGGGTAAAGGTAACTGAGAAACAACAGGAGAAAAATACACAGAGCTGGAGATCGCACAACTGTAACAGGTGCAGATGTTAGTAGTGAGGTAAACAGTTGTATTTGCCTCACATAGATCCATGCTACATAATATGACAGATTCCAAAGTTATCCTATACAGAAAATGAAAATCACCGGCTTAGATAAACCATATTTATGGTTATCTTAATGAACAATTGAATAAAGTAAATAAGGCACCAGGCCCCTATGGCATACATCCAAGAGTTCTCAAGGAGTTAAGCTCAGTAATAGCCAAACCATTATATATTCAAGGACTCCATTTCCACAGGCTCAGTACCACAAGATTGGCGTAAAGCCGATGTGGTGTCTATATTTAAAAAGGGAGCTAGATCACAACCGGGAAAGTACAGACCTGTAAGCCTGACTTCAATAGTGGGGGAAATTCTTGAAGGTTTAATGCGGGATAATATTCAGGAATACCTAATGGAAAATAAAATTATTAGTAATAGTTAGCATGGATTTATGAAGAATAGATCATGCCAAACTAACCTTCTTTGTTTCTTTGAGGAGGTAAGTAGGGTAATGCAGTTGATTTGGTCTACTTAGATTTTGCAAATGCTTTTGATACAGTTTCACAAAGAGGTTGGTGTACAAAATAAAGCAAATTGGACTCAGTAATATTATATGCACCTGGATTGAAAACTGGTTAAAGGACAGACAACAGAGGGTTGTCATAAATGGAACTTTTTCAGGTTGGGCTAAAGTCGTGAGTGGAGTACCTCAGGGATCGGTACTGGGACCCCTGCTTTTTAACTTGTTTATTAATGACCTTGAGGTTGGCATTGAGAGCAAAGTCTCCATCTTTGCTATTGATACTAAATTGTGTAAGGTAATAGAATCAGATCAGGATGTAATTTCTCTTCAGAAGGACTTGGAGAGACTGGAAATGTGGGCAGGTAAATGGTAGATGAGAATTAATACAGATAAATGTAAGGTTATGCATTTGGGATGCAAGAATAAAAAGGCAAATTACAAATTAAATGGGGATAAATTGGGGGAAACCTTGATGGAGAAGGATTTAGGAGTGCTTGTAGACAGCAGGCTTAGCAATAGTGCCCAAAGTCATTCAGTAGCTGCAAAGGCAAACAAGATCTTATCTTGCATCAAACGGGCAATGGATGGAAGGGAAGAAACATTATTATGCCCCTTTACAAAGACCTCACCTTGAATATGGAGTACAATTTTGGGCACCAATCCTAAGAAAATACATTATGGAACTAGAGAGAGTGCAGAGAAGAGCCACCAAATTAATAAAGGAGATGGACAATCTAACTTATGAGGAGAGGCTAGCTAAATTAGATTTATTTACATTAGAAAAGAGGCGTCTAAGAAGGGATATGATAACTATATACAAATATATTCGGGGACAATACAAGGAGCTTTCAAAAGAACTATTCATCCCACGGGCAGTACAAAGGACTCGGGGCCATCCCTTAAGGCTGGAGGAAAGGAGATTTCACCAGCAACAAAGGAAAGTGTTCTTTACAGTAAGGGCAGTTAATAAGTGGAATTCATTACCCATGGAGACTGTGATGGCAGATACAATAGATTTGTTCAAAAAAAGGTTGGACATCTTTTTAGATAGGAAAGGTATACAGGGATATACCAAATAAGTATACATGGGAAATATGTTGATCCAGGGATTAATCCGATTGCCAATTCTTGGAGTCAGGAAGGAATTTATTTTTCCCTTTATGAGACATCATTGGATGATATGACTCTGGGGGGTTTTGTTTGCCTTCCTCTGGATCAATAAATAAGTATAGATAAAGGATAAAGTATCTGTCGTCTAAATTTAGCATAGGTTGAACTTGATGGATGTACGTCTTTTTTCAACCTCATCTACTATGTAACTAAGTAACTATTAATGATTTAGATAAATTAGAGAAATGGTTAATAGTATGGCAACTACAATGTAATCTTGCACAAAATCATGCACTTGAGCCACAAAAATCAAAAGGCAGAATACAGTATTAATAGCACTGGCATGTCAACCACTATAAATTAAAGGTGGTGCTACTATAGTGTGAGGGCTTCCTGGATATCTGTGGTCTACCAAACTGTGGGGGTGGTCTACAATAGATAGTGCTCTGCTTCAGCTGGAGTAGCTGTAAGCACACAACCCCCTACACTGTAAAACCCCCTACACTAAGCCCTTACCCTAAAACGACCCTACCCTAAGCCCTTACCCTAAAATCCCCTACACTAAACCCCTATTATAATATCCCCTACCATAAGCCCTTACCCTAAAACCCCCTACCATAATACCCCCTAGCCTAAACCCCTATTCTAAAATCCCCTGCCATTAGCCCTTGCCCTCAAACCCCTACCTTAACAGCATATAATTAAAATAATAATAATAATTTTAATTATTTAGCGCACAATTGTGTTTTAATATTGTAGTTTCACGGTTATATGGTTCAATTAATAAATTAATTTGGTTTAATATTGTAGTTTTCTATAGTGTAATAATCTTGTTATAATATTGTAATTCCCTGGTAGACTTCCCGCCATAGTGTACATTTTCCGGTAGAACTCATGCTATAGTAGCACCGCAAAGGTACCTGGGAGTCATTATTTCTGCTGACTTAAAAGTAGGTAATCAAAATACAATAACAAAGCAATGGGAAAAGCCAGAAGGATTCTGGGTTGCATACAGAAGGTCAAGGTATTAGCAGAATTTAGCAGTAAGAGATAAGTACATTAGTGAAGCCATTTTATAAGTCTTTGGTATGATCTCACCTGTAGTATTGCGTTTAGATCCGGAGACCATATCTCCAGAAGGACATAAATAAATAATACATCATTAAACTTAGTAATAAATACTACAGGGCCTCAACATGTACAGCTTGGAGAAGAGAATAGATAGGGAGAATATTACTGATACTTTCAACAGGCATACCCCGGTTTAAGGACACTCACTTTAAGTACACTCGTGAGTAAGGACATATTTTCAATAACCCCATACCCCTGTGTCCATACGCTCGCTTCGCGAGTACTGACACTTATTCTGCCCTACAGACCACAGTAGTAGTGACGCGCTGATTGCCCTTGCCCAATAGGCAAATGGCAGCTCGCACATGCGCCTGTCAGCATATCCTGAACAGCAATACTGGCTCCCTACCTGTACCGAAGCATCGATAAGTGGGAAAAAAGGTAGTGCTTCACTTTAAGTACATCTTCACTTTACAGACATGCTCTGGACCCAATGCGTACGTTAATGCGGGGTATGTCTGTAAAGGGTTTTAGCAAGGTACAAGAGGAAAGCATATGTATAGAAAGAGAAATGGTAGAAAAATAGGTTGTGTGCTGAGCTCGAGGGTTGCAGGCTAAGAGGAAATGTGAAGAAGTACTTTATGAAAGAAATGGTGGTTTTGTGACATCATGAATGTGGGTGTAGGAGTTTGAGCTATCTGGGAATTTGTGTGTTAATCAATTTCTGACTGGCAACAGTTGCTTGGAGGTAGGTGGCACCTCCCCCCTCCTCCTTACCTTTTTAACTTGGCATGTCTTTTCACTTTGCTGCAAGAACAGGATGTACTATGGTTCTTTCCCCTCATACAGAGGTAAAGGGAAGGGTTCACAGTGTAGTGTAGGACCTGCAGAATTTGGTTATACTTTGGCGTGGTATGCAGGCTTATGATGCTTTGGCCAAAGGATCTAACTAAATAGCCAAAAAAATATTATGATTGAAGTATTTAACTTAATACTTATTACCATATATGTTTTGTCAATTGGATGTAGCATTAGGCACCCCTGTCTTTTGTTGACTATATCAACGACAATACTCTAAATCTGGTGGTCACGTCCAAATGGAGTAAAGAGATCATAGACTTTCTGGACCTAACAACTATGTTGACAATAACCAATTAAAGACTAAAACATTTTTCAAAAAAGTCGACAGTAACAACCACCTTCTGAAGTCAAGTTGCCATCACCCTAAGTGGGTAGAAAACATCCCATCAGGGCAGTTTAGATGTTTCCTCAGAAACTGCACCGATGAGGATGTTTTTAAAGAACAGGTGGGAATCCTGAGAGAGAGGTTTATCGAAAGAAAGTATAATAAAGAAATTTTAGAAACCACAGTTGTGTAGACCAGTCTATTGAATAGATAAGAATTGCTTAAACCCAAGGTAAAACTCCAGACTGCTGAGTATGAAATCCCTTTGTTACTAAATACAACAGACACTCCTGTAAAATAAAAGCCATAATAGACAAGCACTGGTACCTCATTCGACAGGACCCAGTGCTGAAAGACTATGTACCGGAACATCCTAGTATAATTTTCAGAAGAGCAGAGAACATTAAAACACAATTGGCACCCAGGGTGGTTAGATCTGTGGAGGACACTAATCGCCCTAGTTGGTTATCTAAGCCTATACTGTTTTTTAAATGCCACACATGTAAAGCATGTACCTAGGGATCTACAGAGAAAATGTCATTTGTGGCAAAAACTACAGGGGAAAGCTTCACCATGAATCAGTTTCTTAATTGTCGGACTACGGTTGTAGTCTACAGTATATGCTGCAATGCCCATGTGGTCTCCAGTATGTGAGATTCACCACAAGACCACTTAGAGTACGCATACTGGAGCACATGGGCAACATTAGGGGAAGACTCCAGACACAGAATGTGTCAAAACATTTTTGTCTGGTTCACTCAAGAGATCCATCAGGCTTCATGTTCAGGGCAATTGAGATGGTTCCCGCCAATTGGCCTATGCAATAAGCGTTCAGAAGCCACTTATCAAGCACTTATCGGCCAAAATGAATACTGCGATTCTGTAAGCCTCGATAAGTGGGGGTAATAAAGGAATGAATCGCCAAATTATTCAGCCATCAAAAAAAGATCGCCGGGTGAGCGGCGATAAGCCACTTATCGTCAAGTTCTGAAACTCATGCAATTCTAGTAGCCGTGATTAGTTTATCAAAGTTTATCGCAGTTCTAGAATGAGAGGCGGTGATACAGGACTTAGAAATAAAATGCTTTTTTTCTGCATTGGATTTATGCCGGGAGTCTCCAGAGCTGATATCCATTAATATCAGCACCGGAGGCCCCCGGCAGGAATCCCATGCAATAAAAATGCATTTACAGTCAACTTCATTACCTAGCGGCTAATCGCTAAGGCAATGAAGGGGTTTACCACTCCCGCTACCCACCAAGGGCCAAATGCCCCCTTTTACCCACACAACTACCACAATAAACACTAATACCCACCTCCTCTACTCCACATGATTGATACCAGAGGCCGCTGGTGTCCTCAGGTGGTCCCCGCGGGTGTCTTGGGGCCATAGGGTGGTCCCCATGGGTGGTCCCTGCGGGTGTCCAGGGGTCCTTGGGTGGTCCTTGTGGGTGTCCAGGGCCTTTGGATAGTCCCTGTGGGTGTCCAGGGGCCCTAGGGAGGTCTCCCCGGGTGTCTGGGGGCCCTCCTGTGGCAAAAAAAAAAACGTGCAATACATTGAAATAAATACACCCACCTCTCCCCCCCCCCAACATATACAGTACAGTAATTGGCAGAATAACTTTTATACAGATATGGATAATAGCTTATTTGCCCATTATTAAATCAAAAATTAGCCAGGCAGCATAAATAAAGTAAATAAAAACCGTTCTACTTAGCCCTGCCATCATGAAGGGCATCCTTGTCAGCATACTGCAGGGCCATGTCCTCCGATGCCAGCAAGAATGCATTGAAAAAAATATAATCTAATGGCCCCTAACCTCTTAATCACCTTAGCGGTTAATAACTGCTATAGTAACTAAGGGGTTAAACCCCTTTCCCTGCTACTCACCCTGGAGGCCTAAACACCCACCCTGGACCCATTGATTGACATAGTGGTACATCATACCCATATAATATGGGCATGATAAGCCACTATAGCACTCAATGGTAACCCTAATCAAAAAGCATGAAGGCCAACAATAATCAAACATTAGCACCTAAACACCACAATTCAATAAATAAAAACACTAGCCAACCAATTAAATAAATACGAGCAGTAACCAACTAAGCAATTAATTAATTTCAACCAGTAGCCAACAAATCAATTAATTATTAAAACCACAATCCAACACTTCACTTAAAAGCAGGAGGCAACACAACAAATCATTCATTAAAAACGCTAATCAATCAGAAAACATAAACAAAACAAGCCAGCAAAATGACAAACAATGACATCCACAGAATAAACATAAAGAGAAAAAATAACACTCAATACAAAGCAAGCATTTGCCAAAAAATGCATTGGCTAATATTGTATTGATCTGTACCTTAAAGGGGTACAGATTAATACATTATCAGTCAATGGGCAATAAAAAACATAAATAAAAAAATATACATTCCAAAAACATGAAAAAAAATAAATGTACATACATTTAATATTTTTCTTACCTTTAGAAGCGTTGGCCCTCCGAATCCTTGGGTATCAGGAAGCTATCGTACCGCGGCATCATCAAAGTCAATCAGATGCCATACACCTTGAAGATACGGACCAGGTAACAAAATTATTCTCTCTTTTATCTTCTATCAGCTTCTTCTTTCTTAATCTGTGATTATTTCTTTTTTCTTTATCTTCTTTCTTCATCTATTAATACAAAACCCAATGGTAAATCCACAACACGATGTTGACTCGTTGGCATCTTGAGCTCAGATGAAACATCAAGTCCTTATATAGGGCCTCTGATGTCACATTTTCTTTTCAGATGGTACAGCTCCAATCTGATTGGACACTGTTTAATGTGCCCACCTTTTTGTTTTTGGAGAAGGATGTGACGTCATCTCCAAGGGAGTGAAGTCCCATCCTTCAAACACATAGCTGTATCACATGGTATTACAGCCAATGGGATTGAAGACATCCCATTGGTTGCTGTACCATGTGATAGGTTACCTTAGTTCAAAAGGATGGGACGTCACTTTAAAGGATGATGAACTATAGTAGAGGTAGAAAGACAATTATGGAGGGCCCTCCTGATGGAAAAACTAACAGCCATTCTTAATGATAAAGAGGCAAAATTTGAGGCAGTCTGGGAGCCTTGGATGGTGAGGGGCGATCCCCAAGGCTCTAGCCACCCAGTGCTTACAATTTAGGTTTTCGTAAAACCCCCACCGTAAATATCAGACTAATATCTGACTTGTGCTCAGAAAGTGTGTGATTGTGGGAACGCAAAGTACCAACCTTTCATTTAAGTATGTACGCAGGAAGTTGATCCTGAAATGTACCTAACCACCATTGTTTTGATATTTTGTCTTTCTGTACCTTCATTATGATATGTTTTACTGTCTTTAGATGTCCCGATGCCCACCCCTCCCTTTCTTCCTTTTAGTGTCCCCCTCCCCCCAAAAAAATAATCTTATTAATAAAAATAAAGTTATAAAAAAAATGACCCCTCACATTCTGGAAAACATCTAATTGTATGTGATAACATTCAATTTCTCAGACACTAAATAAAAGTATGATACTTGTTTAAATTAAGCTGCGAGACATGGTGTGTTAAGACTTGTGACAGTCGTAACGTGAAAGAAGAATATTTATAGTCAAGTATGGTTTAAAACTTGTACCAACAGTAACACGAAAGAAGAAAATATATGGTTTACTATGAAACTGTTAGTCCATTGACTTATGTATGTCAGTACAATTACTCTGAACTAACACAGCATAACATTGCAGTAGATCAGTTTTTTTTTAAAGGATTTCCTCATCGGTGTAATTGCGCAATCAGCTCAATAGATTACTATGGATTACGTCTGTGTTGTTCGACCAGAGTTTTTAAGAACCTTGGGTTCCCATGGGCATCCCTTGGGGGTTGACACAGAGAGACACAGGCACACAGACTTAAGCAGAAGGCTTTAATGTACCAAAAATTACCAATGTTTCGGCAGTGTCACGCTGACTTTCAAAGGCAGCGTGACACTGCTGAACCTTTGGTTATTTTTGGCACATTAAAGCCTTCTGCTTCCGTCTATGTGCCTGTGTCTCTCTCTATCTACCTATGCATCCTTTGGGACACTTGGACTCCTTTTGAAACAGAGCACCGACAGCTAAGTACCCTCATTTTGTCTCATTCCTGATTGCCTGCATTCAATTTTGCATTAATCCTTAGAGAGTTCCCTGCCATTTTCAGGTAATTTGAAAATTGTACCAAATACAGAAGAATTTACAATGCATCTGATCTAAGACGCGCTATTAGAGAGGGATGGGGTTCCATATAATGCAGCTAATCTCAGAGATACTATTAAAGAGAATTGGGGTTCAGCAGAATCTCACAATATAATTATAGAATTCCTGAACCAAAAAAACCATTAGGTTAATAGTCAATTTTCATATGGGTTAAGACTGCTATACTGCATCAATAAAAACGTACTGCTGCAAAATAGTAACAATTTGAGCACTGGCGCAAACCCAAATTGCATCTTTTATAAATGCTTTCCAACCAGCCCAACATCTTATTTTACAGCAAATAGTCATACTGTAGCAATAATGATAGAATAATAGCATTTAAAAATAAAATACTTGTTCAAACAGCATACTGCAAGTTTCAACAAACTGAATTCAAACTAGATGTGAGCAAGAATGCACCAGATTAACTGTACAGAAATGGAACTATTTAGTGGCTAAAGAGCTTTTTATAGTTGAGTTCAGTGCACAGCCATCAAAGTGACAGTTTTTCCTTTCTATCTAAATATGCACGCCCTTATATTAAATACTTTAACAGCACGCTAGACAAAGCCAAACTTTTACATTTTTCCAAATAAGTGTGGAATGTGTTTGAAGAACGGTAGTACAATACCTTAACAATACTAATAACTTATGCTAGTCTACACATTAGAGAAATATCACATTTCACGTGCTAGTTTCATGAAAGTTACATTTGAATCGATATAAGAATATTGCCTTGCTGTTAATTCTTATTAATCTTGCAAATGTTGCATTTTGCATATTTATTCATTTCTCCTGGGCACAAACTGTGGCAAATGTTTACAGTATTTTGGAAAACGTGATTCTAAAATAAGGGGAAGGAGTTATTTAGAAGGGTATGAGAAAGAAAAGGAGAGGTACCAAGGTAAACAAAATAAGCTAAAGCAGTACACAGTAAGTTCAAACCTAATCATAAACAGCATTTGAGATGCAATGTATTTCAATGAATAAATCATACATACTTTATTTTATCAACCATTTAAATGAGGACTACCATGTGAAATTGTCTGCATTGTAAGACCTAGGCCGACAGATTGACTTTGCAATAAAGCCAGAGGTTTTGGGGGAGAAAGAGCCTAGTTCCAATACAGTACCTTTATGCGCTCGTTGTGATGGAAGAGATTACAAATCTTTACATTTTACTGAATAACGTCCTAGCATACATACACTCAGCTATCCAGAAGCTTAGCATTTCAGTGATTCCACATATAGTTACCACAGCTCTAGGCAAATTCATCTTTGGACAATTCCAGCCATCTCAACATTAGTCTGAATCACCCACAGTCAGTTGCTGTGATTCAAGCCTTGACACAAGCTTGTGTAACTAGTTCATGTTTCTTTATGTTACGTTACTACAGTAATATCCATTCTTGGTTGCTAATGTTTGCATTATCTGTGATCTGTTCCTGTCATTTGTTTCTTCAGCGAATTTGTGAGCTTTTTCACTTTGCATTGGATTTTCCTCCAATTTTATTATATATCTTCAGATCTAGACATAACTGATCACTATACAGTATTTCGTAAAATTGGAGCGGAACATTTTTGCATACACTTAATGAATAACATTATTTTAGTTTTATACAGTAGTAATCATGGATTTTTCTCAGCAAAGAAAACAGCAAAAAATTATGTTGAATTGTAGTATATTTTGCAAAACACACTATGGGGCTTATTCTGTAAGCTCCGTTAGCGCTTTGCCGGGCGTTCTGAATGGAAAACCCCATGAAAGTCAAGAGGGCTTTCCGCGCAGACCAGTCAGTACAGCGCTAACAGAGCTTAGAGAATAAGCCCCTATATATTTTCTTCACCATGAGTAGCAGACTTGGATTTTGTATCCACTCAATGTAATAAAATGAAGCACTCTACATGCCATTGCATTACAGTATGCTATACGGAAGGGTTTGCAGAAATTGTCCAAGGTGATGTAGTGACAATATCTTAGCAATTCCCCATAGAACATACAGTAATGTATTTTTTAGATTAAAAAGTATACACTGGTTAACACTGTATAGGGATCTATGGTATCAGGGCCCAAAGCTAATTTCCCTATTATTGCTTACCACACAATAAAAAACCGCCACATAAATAATTAAAAAGAAACTATGTTGAGGAACATTATGGTTGTCCTCAAATATGATAACACAGTAGTTTAAATGCAGAACTATGGGTCGCTGTTCTTTATTTTCCCCTGAACTTCTGTGTGTTATCATTATGTAACAGGTTTTCCCCCACCCTCTGGGAGATCTCACTATTACAGGGTGTGTTGCCCTCGCAGTATGCAGGAAGGCCCGAATCCATTGCGAATCCCTGGCGAATCACTGCGTGAGCACCATTTGACAAGATGGCGATTAGCTTGGCGTGAATGTTGAAATGGCGTGGACGCCACGCCAATGGCGTTCTTTCTGAATCGCGCGAGGAGACAACCAATTTCCTGATTGAGCGGCCTATTTGAAGGTTGCATTTCTTTATATTCTTTTTCTGTGTTGTTGGGAGAGAGAGAGACGGACAGAACTTTGCATTTTGAGAAAGAGAGATTGATATAGTTTGTGTGTTTGGTGATTGATTTGTTGTGTGCTGTTGTATTTTCTTTACATCTTTTTCTTTTTGTCTGTTTGAAAGTGTTTATTGAGCTTGACATTTAATTTCTTTTTGTGTTGTTTGTGAGTGCTAGAGGTATGGATGGGAGGCGTGGGAGTCAGAGGAGTGATGCTGGGGTGAGTGGTGGTCATGTGAGTAGGCATCTGAGTGAACGTGGGAGTCAGGGGAGTGATGCTGGGGTGAGTGGTGGTCATGTGAGTAGGCACCTGAGTGAACATTGGAGTCAGGGGAGTGATGCTGGGATGAGTGCTGGTCGTGTGAGTAGTTGTGTGAGTGAACGTGGGAGTCAGGGGAGTGATGCTGGGGTGAGTGCTGTTGTTGGGGTGAGTGGGGATGGTGGTGGGGTGTCTGGTGGTGGTGGGGTGTCTGGTGGTGGTGGGGTATCTGGTGGTAGTGGGGTATCTGGTGGTGGTGGTGTGTCTAGTGGTGGTAGCTCTGATGGTGCTGTGCTCCTGCAGTCTCTTACATTTGAAGAAGGGGAGTCCAGCCCGCAGCAGCCAAGTTCACAGGTTTCACGTGCTCAGAGAAAGAAAAAAAACGTTCCCCAAAATCAACGTTTCAATGAGGGTGAAAATAGAGTCCTTGTGACGGGTATTTTGGCCAACTATGACCAGCTGTATGGGCATTTACTGTAGTAGGTAAGAACATCTTTTCATTGAGTGTATCACAAATGTTACTCCTCTATGATGTTACATTAATTAATTTGCATATAGCTGATATAATCAATCTAATCAATGTCACTATCGAAGAAATCTAATCTATTTAAGTATCTAATTAATGTTATGTATTGAACTGCTATTTAATGTGTCTAATCTATTTAACTATCGAATGATTGTAATATGTGTAACTATATTATCTATCTATACACATTATCAGTGTGTGTTAACAAGGAGTATGTGATTATAGGAAATCTTCAATGATATGTTAATTAAGTAATAATCCATGAAGAACAGGGCATTACTGGCCAATAATGGAAGAGTTGAAGGCGGGAGGCGAAGCTGAGGGACTTTAACCCAGCCAGAGCATTATTGACAAGTAATTGTATGTTCTTCTGGGATTATTACTATTATAGGCTAAATGTAGACTTTTTTTCATAAATAAAAGACACTTTTGTATAGGTGTATAGTACCCCCATCTTAGTGTGAAGTCCGGTCAGTTTAGCAAAAGCTCGCCCAGACTGAGTGTCGCCAGGTAAGGAGGTTGGGTCTCATATGCTAAGCGGCAAAGGTGCAAGGTTCGCGCATGCCCTTAGCAGAATGAGAAGCCACCCCTGCCAGGCTTGTAAGGTATTGGCAATTCCGAGATAGGTGGGGAAAATTATTCCCACGGAGTGATTGGCTACACAGGTTAGGTATAGGAGTTTTAACCATATAAGAATCCGTGCAGCCCATCGATTGTTCAGTTCTATAGTTCTACAAGATTTAACCAAGTTTCGTAACAAGCTTCAAGACTTCATAAGAACTAATGTTCCAATTACCAATACAGCAGTGGCAGAATGAACGAAGCAGCTCCGTCGGAGAACACAGTGGTTGCGACTGGCACAGCTGACTGAGGACTATTTCCAGCTCTGTTTGCGAGCAACTCCCGCTCCTGGGAAATTTCTTCTAGAAACGTAACTTTTCAAGATTTCGTTTTGGAAACAACTTATTTCGTTTGCCCCCATCTCAGTAAGTGTATTTTGAGTGTAATTGTGTAACATTGTGTGTATGTAATTTCGTGGCAATAAATTACAATTTATTTTACCTCCTTGCTTTGCTCAATCAAATAATCCGGGTATAAAGGTGTTAAAAGTGCTGGTCTCCCGTGACAGACATAGACATGCTTCCAGAATGGGAAGAAGAAGCCCCCCAACACCAACTGAGGAGTGACTGAGCTCCATCCTTAGTCCAGAGGGAGTCTGTGGGTTGCCTGGTTACAGGGACATTAGACACAGCAAGAAAGGGCCTGGACAATGTGAATACTATGATATGATTCAAGGTACTAAGATTTTATGGCCCAGAACCATGATACAAAGTCCTCCGTCAATATAATGTGCAATAATGTACAGTATTGTGGTGTCACCTACAAACTCATTACATCATAACACATTCAAAAATGTATGTTAACATTTAGTCAGCAGTGCACCTACATTAACATAATTTTTCAGGGAAATTATACACACAATTAAAAAAAAAACTAAGTGCACCAAATGATTAATATATCAATGTGAAGTGACATACTTACAGTATAATAATACTTTCCCTATTCAATTGCCGCCATAGAGTCCTGGATCCAACACTGGATCAAAAAAAAAGGAAGTTCCAACACTTAAGAACGATGACCCAGTGTGATTATCCTGTTTCTCACTGGGATTTGGCATTTCCCACTTTGTTGGGACAGCGGAGAGCTTGATGTCTGGTTGTACCGCAATACATACAGAGTTAGAAAGTGCGCCTGTGCTGCTTCTCGCTGGCCGAAAGATTATTACCCCCGAGCTGCATTGCTTCGTCTGGATCCAGGGAATTCTCGGTAACAGGAACCGCTGGAAGATTAAGAAAAGAACCTGTACCTCTTTGGCGCTGGGACCTTTCCACTCTCCTGAAGATGCTGATCCATGCGTATACACAGAGTGATGAGATCCTCCAAATTATTAGGACATTTCAGCACGGCTAGGTTATCCTTGAGATTCTCTTTAAGGCCCTGCCAAAAAACTGCTGCAAGTGCTTCGTAGTTCCATCCAGTCCGAAATTTTACTGGGGGACTGGAAAAGATCTCAACATGCTGATGGAGACTGGGAGAGATCTGAGGATTCTGAGGGGGACTGGGGGAGATCTTAGGGGGGCTGGAGAAGATCTCAAGATGATGAGGGGTCTGGGGGAGATCTGAGGATGCTAAAGGGGACTGGGAGAGATATGATGATGCTGATGCCGACTGGGGTAGATCTGAGGGGTACTGGGGGAGATCTGAGGTGGACCGAGGAGATTCAAGGTTGCTAAGGGGGACTAGGGGAGATATGAGGATGCTGAGGAGACTGGGGGAGATCTGAAGGGGACTGGGGGAGATCTGAGGATGCTGAGGGGGACTTGGGGAGATATGAGGATGCTGAGGAGACTTGGGAAGATCTGAGGGGAACTGGGGGAGATCTGAGGATGCTGAGGGTGACAGAGAGATCTGAGAATGATGAGAGAGACTGGGGGAGATCTGAGGATGCTGAGGGGCACTAAGGGAGATCTGAGGATGCTGAGGGGGAATGAGGGAGATCTGAGGATGCTGAGGATGCTGAGGATGCTGAGGATGCTGAGGGGGACTGGGGGAGATGTGAGGGGATATTACTTGGAGTTACACAGCTCATGCCAAAAAACCTACAATTAATAAAATGACCAGGTGCATAGGTAAAAATACAATTAATCGACACACATATTGTGACCAGAGAGGTCACAGCAGTCCCTTTAATACACACATGTTCAAAATTGAAGAGAATAAAGTAATGGATATGAATATCCCCAGGAATTGCTGAATCAACTAGCTGCTCCATATACGAATAAGAAATATGGAAGCACAATGTTCTAGCAGAATAAAAACAAAAATAATAAACGTTTAATAGTGTATAGAAAAACGCCGGAATAATCGTGAACATTGTATGCACTAGCGGAGAAATAAAATTGGAATAAAATCCCCAAAGCAGAGAACTTCAACCAGGATAAACAAAGGTAAGAAACATGGATATGTAGTAGTAGGTACCGACTCCTACATATATTAACTACTTGACTGCATTAGCCAGGTGTAAACAATGGAAGAGATGGGAGCCTCCCACCCTCTAGTGGCGCTTCTCAATGCAAACCAAGTATATAGCAATAATAAAATCTGCTTGTTAGACAGCCATCGGCGTTACTTGCACATAATTCACATATCATAGGCAACAGTATTACGTTCCCCCCAATAGCCTCTGCAGTGAGGTAAGTCTTGTATGGGGTGCGGGACCTTAGTAAATAAAGTACTCACTGTTGGAATAATGCAACGCCTGGCTGATCCGGTGTGCTCCTGCTGAATGAAAGACGAAAGATCCAAGAAAAACGAAGCGGTGCAACTCCATGCAGGTAAGGACACAGACTAGGATAATGACACTCAAGTGTTGGCTTTATTGACACCCGACAGCCCCAAAAACCACTCTGACGCGTTTCGCACGGTACATCGTGCTTTGTCAAAGAGAATATAAACACAAGACAAACATCGGCATAAAATACCCATCAGACCCCGCGTTCTAACCAATGGTAACTTGGCACACACCCAGTAACTCCCACCTGCTGAATATGTAATCTCCAATCCGGCTAATCAAAGAGGGGGGAGTATGTACCACGGATCACAGGGTGTAGAGAGGTAACTTTAAAAACAACAAACAAGTTAAAGGGATATAATTTTAAGGAATTAAGGAATATAATACAACCATTACTCCCATATACCTGATTGTAAAAACATATAATGACAAAAATATATGAACATAAAAACAAGGATCAGAGGCTGTATCAATCCTGACATATATATTAATACCAAAATCTTATCTCTGGATAGACATATACAGATTGAAAAATATAAATATCAAGGTAACAACAAAAACAAGAACAAAAACCAAACCCCTCCTCTAAACATATAAACCTCAATTATCACCAAGGGCAAAGGTAAGAATATAAATCCAACAATAAATGGATATATAATAATAAAACCTGAAATGGTGTTTCTAATATTAAAACCAATGCAAGGAAATCAGGGTGATTCCTATCATATAATGCATATTGTACCTTGGTGATATAACGACATAATAATAATAATAATAATAATAATAATAATAATAATAATAATAATAATAATAATAATAAATAATGACAGGAGTTTTTAAATGTAATAATGTAAACAACAAAATCTAATAAAAGTAGGCAACATAAATGAATATATAAAACAAAATATGAACGGAGAAAAAGGGGGAAGGGAGGTAGCCGGGTGTAGAATCTGGGGGACATAGGGTAATGGGCTGAATAAGTCCAATTACATGTGTACATGGAGAATTGTACGCTGGTAAATTGGAAAGGATAGTAATATACAGTGCTCGACAAACCCAGTCGCCCACTCGGCAGGGGCGAACAAAAATTGGCCGGTGGCCAGCTACTTTTTTCCCCTGCTCTGCAAAAAATAATCCCCTGCTCTGCGCAAAACATAAATAAATAAATAAATAAAAATATTCCCCTGGCTGATTGGCCAATTGGGCGTGACGCAGAATTGAGCCCTTCACTCTCTGCAGCGGTAAGTAATGGCTGCTGCGGCTTCTCGCGTGATGTGTCTGTCTCCTGCCCCAGGTCCACTCCCCGGTACCTGTGGCTGCTCGACCGGGGCGGGAGATGGCAGTGGGGGCTGGGGCGCTCTCTCTCAGTTGTACAAAAAAAAAGTATAAATACATGGAGAACGGGTTGCTCCGTGATTAAAGACACTGACTGGCACTGAGTTTGAAGCAGGGGAACCTGGTTACATTTCTGGTGTTGGCTCCTTGTGACCTTGGGCAAGTCACTTTATCTCCTTGTGCCTCAGGCACCAAAAACATAGATTGTAAGCCCCACAGCAGGGACCTGTGCCTGCAAAATTTCAATCCAACATGACATCTCTACATGTAAAGTTCCACACACAAACCTATCCCCCTCGCATACCTAAATCCACATTTTCCACTGTGACTGAAGTGGAGGTTTCCACACTCCTCTCATTATCTGCCCCATTGATCCTATTCTCTCATAACTCCTCTGCTCCCTCTCTGGCACACTAAGCCCAACTCTAATTCACCTCTTTAACTTCTCTCTCATCTCTGGTACATTCCCATCTTCTTTTAAACATATACTCATCACACCCATTCAAAAGAAACCCTCCATTGACCCAACTTCCCTTTCAAACTACTGCCCTATCTCTCTTCCTCCCTTTGCCTCCAAGCTATTTGAGCAACTTGTATACAACTGACTTACAAAGCTCACAATAACTCTGCCCCCCTTACATCTCAACCCTTGTCCCAAATACTATACTTAAATGCCCCCACAACATCTGCCTTATCTCTTCTCACACTGAGCTAGAGCTCAGACAATGGCTTATCGCAATGTTAAGGTATGCAGGCTAGTATTATGACACCAACTTCTGCAGTAGAATATTGTATGACTCCCTGTAACAGGGACTTATCACTGTTGAAGAGAAACTGCTTCTAAATTCAGCAGTGTGCTGGTTAATTTCACAGGCAATCAACCAGACTCCACCTGGCTGATTAGGAATGTTAGAAAAAGCCTGATCTGAGAAACAGGAAGGAGATTTCCTTAGCCCACAACTGGACTTACCAGAGGAAAAGATGTCTTGATGCATAAAGAAGGACTGTATGCTGACAGCAAGACAAGGGGACAAGACCTGGACCTGGACACGGACATTTCTATAGCACATAAGGGTGCGGACCCAGGAGAGCAGAGAGGCCTTCCCCTACAGCTACAAGGACAGATAAGAGACTTTCTTGTGGGACTGTTGTATATCTATCTATCTATCTATATATATATATATATATATATATAAAGCAGAAAAAAGCCGTGTTAGTCCAGTTGCGATAGTGCAGAATAAATTAGTTCTTCAGTATTAGGTGATACCTTTTTTATTGGACTAACAATTTATGTCATAGGACAAGCTTTCGAGAGTTATCCTCTCTTCTTCAGGTCAAGCAATACTGATATACAAAGGTTTCAATGGCTAAAACAGTGTAGAGAGGGGGGGGGGAAAACAGCAGATATTTACTGTAGATAAGGTTGGGTGTTAAATGTGTTTGAAGCCAGGGAACGGTGTCAAAGAAATGTGGGGAGGGGTAGGGATACAGGGGAGGAGAGAGAAAGTGTGAATAAGAATAGAGGCAAGCAGGATAATTACAAGCAATTTTGATAGGGTGTGAGAAAACCCATGTCCGCATTAAGTCCTTTGGTTTTGGTGTCAAAGAGTCTTATCATTCTGAGTTCAAATGTTTTCCGTTCTTGGGTGCTCTTAAACATTCCATTGAGGATTTTGATTTTTAGATCATTTATGGAATGATCTGGTTGTGAGAAGTGATGTCCCACAGGTGAGCAGTATCTTCCTTCTTCGTGATGGAGTATAGAGTGTCTGTGCATATTCATTCTTCCTTGTAGTTTTTGGCTGGTTTCCCCAATGTAGCAACCTTGGTCACATTTGTTGCATTGAATCATATACACTATATTCCTGGATGTGCAGCTGTATGATCCTTTAACATTGAATGTTCTATGATTGTGACTGGCTGTGGGATCTTGGCAAATATGTTTGCAGAGTTTGCAGCGTTTGTTCCTGCCCGGCTTTGTACCATTATCCATGTCTTTAAAATCGTTGTGAAGTTTTCTGCTGACTAATTTCTGTCTGAGGTTTGGTGGTTGCCGGAACGCAAGAATGGGAGGTTTGGGAAAGATTTCTTTTAATGTTGCATCCTCTGTCAGCATGGGTTGCAGATCTTTGATTATTTTTCGTATGCCTTCTAGGGTAGGGTTGTATGTGGTCACTAGTGGTATTCATGTGGTAGGTTCTTTCTGTCTGTATTGAAGCAGGTGTTCTCGTGGGGATTTTATTGCAGATGTAATAGTTTTGGCAATGGTCTTTGGTTTGTATCCCTTCTGTCTGAACGATTCGGTCAGGGTTGTGAGATGCCTGTTTCTGTCTTCAGTGTCAGAGCATATGCGGTGGTATCTTATAGCCTGGCTGTGTATGATACCTTGTTTTGTATGAGTGGGATGGAAGCTGGAGTTGTGGAGGTAACTGCATCTGTCAGTTGGTTTCTTGTATACAGATGTGTGTAGTTTGCCATCTTTCAGTGTTACAGTAGTATCTAGAAAGTTTACTAGGTTTGCCGAATAATCCATTTTGAGTTTAATAGATGGATGGAATGAGTTCAGGGACTCGTGGAATTGTTTTAGGTTTTCTTCACCCTCTGTCCATATTATAAACAGGTCATCAATGTATCTGTAGTATTTGTAGGGTTTGTGGAGGCATGTAGTTAGGAATCTTTGTTCAAGATTTGCCATGAAAAGATTGGCATATTTCGGTGCCATCTTGGTACCCATTGCAGTCCCCATCAGTTGTAGGTACATTTCCTTGTTGAAGCTGAAGTAGTTGTGTGTGAGGATGTATTCTATCAGTTTGGTAATTACATCAGCGCTGTATTTCTGATCCAGGGGAGATGTTGTAAGGAAATGCAGGCATGCCTCAATACCATCCTTGTGGGGGATGTTGCTGTAAAGGGATTCTACATCCATGGTAACTAGCAGTGTGTTGGATGGTAGTTGGTTGATGTTTGAGAAAATCGGTGGTATCTTGTATGAAGCTGTTGGTGCTTCTGACTAAAGGTCATATATATATTTTTTTTTTTATTTTTTTTATTATTATTTATTTTATTTTTTTTACTGTAATTTTTTATTGATCATTTTTTCAAAAATAAAGAAAGGGGTACAAAAAAGAAAAAAGAAGGAGAGAAGGAAAAGGGAGGGGGAGGGGGGAAGAGGGAAGGGACGGGAGGAGGGGAAGGGAGAAAACAGAGAAAAAAGAAGAAAGAAATATGATGGGGAAAGAAGGGGTGAAAATTACAAAAGAAAGGGCCCCAACAGGTGAGATACCCTATCAGGAGTTTATATGTGGTGGTCACCCAAACAAAAAGTGCTTGAGTTCCCACTCAACATTCAACCCCCTGGGGTGAAGAGCGTCAAGGTTAAACACCCAAAACATTTCCTTTTTGTTGAGAATGAAATGAAATAAAACGCATCCAGATCACCCAATTTTTAGGATCCTAGCAACACGCTAGCAGGACACACGGGTTAACACAAAAAAAAACATTTATTAGGAACAGGTAACAGTAACAATAAAGGCATAGACTAATAGAAATGAAAGGGGGGAAACAAAGAGATTACCCTGTATTACTAGGATGCTGGATGCCGCCAAAGCTAGTTTATCCTGTGGTTAAAGACCTTCCAGACCGTTAGGTCTCCATAACAAAGAAGGGCTTGGATGAGGACCACCAACAGCCGTAGCGTGGTGCCTCAAATCAGTCCACAAACAGTTTCCCGTACCTCTCTGAAAAACTCTGAAAGTCTAGCTGGGAAAGCCCTTACATAGGTCCTGGTTCCCATATAAAACCATGGAGAGGGCAGCTCAGACAATTAGCATTGTCCGTTTAATCCGTTGTCTAATCTGGAGGGAGTTGGGTGGCCAAGATGGACCAATCACAGGTGGGGACAGGGTCACAGCTACTGTACCTGCACCGCCCCAGGAACAGCATCAGAAATGGAGGGAAATTCATAAGAGCCAAGAGGATTGCTGATGGAGATAATGCTATCCAGCATGCAGAGCTACTGTAGGCACTATGCTGTCGGTGGGAAGTATAAAGAAACCGCTAGGAGTGTGTACTCACACTGGCCCGTGTGAGTATTGTGATATTATATCTTTTATCATTGTCCCCACCCCTTCATCACCACCTGCTACCAATTGGGTAATATCCCTAAAAAGGGCAGGAACAAGACACCAAGATAGGACCACACTCACATTGGCCCGTGTGAGTGTTAGATCATACAATTCCATTTTAGTGGTTCATCAATACCCTATCCTCCCCCACATTGACGCCTCTATACACATATGCCTTAACCATATCCTCTCTTTTGTTTATATGAGAGGAAATCCTCCTGGAGTGGAAACACTGAACCACGAAGCAATAAGGACATACATCAAGAAGAAGAACTCGCATCGCGGAGAGAAAAAGGATCATTGCAAGAGCACGGGATCCCCAAAGAAACCTTGATGAGACTGAGCTTACACAAGGCCGTGTAAGTTATATATTACAATTTTTTACCTTCTCACCCACATATACACATCTATGTATATTCGCCCTTTCAATTGGTCATCTGCCACCTGAGCTATTACGTTCGCTCAGGGTATAACCGCTCTATTTTTGTATTACTAGACCCATTACACTGCCTGTTTCCCACAACTGTGCTCCCCCATCCTTTCTGTATTCATTGCTTACAAGGGTCCTGGATAGATCCTGCTGGGGTTCCGAGTCACAGGAGGACATCACTTGAAAATCACACTCAGGCAGTATCATACTCCGCTTTTTTATTTTTCAGCTTATCTGACCTAGCTCTACAGAGATAGCGCCCGGGTACCCCCTCCAACACATTTCCCTAGTATCCACAATACCTGTAGGCAGCTCTTCTCACTTTTTTAAAAACCGGTCCCAAAAAATGGAACCAGATTTTAACACCACAGATCCTGATTTAGAAACCACATTTATAGAAGTGGACACCACAGAGATGGAAACCACAGTAACTACCCCTAACATCTTTGAAAAAAGATTGTTACGGGATAAAGATATGGAGAGCATGATGAAAATAACTGAAGAGCGAGATGACTCAGAGGTTATAAACGAAGAATTCGATTCACTAGACAAACTTCTCAAAAAGGAGATTAAAAAACTGTTAGACAAAGCCTATTTAGAAGAATACATTAAGGCGAAAAGAATACCAAGAGGCTTAAGAGTTAGCAAAAAAGCCTCCTTTGATCTAGAAGAAATTGAATTCACGGTGAGGTGGGAGACCATATTAGACACCTGCGGCAACAACCTTATGAGATTACTAATCGAACACCACCAGATTACACTCAAAAAACTAGATGAGGATATAAATGGGATAAGAACTAAATTGGAACCTTTAAAACACTGCACTACATTCCATGAAAGGAATAAAAAACTTTCCACGGAGATAGATACAATAGAAAGGAACCTTATTATTAATAAAAATAAAAAATTCAAACGGGATGAGGTCGATTATATAGGGGGAGTATATACTAATAACAAGAAGTGGGATAAAAGTGGAATAAACAAACCTCAGGATAAAAGTAGAGATGGCAGTACACATACACCAAGGAGACCCAGGATTAATTCCGCAGACGTTAAAACCACCAACCGCACAGAAAATCAAGACCTAGCGGGAGAGCCTCCCATCAAATCAGATAGAAAAAGTCCAGAAAAAGGAAGAGAGAATAACAGAAGGGAGAGAGAACGCCAGAGACAACCACATGAGAGAGAAACATATGTTCCCCATAGACACTATCACCAAGACAGGCCACGCCACTTTTGGGAGGGGGAAAGGAGATATGAACATAGAGACAGAAGAGATCAATATAGAAGGAATCACCGTAGTCAGGAGAGACGCCAGGGATGGGACTATAGACCACATTATGAAAGGGAAGAGAAGAAGGAAAGACCACCATGGAGAGGGGAAAGAGAACAATTTAGAGACAGAAGAGACCACTCAAGACACAGAGATAGGGAACCAGAGAGGGCAAGACGTACAAGTAGATCGCCCATTAGATCGCCCATTAGGAGCCCTGTATGGGAAAGAACAAAAAATGGAGCAACAGTGGCTTTTTTAGAGTAAAGTACACCACACTCCCCCCCGTTAAAAAACAAATTCTCGGCGCTAGCGGTATCAGAAACGGAAGAAAGGAAGAAAGGACAGAAAAGAGAAAGAGAGGAAAGAGAGGGAGAAGGAGGGCTCCTAAAGAAACATCAAAGATGAAAGGAGTTTTTAACATTAGTAAAACCAAACTAACAGATATACAACACGGAGTTATAGCTAGGGGCCTTAACTTTGCACCCACAACAAAACCGAGTGGTTTCACGATGTTCATGGATGCGAACAAATTTTTGCGAAATTTGACTATGAAAAGATTTTTCTTAAATAGGGATGCAGTCACTAGGGACACCGTTAACACACCCATATCAGGAGGAGAACAGAAGTTGAACTTTGTACATTCCGGATTAAAGGAAAAATCAAAGTTCAATCCCGTTGGCAGTAAGGGGCACCATCTAGAGGTTTACCACCAACTTATTTTAGAGGATTTGGAAAAATTGTCAAAAAATAAACAGACCCCCAGAAATAACCTTAGTAAAGAAGAAACAGCAGCTCTAAGGGAACTAGCAGACAACAGGTCCATCACCATCAAACCAGCGGACAAGGGAGGAGGTGTGGTGGTGATGGACACAGAATACTATCTACTAGAGGCCAATAGAATATTGGGAGATGTAACCACATACCAAGAATTAAGGAACGATCCCACTAATATTCATAAACAGGAACTGGATAAGATTTTAGAAAAAGGAAAACATTTAGGAATCCTCAGTGATAAAGAATGGGGTTATTTACACCAGGAGAAACCCATCCTACCGGTATTTTACTTCCTGCCTAAAATACATAAGTGCATGGAGAAGCCACCTGGTAGACCCATAATATCGGGCATTGGGTCCTTATCACAAAACCTGTCAGAATACCTAGATTTCTACTTACAGAAGTATGCAACCAGAGGGAGATCATATCTTAAAGATACCACTCAAGTTATAAATCTCCTTAAAGATATTAGTTGGCAGGAAGACTTCACATTAGCTACTTGCGATGTGTGCATCAAACACACAGATGGCCTTAAAGCAGTGGAAAACGCCATCAGTCAAGACATTAGCATTCCAGAAGAACAGCGCAGTTTCATTATCGACAGTATTAATTTTATTTTAACGCACAATGTTTTTTGGTTTAATGGTCTGTTCTACCTTCAGATGTGCGGAACCGCGATGGGGACCAGGTTTGCGCCCAGTTACGCAAATATCTTTCTAGCGGACTGGGAGGAAGCCAATATTTGGTCCAATAATCCCTTCAGCGCAAACCTGGTCTCATGGCATCGCTATATAGACGACGTACTGTTTATATGGAAGGGGGACGATTTAAAACTGAGGGACTTCATTAACCACATCAACCAAAACAGTATCAATCTTGAGTTCACATCTGAGCAAAGCAAGGTAAACATCAACTACCTAGACCTCACTATATACATAGAAAATTTAGAAATTAAAACAAAAACATTCTTTAAGCCAACAGACGCTAATAACTTTTTAATGACCACCAGTTGCCACCACCCGAAGTGGCTAGAAAATATACCATTTGGTCAGTTTCGGAGAGTACGGAGAAACTGCACTGATGACAGCACCTTTAGGGACCAAGCAGTTATATTGAAGGATAGATTTCTTGAAAGAGGTTACCCTTCAGAACTCATTGAATCAGCAGTAGATAAAACCAATGCACTATCACGTAGTGACATGCTGATCTCAAAGGAAAAACAAGGCAACACAGAATTCCAAACCCCATTCATTACCACCTATAATTCAGAAACAATGAAAATTCAAAAAATTATCAAAAGACATTGGCATGTGGTACAACAAGACCCCATTCTCAAAGACAATATCCCCAATGTCCCAAGAGTCATATTTAGAAAGGCCCCGTGCATTAAATCACAATTAGCACCTAGTGTCTTCAAAAAAGAGGAACCTAAAATTCAAACCTGGTTACCTCCAGTTAAAGGCTTTCACAGCTGCTTTAATTGCAAAGCATGCAAACAAGCAGCAAAGGGCAATAAAATAGAATTCATGTCTAATGTAACAAAAGAAACTTTCAAGATCAAGCAAAATCTAAACTGCCGCACAGATCATATTGTCTATCTATTGTCCTGCCCATGTGGACTCCAGTACGTGGGCCGCACCTCAAGACCCCTGCGAGTCCGCGTGCTGGAACACATGGGGAACATAAAAAGGCGGCTAATGACACACAGTGTCTCCAAGCACTATAGCGAATTCCATGAGGGCAACCCAAACCTTCTGACGTATAAGGGAATAGAGAGGGTTGACGTCAACTGGAGAGGTGGGGACAGGTTGCGTAAACTATGCCAACGAGAAACCTTCTGGATATACAAATTAAAGACACTAACACCCAGAGGACTCAATATAGATATAGATCTGGGGTCATTCATGTGAGCACTTAATACCCCAGACTATGGCCCATCAATTCTACCCATGGACATTATATATGTTTAACATAGGGCAATTACTAACCTGCTTCTTCTCTTCTAACTACAGATACATCCTGCCAAGGCTCTGCATTTTTCTCCATCACTAATATTGGACTTGTTTATTCACGTTCACTTATTAGGATTACATTTTTGGTTCGTACACTTTATCTCTGATTTCATTGCATTTGTAATTCCATACAGAGATCATTTTTTACTCATTATTCGCTTATATTCTTAAGACACTATATATTTTTTAGACACTTTAACTTATAATTTCTTTACACTTATTATTTTACGTTATTTTTCACGTATCATCTGTTGAATACATTATCACCTTCACCTGCCCTTTTTGGCAGTGTTATTACACTTCATTAGACTACACACAGGGCACGTAAATTCAATTGCTATATTCACCTCCTTAGGATAATAAGTCAGTATGATATTCACATTTTCACTTTAACATTATCTATCTATCACCTTAATTATCTTCACTAACAACCATTAAGTATTTAAATTACCTTTTCACTAACAACACTATTCATTTGTATCATGTTTAAATTAACACAAGATTAGACCATTTCTATCATCACTTTTTATTGGAATAATCTAGCAATACAGTATAATACACATTTTACCATTTCATTTTTATCTTTATCAATAATAGAAGACACAAAGTTCTCTACATATATGCAATTTTATTTGGCACATAAAAATGAATACACTTTTAACTTGCAGCCCTTGGAGGCATAATCAATATCTTTCTAAATTTTATTTGGCACATAAAAATGAATACACTTTTAACTTGCAGCCCTCGGAGGCATAATCAATATCTTCCATGCCATTTCTGCATGTTACCAACCTTTATTAGGTTGGAACTCACACCCGGTCACAACAAGGGAATCATTAGAGACTTTGAAAAAACGCGCAGCAGGCATAAGACTGCGCGCGCACCTTTAGCCCTTCAAAATCAAGGAACTTTATTGAGACTCAATCATGGACACCAAAAAGGCCATTATAAGGGTGTACGGCAGCATTGCCTATGCCAGGTTGCACACGCTACCTTTCAATGCTGAAAACTTTATTAGAAGACTAAATTTCATACACGCGCGATCCAACAGAGGATGGGATGCGCGCGCAACTTTTAAAGATGGCGACGTCCCGTCGCAGCAGAGAAACGGTAATGAGACCGCACCGCGATCAGGATTGGCTGATCCATGTATAAAAGACACGGGGAACAGCCGGTCCTTATCTACAGAGCCTGAGGAAGTCCAGTTCCGGACGAAACGCGTTGCTCTTTTTTCTTCTGGGACACTTCACAGCACACCACAGAGGAGGCAGAGGTGCAGTTGTAGCTCCCCATCCGGACGCGGAAGGCGAGATACCACTATACACCGCACTGCCCCCCTTTGCTTTTACTTCCCCACAGAAGCCTTTGGTTTCTGTTTTATTTTATTTTCTTGTTTTTATTAAAATTAGTTTTTAGCCTCCAGACCATAGTGTCATTTGTTTATGTTACAAGCTATCTTCAGCGTCAGTCACACCAGGAATAGAAGTATAAAGAAACCGCTAGGAGTGTGTACTCACACTGGCCCGTGTGAGTATTGTGATATTATATCTTTTATCATTGTCCCCACCCCTTCATCACCACCTGCTACCAATTGGGTAATATCCCTAAAAAGGGCAGGAACAAGACACCAAGATAGGACCACACTCACATTGGCCCGTGTGAGTGTTAGATCATACAATTCCATTTTAGTGGTTCATCAATACCCTATCCTCCCCCACATTGACGCCTCTATACACATATGCCTTAACCATATCCTCTCTTTTGTTTATATGAGAGGAAATCCTCCTGGAGTGGAAACACTGAACCACGAAGCAATAAGGACATACATCAAGAAGAAGAACTCGCATCGCGGAGAGAAAAAGGATCATTGCAAGAGCACGGGATCCCCAAAGAAACCTTGATGAGACTGAGCTTACACAAGGCCGTGTAAGTTATATATTACAATTTTTTACCTTCTCACCCACATATACACATCTATGTATATTCGCCCTTTCAATTGGTCATCTGCCACCTGAGCTATTACGTTCGCTCAGGGTATAACCGCTCTATTTTTGTATTACTAGACCCATTACACTGCCTGTTTCCCACAACTGTGCTCCCCCATCCTTTCTGTATTCATGTCGGTGGGAAAACAATGCTCTGACTTTCAAGTGTATATCTCCTCAGCATTTAGCCGACCTCTTCCCAAATCCAACAATGCCCCAGACAATATGATGTACAGATGTAGCGGCCGTTATTCGAACAAATGACAGAGCCTTTTTCGTGTGCTCTGCTGTATTCCACGCGGCATTAACGCAGCCAATCACACAAGGCACCCGTGTTTTTCGCTGTTGCTTTGTTTGAATTTCATGGATTCTGTTTTTTTGTGTGCAATGAAATGAATGAATTATCATGTGTACAGTACTGTGCTACTGTGTCAATTTCAGGTGTTTAGAAACCAGAACACTAAAATGCCATTTTCCGCACTCGTGTCTTAAGGCGGTATGGTTGGAAGAAATCCCGCGCCATGACATGGGTATTCCGAGGTATACAACGCGTGAAGTGTTCGAATAACGTCCGCTGTATCTGTATTAACAGATGCATATTATATCTACAAATACACACAATACATTTAACCTAAACAATGTATTTATCCTTGACACGGGATTAGGGCATTTAACCCTTAAAGAAGGGGTTTTATTTTAAATAACCTTATCTAAAACAAACTATACACAGGAAAGCTTGTTTGTTCTTTTTCCACATACATTTGAATATCCTTAAGTTCACATGTGCAGTAGAAGTGTGCATGCAGTATTACTCGTGAATATGGGCGTGAAATGCAGCATGCTTTTTTTAACAGGATTTTTTTTATAGTTACTACAGTTGTTGCAACAAAATAAATGTATGCTTTAGATGTACAGTAGTGTTGAAACAACATTGATTTAAAATGTATAAAGCAAACCAGAACTCTTAGATTGTTTGATCTCATTAAAAAAAAGAAAGGTTTATGCGATTTTAGATCTGAAAAATACATAGACGAATTTAAACTCTAATTTACTGCATTGTAGACATGGTAAAGCTCAAATAACACATTCCCTTCAGATCACATTAAACTACTGTAGTTGAGGAACACTGCAAGTTAAAGTGTGGAAAATGGCTAGAAAACTACCTGTGAAAATAACACTGTATGCCCCCCTCCCCTTTATTTTACCATGTGAAATATTTTCAAATAGAGTTAAAATGGCAATAGACCTGTTCAAGAGTTAATCTGGGAAATGACTTTAATCTGCAGTCCATTCAAACCCATATTAAACTTGTTTTCTTCATTACTGAGGACAGCGGATTTTGAAACCAGCTTAAGAAAAGGAAGGAGCAGATTAACGTGTTGTCACCTTTTGCTCACTCTTTTGCCACCTGCTGAGATGGAGTAAAAATTGTCTGAACAAGAGGATTACTACAATGGCTACTTCAATTACTTGAGTATATTCTCTAAAGAAACTTGATCATTCTGCTTTACATTCTTGGTGCTCGCGTTCTGTGGGAAACAAATTTAATTCTTTGAAAGAAAACACAGTTCCAGACAAAAAAAAAAAAAACAACCTTCATTTCTTCTCTCCTGGTTTGTTTACGTCATGCAATATCTTACATTTAACTTTCTTGGCGCTTAAAGACACCCAAATGCCTAAATGTAGTTCTAATAAAAGAAACAAAAACAAACAAAAATCAATAAACACTGATAAAAAAAAAATCATCTTGATATCTAAATACAAATTGATTTAAATAGAAATTAAATATTAAATTATTTCAGTCTACCTCAGTATAGTTTTATATATCAAATAAAAGTAATGGGGCCCTTATGTACAAAAAAGGAAAAATGTTGGCGTAATGTTGTTATCTTGTTGCAACTCGCGCTGAAATATACTTGCGTCAGGCAGCGTCTATGTATTAATCTTGGTTGCGTTATTTTCTGGTATGTCTGCATCTCCCTGGGATGAGATGAATTATTTATGGAGCAAGTGGGAGGAGTTAGGGTGGAGGTAAATTTGCATATTAGAGCAGGTCTATGTATTAAGGAATGTGCGTCTCGCGGTACTTTCCTTGACTGTTTTTTGCTTTGGTTTTATCCGTAAATCTTTGTTTCTGTCTGTGTGTGGTCCTGTGTGTGGTCCTGTGTGTGGTTCTGTGTGTGAGTCTGTGTGTGAGTCTGCGTGTGAGTCTGCGTGTGAGTCTGCGTGTGAGTCTGCGTGTGAGTCTGCGTGTGAGTCTGCGTGTGAGTCTGCGTGTGAGTCTGCGTGTGGTACTGTGTGTGGTCCTGTGTGTGGTCCTGTGTGTGGTTCTGCGTGTGAGTCTGCGTGTGAGTCTGCGTGTGAGTCTGCGTATATGTGTGATTTTATTCTACTGTATAAGCAAGTGTTTGTGTTTGGTCTTTGTGTTTTCTTTATGTTTGTGAAGTACAGTATGTCTGTATATACTGTACAATATACAGTATGTGATACCTTTTAGTGGACCAACCTAAGAATTCCTCATACTGTAAGCGAAATTACATTGTATAAAGCTTTCAAAACCTCATACTGTATGTATCTTCCTACAGTATGTAAATCACATGAGCTTTCTAAAATGTGTACAATTAAATTTTCATCTATAAACATTTTTTCTATTTATCAAAACTTTGAAATATATTTGTAATTCCAATGAGAACTTTAAAAATATGGTGGTAACTTGGTGGAAATACGGTGCAGATGGCAATTATAGAATGTATACCATTAATTAAATCTGGCCCTATCTACTATACAGTATGTATATATTCCCTACTTTAATCATGATCATGTCCCTATTCCTCACACCTACTGTCTGTAGGAGTGAAGCAAATGATTACTTAGTCAGCGACAGAAAAAACACAAGTGAAAGAATTCATTATTATCTCAACAATAACATCAGAAACTTAATTAGCCTGCTACTGTATAACCTATCACAAATGGTATAGTTTTAGTAACCCCTTGCTAGCACTAACAGATTAAATAATAATTACACAACTGAAACTCCATGTAACAATTGCACATCATTGCAAGGCTTTGCAAAGTGGAACTTTGGCCAGAACACTTTTTTGGTTGATGAAACTCAGGAGTGATGTCTAAATATCTAATGTACCATATAACACTAGCCCTAATTCATATATTATGTATCTGCTATAATCCTTTCAATTTAAAAATAAAACAGCAGTTTATTTTTTGATGGTCTTTTATTGTGTAATGAAGTACAATATAATGTGGAACACTGCAGTTAGGGATACTGTCGTGAACATTGGAACACTGGTGTGTAACTCAATCCCAACTACTAGCACAATTTGATTTAAAAATAAATATTATACTACAATTATAGACACATACTTTGCAGTTGTGGTAATGAAAAAACCCATATGCTCTCGTCTCTTGTTGCCATATCTCACTGATTCTCTAAATTGTATTATTCCTGCAGGTCAAATATTTCCCAAGACTTTTTGCATCATAAGTAATTTAGAAGCCAACTTAAAAGACATAGACAAAGCTGCACTGTTCTAAAGCATAGGGGAAATACTTCCAATGATTCACTTGTTCTGTCGCAGCCTTAGATCTGATTAGAATTTTTGGCAGCTGCTACAGTACATACTGTCACTCATTTTCATGTATTTTCGACTACTATACAATGCGAAAGATACACACACAGCTATGTTGAAACATGTAAGTTATGTTTGTTTTTTCCATAAAAGTTAGTATTTGGGGGTGGGGGGTAATGTTTTTGGGGTACAGAAAAGAAAAAGGGACAGGGGGGGTTGGGGGGAGGACAAAATAGAATACAAATTCCCTGAGTATTTCACCTGGATTATTATGAAGAAAAACGTTGTATGGTGCTCAGGATTAAACAGCAATACTAAATGTTGATAAAGTCTTGTAGGATGGAATTAACCCAATAAAGGCATATATCAGATGATTCCAAGAGATGCGTACTGGCACACTATAATCCCACAAGCAAGGCAGTAAGGATATAATTATAGTAAAGCACCCTCAGGTGACCAGTGAATGAGCATCTATTAAATGGAAAACAGTAATGATAAAGTCCAGAACAAATGTGGGTAAATTGGAAAGGACTCACATGGGAATGAATATCCACGATGAACAGCAAGTCCAGATGTATCCAGGATCCCACGGGTTAACTGTGCCTCTGCCTGTGGAGGAATATGTAGAGCAGGAGAGAAAACGGAGCACTAAATCCAAATCTGGCAATGCCAGAAAAAAGTCCAAGGATGCGTTCCCATAAATAAAAGCTTATTTTAATGGATCAGAAACAAAAAAAAAACACACCAACGCGTTTCAGACTATCGCTAGTCCTTTATCAAGGTGAATGACTACTTACCCCCTTAGAGTGTCATTTATACCTGAAAAGAAATCCAGGCACGCCAATCGCCAATACTTCTGCATATGTCACGTGATGCAGACGTCGAACGTCATCACGTACGGCCGCGTCATAACACATGCGCATATCAAGTCCAACAACCAGGGGGGTGCGGCATAGAGACAGGGCAGCCACTAAAGCAAGTAGCGGCTCCCAAGTATCCAGCGCTACTCCCCCAGAGGGAGTTGAGCATGAAAGCTAATGACGCCCATCGACGTGACGTCATTACGTCACACGACGCGGCGCATGACGTCCGTGTGTCATAGGATCTAATTAACATAGAAAAAACTTTATTAAATTTAAAATTATTGACACTCCAAGAGGGCAATATCAAAGGAAAAGAAAAACAACATGTGAATAATGAAATAACCTAAATTAAACATGAAAAAGTTACAAAATAACAAAAAAAATCTTTTTAAAAGAATCATCAAAAAAAATTAACAACCTTTGATATGGCTAAGATTATCGTAGTAACGAAGGTAGTGCATTAGGCAATGTTATCTTAGAATAATACAAAAAGATACATATAAACTGTATATATTAAATCCATAGAGCCTAATACATATTGAAAAAGAAAATGAGACTGACCGAGAGAATGTAAACAATTAGTAAATTCTTAATAAGCCTTTACTGTTTCGGTTATATTATGAAATCAACAACCGAAAAATATATGACTCACATCAATTCTATCTCGTAGATACTAATCTGTCAAACAGTTAACATAAATGATTTGAATGAACACACATGATTATGCATACTCTATACACGGTCATCCTGAAAACAGCTGATGAATGTAACAAACACTAGCCAAATGCAAAAAATAGCAATAGTTGGGAAACAATTTTGATACATAAATTATTATTTCTTTTCAGGTATAAATGACACTCTAAGGGGGTAAGTAGTCATTCACCTTGATAAAGGACTAGCAATAGTCTGAAACGTGTTGGTGTGGTTTTTTTTTTATTTCTGATCCATTAAAATAAGCTTTTATTTATGGGAACGCATCCTTGAACTTTCACCTGGATTATTAGACAAGAGACCCGACTCCAGTTGTACTGAGGTGATATAATTTGCAGTGTGGTCCATTCTGCGATTTCTAGCCAACATGGTGTCTGACTTATTACCTTTCACATAGAACCTCTGGGCAGTTCACCTCATCCATGAGGAGATTCTGATGAAGAGGTCCATTATGTATGCCTTATGTGTTACACATATTGAGCTTAATGGTACATCGGTTGTGACGTTAGTCTAAACAAAAAAACTCTAATTCATTGAATACTTGTAGAACATTATGCTGGTTAGTTAAAAGCATATTATTAAGTCTCCATGACTGCATCTGCAGTTTGCCCTACCACCCTTTTATACAATTTAAGTAGAAATGGAGATAAGAAAATGTGTCACTTATTTCTCTTTGGGTGGCCTGTGAGATCTAGAGCGTTTTTTCCGATCTGTCAAATAAATAGTTTAGTGCTATGTTTATATCTCCGCCAATAACTAATATTCCTTAGTTAGCAATTTTTGGGGGTGTAAAGCCTCACCAGCATTACTGGGGAGTTAAGAACCGTGCTTACAAGAATAACAAAACATCAATTGTTGTCACATTTTTTCTGTTTTAGTATGAAGGGGATTATGGTGTTGAACAGTATGGCTACCCGATTTTTTTCCTCTGACAATGAGGCCAGATGTACCTGTGGGAAGTGTGTATCAATGTACAGTATTTTGGTCTATGATTGAATGCTGAAATGTGTTTCTTGAAGTAATAAAATATCTGCCTGCACGTTCTTGTAGTCAGTGAAAGCTTCCTTTCTTTTCTTGGGGCAGTCAAGCCAGCTCACATTGTGTGAGATAATGGTAATTCCCATGTTAGCCATACTATATCAGAACATCGAGAGTAAATTGTAAAGTGTGGGAAAGAAACAGGAACCCCCTGTGGGTTACAAACAGATGCATTTGTACTGTACACTTAGAAACCAGAAATAAGGAGTAACAAAGAAATGTAATACTAGTGTGCGGGAGCAAGGGGTCTCCTGAGCTGAACCGCGTTCGGATATGTGCTGCCGGTATCCCCGCCATTTGTAAATCCTCCACGTCCCTGGGGGACCTAAATACTGCAGGTGATACCAGCACCCCTGTATCTCGGGAAGTAGTGGGCTTCCGAGGCCGAAAATCAATGTGGTTCAGCTCAGGAGACCCCCTGACCCTGCACAATATTATTTAAAAAAAATAATAATAATAATAATCACGTTTATTGTAAGTGAAACTTCTTTCTGTTTTGTCACAGAAATTGTATTTGGTGATGTTTTTAATTCAATGAAAGAATTAATGTAATTTATTTTTGTGCCGAAATTTCCATACTATAACTTGGAATACACAATCTAATTGACTTATGATAACTAATGTAACATATAGTACATATATTTCGGATTATAAAGTATCTAAATACACCGCTGCTGGTACCGGTACACTTGGGCCTCCTGGCGTGTTGGCTATGGCGCTAGGGCCCACGGGCCCACGATTGCGTCCGCGGAAGGGAAGTCTGAAGGGGCCGCAACGGCTGGTGTGATGACCCGGCTGTCTGGCTGGACATATTCGGCTGGTACAGGGCTGGCAGGCCGCATGTGGTAGACCCCGCAGTTTGGGCACATGGTGGTGGGGCTGACTTTGCCCCCGGGGAGCAGACACTGCAGACATAGGCACTGCAGATGGCACATTCCATCCACCTTAACCGCCAGGTAGCCTTCTGGTAGGTGGAAGGACGATATTTTAAGACTAGACATTCTTCTAGCAAGTGGAGATATCAGGATGTAGCAGAGGTAGAGCTGCACCTCCACTCAGTAGCTTAGCTCCGTGGAACTGAGGGTTAGCCACTTGCATCAGGCTCCTCCCTTAGAAGTACAGTCCTTAGGATTAGTTCTTTGTCAATGGCCCTCCCTCTGGTGAAATTTAGAGTGGGGCACAAAGCAACAGGGCATGACTTAAGCTGGGAACCAGTCACAGTAGATTGGGTGCGGCCTTGAGTTTGGCACCGAGCTCTTGCAACTGTTTTTGCAGAAAAGGTTTGCAACTTCATTTTGCAAACCCATGCGGTCCCGTTTTTGGCAGGAAAGCCATTTTAAAGTGCACAGTACATGTGGTGAGCTCCTAGAACAGGAACCACCATAAGTAAGTGAAAACAGAGTACATACAGTGAGTGGCAATAGTGAAAATTGTACACAGGGTCCCTGGCAAAGCCTCAGGGGCCCGTCCCCACATTTTTCTTTAGTGGATGGGTAACCACGTTTCCTGGCGAAGCCTCAGAGTACGCCACAACATACAGTACCGACACACTTTATTGCAGTGTGGTCGGTACCGCAAGCCGGGAGATTTCCTGGCTTTTACTTCGGGAGATTTTCTTCGGGAGCCTGCGCCCCCTCCACGCGTGTACAGGGCTCCCCGAGGGAGCCCTGGTGTCCCGCGATCTGCGGGACGGCGGCAGGGGGTTCCGGGGGACCCGGCGGACCCGGCAGCGGTAGGGAGAGCGCCCCGATCGGAGGGCGCTCTTCCGCTGCTTCGGCGCGCGCCCGTCACACTCGGGCGCGCGCCAGGCTACTGCTGCGGCCAAGAACGGGCAAATGCTCGAATAAACTTGGCCGCAGCAGTAGTCTTTTGTTTAGTGTGTGGGTAACCATGTTCCCTGGCGAAGTCTCAGAGTACGCCCCAACATAGTTTTAATGTATCCCCAGTTTTAGTTTCTTATAAGGGTTTAAGGCAACCCCCTCCATTGAGTAGCCTCAGGGGGAGATCCAGACTAACTACAATGTAGGTGTGTCTCTTCCTTAGAGCAGAAGGGGAGGGCACAAGGTCTGCACCCACGATTGGGCAACACACAGACTCCCACCTCCACTCCTGCCACTCAAGCAAGCTGCAGAGGGGAGGGGTAAACCCAAGATGGACTTAACACTGCCTGCATCTACTAGGACTTACATGTTAGGGAGGGCAGAAGAGTAGCCAGGACCAGCCATGGCTACATACATATAATAGGAAACTATTAACGATACTAGATGAAGGCCTTGCTGATAAAGTAATCTCTAAACAGGAATATTAATTAATGATGGTGAACACACCTAAGACCTCCACTTTTTACAGCGTACCAAAGGTACATAAGAAAAAGGTGATGCAGCATGCTGGCATATACTGTATGTAGATCAAATCTTGAGACCGTGTGTAACTTCTTATGAAACTGGAATGGGTAACTATAGATGATGACACTATACTAGCATGTCTGGAAGGGGAAAGATTGTAAAAAAAGATATATATATATATATATTGTGGTTATATGTAGTACGATAGGCTGTCCATACTCCTTCAAACTTTACAAACTGCTATCATATTAAGGGAATCAATGGAACACTGCCATTACTTTATTTTTGAGTTACTATATATTTTATTAGCTGATATTTATAGGATTCTATGAAATAACTAAACATTTCCAGTACAATAATTCAGCAAACCATCCAGTAATAGTAAAAGGAAGTCTACTGTATAAAGGTTCAGGTCAGAACTGAGATCAAGCTCCAACCTACTCCTACAGGAAGTTCATCCCATAAACTCCTGATTTCACGACAGGAGCACAGTAAATGTATTACATTATATGGCATCGAATTGCATATCCAACATGAATGAGAGTTCAACAAACCAGATTAAAGTAACCTAGTTTTATCACAGTATGATCTATTCACTACTGAATATCAACTTATGCTTTTCACTTGCATGGATACTGTACTGCACAGTACATCTTTACTATGCAAGCTACTGTATATGTAGGTACTCTTTCCAAGGCAGGTATGTACTGTATCTGGAATGCATACTGTATGCATTCCTGTTACAGCATTTTCTTATTGCCATCTGTTTCATTTTAGAAAATGTGCAATAGCAACAAGTAGTGGGCAAGAATTGTAACAGTTCTTGAGCAATTTCTGTACATGCTAACAAATGCCAATCAACAATAGTCAAAAATACAATTTCCTTCAATTAAAAATGTGTTATCTGCTACTATAACGGGCACTACATCTGTAGAATGCCTTCAAGTGGTTCACTTTCTCAGATGGATCTAGAAGTGTCAAGGGCAGTGTTTCCCAATTAAATTTAGTTGTGGAACCCTTTTATATTTTGTTCAACAAAATGGAACCCCTTAAATATTTTTAGCGTAGCACATGAAAAAGAAAATTGAAATCTGCCGCAGGCGAAAAAATGTCTTGGTTCAAGATCAAATACCTTTAAATTGAAAGTTAAATTTTTCCAGGGGAAGGCAAGTACACATTTTGTCCTCTTTCATGTCCCATAAATAAATGCAGCCGCCCTTTATATGTGCCCGTAAGGGAAAAAAATTATAAGGTTTTACTCTTAATTAAATGATAATTATAGCATCAAATGCTTTGTTTATTATGGTGTAGGGGGGAGGGAGCCCGCAGTGGTGTTGGTGTCTCCGTTCCTCCTGGCGGCTGCAATTTTTAAATGTTTTATTTTTTCGCAGAAAAATTCATTTTCCCTCACGGAACACCAGGGTTTTCTAAAAGAACCCCACTGCCCCAATACATTTTTAAAAGACCCCAGGGTTCTGTGGAACCCCATTTGGGAAATGCTGCTCTACAATACATGTGTTACTCCTTTACTATACAACACTCATGCACACACACACTTATACATACATAATATATATATATATATATATATATATATATATATATATATATATATATATATATACACACACACACACACACTCTCCCACACACTTTCCCTCACTCCAGGGATATCCAGGATGGTTGTTGCAGCACTGGAGAGTGGAGTTATTTCAAGGAAACAGAAGGAATTTCTGATTAAAAAGGATCCCATAGTTCCAGTTCTGCACACTATCCCTAAGATTCACAAGAGCCTCTCTTCTCCGCCTGACAGACCGATAGTGGCCAGGACTGACTCTGTCTTTCAGCCCTGTTCCATATTTCTGGACAGATTACTTAGACCTCTGGTAACTAGCAGTAGGTCTTACATTAGAGACACGACCGACTTCTTAGAAAAATCAGGACCTTGCCCACTTTAAGTACACCATTGTTACTCGCCACCCTAGACATCAATAGCTTGTATACGTCGATTCCTCATGCTGATGGGATATTGGCGGTTAAAGAGGCTGTGGAACTGGCCAATGTGTTTTTCCCCAGAGAAAGCATGCTATGTAGACATATTAGAGATTATACTCCATGATAATTATTTTCTTTTCGAAGACAACTACTACATCCAGGTTCAGGGTACAGCCATGGGATCGAACATCGCACCCACATACGCCAACATCTTCATGTCCATATTCGAAATGGGTAATGTATATCACCATCAAACTTTTGTAGATTATGGGCGTATGTGGGTGCGTTTCATAGATGACGTATTCCTGATATGGCAGAGTGACGTGGCGTCACTATTAAGCTTTGTTGAAGATCTCAATGTAGCCCACCCTACCATTAGGCTTACTATACCTGCACACCTGTACAGATTAATTTTCTGGATACAACAGTTGTGTACATAATGGTAAGCTAGAGTCTGATATGTTTACGAAGCGCACAGACAGAAATAATTTATTACATTTTTCAAGCTTTCATCCTCCGGCATTACTGTGGGACTGCCGTATAGTCAATTTTTACACGCTAAGTGTATCATCAGTACTCCATCAAAGATCACTGAGGGCCTGGATAAGATCCAGTACAAATTTCAGTCTAGAGGTTACCCTGCTAGAGTTCTATCCAATCAACGCCAGAAGGCTGAGGATTGGACTCCCACTGAACAAGAGGTCCATGAGAAAAGGAAATTCTCAATCCCATTTGTTTCAACATATAACACAAATAGTGGACTGCAAGAGGACATGTGCAGAGGTACGCAATGGAGACTGTTTTAAGGTGAAATTAAAATAAGGCTTTATTGCGCCTGTCCCTTTAAACACAGAAACATGTGAAAATTCACAAACAAAATATGCTCCACTTTGGAGTATATTTACACTTGCAGTCCAGCCCTCTTAACTGCGTGGTTAGCCCAGCGATTCACCAGCCCAAATCATAGAGACATCATTATATATAGAGAGATATAGATATATGAAAAGTCTTATCTGTCTCTTGTAGTTGTAGGGGGGAGGCTTCTCTGTTCTCCTGATGTCCACACCCTGTGTGATAAGGCAATGTCAGGATCCAGGTTTAGAATCTTGTCCCCTTTGTCTTGTTGTCAGCTTGCAGCTCAAGACATCTGTTCATGTGCAGTGTTTCCTTTGGTCAGCCCCACGTGTGAGACTAAGGAATTCTCTGCTCTTTCTGCTTCCTGGGTTAGCTCAGCTCACGTGTGAGCTCAGGAAGAATCTCCCTTCCTGTCTCAGAGGCAGGCTTTTTCTGATACCTGTAATCAGCCAGGTGGTGTTGGTTAATTGTCTACCAGCAGTTAACCACCACACTGCTGGATTAGAGGCACATTTTTGAACAGGGATAAGTCCCCTGTTACATGGACCTATTAAAAACATCATACGATGACACTGGCCCCTTCTCAGCAGTGATCCTTCTAGCTCCTGTTCTTAGTGATCCTCCACTATTCTCGTATAAGAGGGGTAAAAATTTGCGGGATCGTCTAGTCAGGGCGGACTTTGGTGGCACCACTACGAAGCAGACATTCCTGGGTAACCCCAAGTTGGGGTGCTACAGGTGTTGTAGTTGCAGTCAGTGTAACAGTATTGTGGAAGGACCAACATTTCAGCACACTATATCTGGCAAAATATACAAAATCGCTGATTTTTATACATGCCTCTCTAAGGACGTTATATATTTAATCAAATTTCCATGTGGCTTAGGTTATGTGGGGGAGACCACCCAGAAGGTGAAGGATCGGATTGGACAGCATAAGGCGGCTATATGTAGGTGTGACCCTGAAGCGCCAGTAGCACACCACTTCATACAGGCTGGGCATACTGCGAGTCAATTACGGTACCAGGTAATCGATGGCATGAAGATGGGCCGACGTGGCGGCAATCTACAGAAAATGTTATTTCAAAAAGAGTCCAAATGGATTAGGACTCTGGGTACCCTGACTCCATCAGGTATGAATAAAGACTTGAACATGAGCTGCTATTTTTAGACAGCTGTGCCCATATGCCCTTCCTGTGTGTGCATTTAATGACCCTGTCTCTATATAGCCTTGTGATGTCTCCTATATCTCTCTTGTCCCTTTAATTGGGGTATGTGGCTGTGGCTGTCCCTGCGGGTAGATCCATCCTTTGCCATGGTAGGTCTCCTCCACCTCTGACATGGCCCCCTTTGGCAGATTTCCTTACCTTTCTAATCCATGGCTCTCACGACCAACTTGGTGGGACAGTTACAACCTTAATAGTAGGTATACTATATATCATTACTATGGAAATTAGTAAATATTATAAGGGCACATGTATATTCAATTACTACTCCGTGTGTGTATATATGTTTTTATTTGATCCATATGTATTATTCTGCATTTGTTGTTTATATTTCACTCTTTGCTCATTATTTACAGGTAGAACTCTGGGGGTACATATGGGATTCTGGTCTGTGGAGGTTTGAAGCCCCACTGCCGATCCTCTGGCATATGTGCAACTATCCACCGTCTGGATTATGTATATATCTGCCCTCTAGACAAGCCCTTACTCTGCCTTTTATCTGGTGATTCTCTGCCCGCTGCAGTGCTTCTACACGCAAGATTTCCATGGAGTGTGTATTACTAGTGACAGCGCATGCGCGACCTGACTGTGCTATACGTAGAAGCCTGGGATGCGGCTCTCAAACAGCATGTGAATGCGATGCTCACCATGGCGACGGTTTTTGTTTACATCATGCAGAGGATGGGTGGTGTTAAGTAGCCACATCAGCACTATCAGCTGAAAGGGATCAGATTGATTAAGAGCTCACGGCCAATGGATGACGTCAGCCAGGCTTCATAAACCCCCTCTGACAGTGCAGCTAACCACAGACACCCTTTTGAGCAAGAGGAGCAGGAGCTTTTGGACAATTACACTGAGGGGGGGAAGGAAAACACAAAATGGATGTGTCTCCTAAAAGAATTCACTATAATGCACTCCTACTTAATTTAAAATGTAACTTTTAATATATTTTCATAAAACATATGTTACCAAAAACGTTGTGTATAATACATTAAAAATAAATTAAATTGACATTAAAAAGCGTCTGTGTCAGTGAATGTGTGTTGGAGTGGTCTCAAACGACAATTTGTAGTAGAGGCTTCAGGACACAGAACGCTACTTGGTCAGGGTATAAACCCCTCTGGGGCACCTATGAGATCAGGTACACAAGTTATAGTAAATAAATAAATAGACGTGCACACTCAGTGACTAGGATGTGTCGTAAGGCTACAGCAGTCCTGCTTTGGCTTGTAAACCACACAGCACTTAAGGATGTTAGTTATACATGTATTGCCATCCAATATATATTAAAGTGCTACTGATAGTATAGTGATGGAGGGTAAATGATTCACAGCTTGGATGGAGTACCCAATTCAGATCTACATAGATAAAGCCAGGAGAATTTGTACCTGAGGAAGCTCCTTTGCTGGAGGGAAACGCGCGTTGGACGCGCCATGTTGTCCGTCTCCTACTTGGAGCTGCTTTTATGTAGTGCTTTGTAGTCTCCTGGCTTTATCTATGTAGATCTGAATTGGGTACTCCATCCAACACTCAGTGCGCAAGCATTCCTGCTCTTTATATGATATAACCATTTGGAGTGTGCTGTAGAATGATTCAATGATTAATATGCTGTGAACATTTGCTTCACTAAGCTGTGAATCATTTACCCTCCATCACTATACTATCAGTAGCACTTTAATATATATTGGATGGCAATACATGTATAACTAACATCCTTAAGTGCTGTGTGGTTTACAAGCCAAAGCAGGACTGCTGTAGCCTTACGACACATCCTAGTCACTGAGTGTGCACGTCTATTTATTTATTTACTATAACTTGTGTACCTGATCTCATAGGTGCCCCAGAGGGGTTTATACCCTGACCAAGTAGCGTTCTGTGTCCTGAAGCCTCTACTACAAATTGTCGTTTGAGACCACTCCAACACACATTCACTGACACAGACGCTAGTTAATGTCAATTTAATTTATTTTTAATGTATTATACACGACGTTTTTGGTAACATATGTTTTATGAAAATATATTAAAAGTTAAATTTTAAATTAAGTAGGAGTGCATTATAGTGAATTCTTTTAGGAGACACATCCATTTTGTGTTTTCCTTCCCCCCCTTTTCTGATTCACTTTTCAGTTCACAGTTTGCACCCACTTTTTTGGATTACCATTTATTTACTCATTATTTGCTTTAATTGGTGTGGTTTTGTGATCACTCCCTAACCCTAGTGTTTTTTCTCAATTACACTGAGGACTGTGTGGTTTGATTCACTTTATCCATTGCATATGACTTTTTGGACATTTTGTTTCTGCATCCTCATTTACTGTTTGCATATTGTATTGCACTTTCCCATTTTCAGTATCTAGTATTAGTGGAGGGTTTGTTTGTCCTTATTTGAGGCTTTATACTATCCATGTGGGTTGTGGGGCCAGGGAAGTACCCTTCTGTCCCTCAGGGGGTAAGGGGAACGGGCCTGACGAAGGGGTGCTCCCCGAAACATTGCCCCCCAGTACTCCCCTTTATACCCACTCCTTTGTTATTTGCCCATTCCTATTGTCTATTCCCCCACCCCCACACCCTCGTATTTGGTTCTACCTATATGTTTTTAGAGTTTTTTTTAATATTATACTTTTGGTGTTGAGTGTTGTTTGATTCACTTGTGCATATATTAAATTATCATTCCCTTTTTTTGGTTTATACCAATGATTTGATCTCCTTATTTCTTCTTATAGGGAGTGCTGGACTATTCGGTATTGTATATTGTGTTTAGAGGATTGGGTCCTCTCTAGTCCACGGCAACCCACATTATATACCTATTTGCTATTCTCATTGTGAGTGCTGTTTATCGTTTTTGTATTCTACTTTCCCTCACTCCTTCCTATACACCTCCCCTGCCCACTCATACCTTTCTATACTGCCATACACTTTCCTTATAAGTAGATATCCCACACACCCTCCTCTCCTGTCACTGCTCTCCTGCTCCGGCGCGTGCAGTAACCGCCACCCTCCCCACCCTCCCTCCTCGCGTTCCCTTCTCACGCACCTCGCTCTCCACTTTCTTCACTGGCAGCTTTTGCAACAGGTCAGCCAGCTGCGCTAGCAGCATCTTCCCCAACCGAGCAGCGCGCAGAGCGGGGGCTTCCCGCACGAGCCTCAGTGGAAGGAACAGTCTGTCTCTCTGTGGCTGCTCGCCCTCTCCACAGCCACTGTGGGGGGGTGGGGGGGTTGGAGGAGAGCCATGGTGGAACCCCTGGGACTGTTCCATGGAACCCCAGGGTTCCACGGAACCCCATTTGGGAAACGCTGGTCTAGGACAATTAGCCATGGCCGTTTCACTGCCAGGATATTTGGCCACCAGGACAATTTGCCACTGCAGGTAATGTAATGTAACTCCTAACCACATACCTTAGAAACACTAAATTAAACTCTGTACCCTAAAAACCCCAATCTTAACCCATTACCCAAAAAACCCTACATTTAACCCTTTACCTTAAATCCTAACCCAAAAAATTGTAAACAGTAACTTCTACCTCAGGTGTGAAGTGACCAAGGCCAACTGCCCCTCTGCGGCCAAATGGTAACGGCAAAATGTCAGCGGATAATTGTTCCTTTCTGGATCCAGAAACACTGGAACATTTCACTTCTTTACATATTATGTACCCTTTTTGCTCCTCCCCTCCATCCCACATCCTCCCCTTATTTAATCCCATACTCTCCACATGTTCAGCCACTTCTGGCTCAACAGGAAATTTCCCCCTATACTGCTTTCTTGCCTCATTACAAGTCATTAAGACCCACAATGCTGCCATCACTTCACTAATAACTCCGGGACTTCCTTGTGTTTTAATGTTATGTGAGTGTTAAGGGGACAAATAGTATGATTCTAACCCCACAAGGGGTTAGGTTAGTGTAGTATTTGTGAATAAGTGTATATGTGTCAGATAAGTCAGATGAATGAGATTAAAGGAAAACGTGCACAAATCTAAATAAAGAACAAGAAGGCTTCTGAGTTAATGAGTTAATGAGTTAAACTGAAACAAAGAGATTCACAAAAGGTTTAATTATAGATTCTGCTGAGAAAATATAATGAAACATGTAGCATGTCGGGTTGCTGTGTGATAATGGCAGAGAAGGAATAGAAGTAGGGGGAGAAAGTGAGCTCATTCACAGCCATTAAAACAAGAGCAGTGAATAAAATCTGAATTGCTAAAATGTTAAAGAACAATACCCAAAGGGATCAGAATTTAATTTTAACTTTATGAATAAAAAGGTGGCACAGCTATTACCCAACACATCCAATCTCGTATGACTACCATTACTTACTATATTTAGTCAATTTCAAGTTAGCGACACACACAATCGAACATGCAAGTGAAAGTTTTTTATTTACTGCTATTTTAAATGTAACTTTCATTAGTCAACTTTTGAGGAATTTAATTATTTCCAAACCAATGCTACTTTCATAGAGATTTGCTTGTCATTCACTTTTTCCAAAGGCTGAGCAAAAGCGCTTAATTTCACAGCGAGTTGTTGCCGTGTTTCAAATGTTCTTATTAATACCAAAACTCCAAATCCTGCATCTACAACATTTCTTAGTTTTTTTTTTAAGAAACCTGTGTATAACTTAATTTGTGAATACACAAGGATTTTTATAGTTCCCTTATAGCCATAAATTCCAATTCCATATCAATTATATATACATAGAAAAAGGTTTAGGACCTATAGTCAATATAAAACATAAGTTTAAACAGAGACAAGAATGTCTGCAAATAAAAATAAAATAAAAATAAAATAAAATAAATTCCCATTAAGGATAGTAAATTATATCTGTATATCTTATTGATGTCTCATGATAATACAAATATATACAGACTATATATATTGCTAGGGGGCCTGATGGATTACACATCATACCTCAAATATTATATGATATAAGAATTAAATTAACTTATTTCCACAGAGACAAGAAAAAGATAAACCTATAATAGTCACACTCAATATATGGGTAATATTGCTCTATTTATGATTGAAATCTGTTGCCTTGTATCTGAATTTATTGTTCAAATTAATGTTGTTTTGTTTTTATATGGAGTTAGGAAAAGGGGAAAGGGGAAGAAGGGAAAAAAAGCCCCAAAAAGAAAAAATGAAAAAAGATAAATGTCTGTAGTCAGCTGCTGGGTGTCGCTGCCAGTCTTCAGGATCAACCACTTTCCTCTTAGTCTACAAAACAAAAAGAAGACAGTGCGGCTCCCATAGTATAATACTGTATAAATGGTTTAATAATGCTGCTAGATTAAGGACACTTACAATAGATAGAATAGTAATAGCAGTGGTTAAAAAAGATCTTGACACATCACCCGTAGGACCATCATTTTGCCGATTCACATGCAGTATGTCTATCAGACTCCCGTTGCGGACGCCAGGAGAGTGCGCGCGCACTCAATCTCTTCCTGGTATTCAAATCTCGCGATAGTTGGTGACCGGGTAGTACACAAGATCCAGGCACAATAGAATAGGCTCTGTGCACTACTCCAATAGAATAATGGAACGGATGGGCACCAGAGTGATGGCAAATTGATAGCAAAAGTACTTGAAATAAAATTGATGTTTAAAGTCCAGTAATGACTCTTTCCCTACGCGTTTCATCGCTGCATGCGACTTCCTCAGGGGAGAGCACTAAACTGCTACGGAACCACATATATAACCAAATGCTTAATGAAATGCTTAAAACACATGAGTAATAATTGAATAATTAGTTCATTAACTTCTTGGGGCTGGGTGGGGGAAAAAACAAGGAAAAAACATAAGGTTGAGAGAAGGAAAACATGGAAATACATAAAAATAAGGGAAAAATCCCTAAGTAATAATAATTAAAAAATCATGAAATTAATAGAGAATATATATTAAAACAGACTATATAATAGTAGAAAACTATATAGTGATAAAAGATGTGTACACATTATACAGATGAAATAATTATAATACTAAAAGCATACAATAAAAATGATACAATATGCATGTATATAATAAATAATACATGTATGCTGTAAGAATAAAATAAACATAAAATAACCACACGATAAAATAGATATGTTATTAGGGCCTTTCAAATATAACCTCATGTACATTCAAAACAACAATATTCCACATATCGTGCAGTGGGCAACTATAAAGAGAGAACATGTTCAGATATGTATCAAACCATCTAGAATAACTATAAAAACCTAGAAAACCTCTCAATCGTATATAAAGATACAGACAAAATACCACAATCTTAATGTATAACTATGTATAACTATGCACATAAATATGCAATCATAATGAGAGATATTATAAATGAAAAACGAATTACAACAAAAATTGTTACTTAAAAAATACTTAAAAAGTAATAATAAATCAATGACATGTCTAAATGGTACTGTAAAGTGTCATTTTAAGTTGTCAGCATAGACAAAAAATACTAAAAGATATAATAGTAATAACAAATTGAGCTCTTTACATAGACAAAAGAATGATGCAGTCAACAAACGTGCACAGGGGGCCAGAAGAATATTACACCAACGTACTTGTATCTATAGGACGGTGCACATACAGTACATGCACAGTGTAATCTATCGGCCAGAGTCTGGGTCGGTACAGCCCTATTATATAACTGTAACTGACCATAATGGGAGAAAGGTCAGGAAGCCTGACCAAAGCACTATTACTAGTTGTTTCTCCCCGTTGGGAGTACCCGGCTACTGTTACTGTTACGCCACCTGGTGGGTGGCTCAAGAGATAACCTGTCTTGCACTATGTTTGTTTCCCAGATTTGTTCTCCGCAGGATGGTGCTGCTAAAGCTAGGTCCAAGTGGGGACCATTGGATTCCACCAGAGGGAGAGTGTAGCCCCTGTAACAATTAGTGGGCTACCAATCCTTATCCTACTGGAGTAAGCCCTGGTAAGGGCAGGCGCAGTAGCAATCATGGGTTTTCCCCCCACCAAGCCCTGCCTGGAGTGATAGAGGTAGGCCCCTGACTCTGTAGCAGGCTGACATCATAAGGGGCAGGGCTGTATCTATTTAGTGGGCTGCTCCTGTGTGTGTCTGGGTCAGTTCTGTGAGAGTGGTTGGAGAGTCAGTTCTGTTGGAGTATCAGTCTGGAGGGAGTGGGAGTTGAGTCTGAGAGTTCTGCCTGGGAGGAGGAGAGTCTGTGACAGTCTGTTGCAGAGAAGAGAAAGATGTGATAATTGTGAGAGTAAAGAGTGCTGGAAACAGGAGAAAGGACACTCAGCCATACAGATTAGAGCTGATAGCACTGTAGTGCGTGGACCAATGCCCCTCACCCTGCTGAGGGGCTGAGGAGGGAGATCTACCCTCACCCAGAGAGTATATCCTGGAGGTGGGGGTTGGGGTATTGAAGCCCCTAACTAGCCCATCCTACTAGGGTACAGCCTGGAGGAGAGGAGAGGAGGAAAGGCCTGCAATTATACATTTGGAGTGCACTGCTGTATATGAACTGCTGTGTGCCGCTGTGCATGAAGTGTTGCTGTATCCTTGTGCAAGGACAATAAAGACCATTGCTGCTTTTATAAAGAGACTGTGTGTGTGAGATTGGAATCTCTCGCCCTGGGACCAGGGCTTTCTCTGGGAAGATTCCAACCTATCCCCTAGGTTTCGCCAGAGAATGGAGGCATATACCCCAGAAGCCTGGCCCTGTTATCCCCCACACCAATGCGGGAGACTCAGGCCCTCCTGTTCCAAGCAGGTATGCACCACCATACACATGTAGCCAGCCCTCAATACACCTTAGAGGCACGATCTGTCTCTGGGGGGGGGGGGGAACATGGGCTACATTAGTCATGGAGTTACAGTCACCTGTCATTACTACTATTCGTGCATATCACCCTACACCCCAATACAATACTGTAACAATATCAACATAAACAATAATAAATAATAATAAATAAAAAATAAATACATGGTTATTGACAACACAGATATATGCATGGACAGATTGATTATTTAGCACCCACCTACTTTTTTTAATTGGGGAGGTTTTACCCCTAGCACTGTATAAATGTTCATTGTTACTGTTCTTGCATTGATGTTATATGTGTAGCAGGCTTCCCCCTAGCCCCCTTACCACCGCGGTAGCCATTACAGGATCGCACGTGCGCAGTAAAGATAGCGCACTCGGTCCCAATGCTAAAGAGGTCCTGAGTGGACTACAATTCCCAGCAGCCTCTGGGGATTGCCCTTTTACCCACATCATGTGCAGCCAGCCAGCAAATAGAGTTTGCAGCTTCTCCTGTGGAGGAAGGATACAATGTTGCGGGGACCACGTTTGGCAGTTGGAGCTGGGAGCAGGAAGGGGGAGGAAGTGTGTAAGGCTCCTACACTAGGCCAGGTTACCCCCAGGTCCCAGGTAGGTTCCACTCCCCACTAGGTTAGTGGGTAAGTTCTTAGGGCAGGCCCTTAGAGAGGGACCCTGCCCTTAGGTGTGTGTAAGTCTAGTCAGTGGCACAGCTGCCGTGCTGTGTGCTCTGACTAGAATATACAGAGTGGCTTTGTAGTGCAGCCACAGCAGTTATTTGGCTGTGTCAGTGAGAGGCCCCTCATAGGAAGAAGGGGGGTTGCTTTCTAGTTGTTCAGTGTGTGTTATATCACCAGTGCCAATTGCATGTGGTGAGCTTCCAGAGTCTGGGATCAGACAGAAGCTACAGGGAGAGTTCTTCTGCGTGCAGGGACTAGGGTAGCGGTATACCCCAGGGCCCAGTTAGTCCCCATGACACCAGAGGAAGCTGTATGGTATAGGGTCGGCCTTAGGACAGGGACTCCTTCACCATATTTAGAGAGCAAGAGGATTTCTGTCTGACTGTACCTGACTGTCAGTACAGCATGTATCAGAGACTATGATAAAGGATCATCCCGGCTGGAGATTCCTTTTGCTGTGGAGTCAGCGTGTGCATCCATTCCTGCAGAGAGCAGTGCAGCACGCCGTGGGATCACTGTGCGGTGTTGCTTAGTTCCAAGGATTTTCCTGACCAGGACTGGTCAGGGAGGTAGTATGCATTAAGTGCACCACCGGGCCCCAACACAGGGAAGCGCTATCCCTCACACTCACACTTTCTTTATTGTTGTGGATACTCAAGAGACTGAAGGGAATGTGATGATGGACATGTGGGTGAGGGGATGGTATGCATTCAGAGTGATGCATGATTCATATATTGTTTGGATGTTATGCAAAGAGAGTGTTATTGAAGTTACAGTTCATGCTCAGTAAATACTTTTTATTCACACGGTGTGTATTTACTGTATGGTTGTTCTGGTGAGGGCACACTCCCACCCCGTTGGGATCCCTCATCAGTGGAGGCGTTGCACCGAGTGTAAGTACATACCCTAGGTTCCCCGTGGCAGAAGCTCAGCTCTCCTGGTTGCCAAACAGGTACCGCACCACACTGAGAAGTAGTTAGATACACCTACCCACCCCAAATCTCACTTGGGGGGGGGGGGAAGAGGGCTACATATGATTAATAACGTTTTATTATTTTGGCTTTTATTGGTATCCGTCCTCCTACAGTGATGGGAGAGGCTACTATGGGTTATTTGTACCTGGTTTAAAGTTAATAGCATATCTATTAAACAATTGTGTTTATCAGACCTTACACTACCAGACTGAGAGCAGAAAATAGGGTTCTTTTGGGTGACTCTGTCATCGCCCTTTTTGGCTTTGTCCTCTTCAGTGGCACCAACATTTACGGTAAAATCCTACAGTAACGACTGGTGAGTCGTTTATCTTAATTACATTAGCAGGTAGTAACCACAATGGTAATTAAGTTGTTAAACCCCCCACTCCCACAGCAAACTACCTGAGAGGCCTAACCAGCCTCCCTGGGACAACTAGCCCCACAACTCACCCCCTCAACCTCCATCACCACACACACACAAATGTGTGTCAAATATGGTAATAGCACTTTTGGCCATTTGTGATGCCTAAAAAAACCCACACAATTAAATAAAATACACATTGTAATACAATAAAACCTACTACACCCTTCACTCACCTCTTCTACCGCCAACAACCACCCCGCTCCATCACCACACACAGAAATGGGCTAATATGTGGTTAATGTGTCCAAATATGACTAATAACGCTTTTGCCCATTTATGATATGTGTCAAGACTTCAGGTGAAGGTTGGACCTCAGTTGCAGGAACAGCAGGGGACAGGCAAGGGGGCATCAGGTTCAAAGGCAAGAGTCCAGGGCCGGTGGCAAGAATCGTAGTCGGGGTCACAGGCAGAGGTCGGCAGCAGGGAATCCACAGGGACAGAGGCTATGGAAGGGTCAAGGCAAGGAACAGACCTATTGAAAGGAGCAACAATATTGAGATACTGAGACTGGGGAATAATATTGATATTGTAAACTGAGGTTGTTGAGAAAACACAAAGTGACAATAGAATGTGAAGTGCTACAAATGTAACAAAAAGTCAGGAAGATGATCCTAATTGTGCTATGAAACAATGTGTATTAGTGCTGTGAAACAAAATATGACACTAGTGCACCAAACTAGCACAAAATGGGAGCAAGTACTTACAGCCCAAACTGGGCTAGTGAAAAATAAAGAAGGAACACTAATCATAAATTGAAAGATACCATATATCGTATGGTGCCGTGCAATGTATGTGTGAATAAAATACCTCATGCCCACCCAGGGATCAGTGGAAGATGTGAGCTACACCAAGCTAGTTGCTACCATGTGAGGCCCAGATCATTATTTACAGTAGACGGGAAGAGGAATCTCTAGATGGGAAGAGAAATCATAACCCCGCTGTGGTAATCCACAGAGCTGCAATTAAGAGTATGTGCAATTTCCTGAGACAGGCATCCCAGTCACGCTCATGACGTCAATGTAAGTGACGACATGATTACCCAACACGCGTTTCGTTCTGGCTGAACTTCTTCGGGTCTAGTACTCCATTGTCAGTATCTCAGTATTGTTGCTCCATTTACTTTTTAATTAGTTCTCCTCTCATAAAGTACTGTAGCTTGTTTTATTGATGTTTATTAAAAGTTATATTTTATCTATTAGTGGAGGTTCTCGAGTGCATCTTATAGGGATATCTTTTCTCTGTTTGCATACTGTATTAAACAGACACATACAAGGAGACAGAAATTCTCCAACAAAGATCCCAGTTAGCTGCACAACAAGACCGAAAATATATTGAGGGTTTAGTAACCCCACCTCCTAATAGGTAGTTGGGCTTTGAAGGGTGCCAATAAGTAACCGCTCCCAGCACTGTGGGAGGACAATTACCACTAAAACTGCCCTTGGGCAGAAAATAATAAAGACTTTAATGTTATGCAAAATACGACGCGGTAACACAAACTCAGGACAAATAAAAACACTTAAAACTTAAATCACGGGTGAATAGGGTGCAGGGATATCTAGGATAAATCCAACCGAATACAGGTAAGTATTAACCCTACCCTAGGCAGAGTGGTAGTTCACATAAATTGTAGTAGGGAACCATACAGTATACTGTATGTAACACAAAAGCATACAATACTTTCTGGGTCCCCACCTGATGATACTAGTGGATGTGATACTGATAAGTAGTATGCTGCAGGTTCCTAAGCACACATCAGCTATAGATGAAATAGAGCCTGCATAGGGTGTAGTGTGTCTGATGTGTATCTATAGCAGAGTGTCTGTCAGCATAATTATATATATGTACACACACATGGATCGAGAGTCTCAATCCTGCACCACACCTACTATCCGTGGGTGCCCTTATACCCCTATGAGGTGATATTGTGGTCAGCCTGGGGTGCCGTATGTCATATCACAGAGTTAGTTAGGATGTCGGTAAGCAGAAATATACCTCAGTACAATATTGCAATATCGCAACCCTGTCCCCAGCTCGTCTGCAATGGAAGCAGGTAAAGCACACCACAATACCTTCTAATCGAGTGCCAATACTCTCAATATCAGCACACAGAATCTGCAATGTAGCAGACCCCACTCTACCCGCTCTAACAGCTCAATGCTGAAACTGCCTCACCCGTGATCCCTCCTCCACGACGTCAACGCGATGACGTCATGCCGACGTACGTTTCACGCATGTGGGGCTAGCGCTTTCTCAAGGTGGGAGGTGATAAGCTGAGTTGCGCTGCCCTCCTTTATACCTATGTGCCGTGCGGCTCTTAAAGGTACCCTAACCTTGTAGGCTCTTAAGGTGAATGGCCCAGCAAGCATACATGTGTATAAATATAAATAAATAAATAAACAAACAATCAAAGGGGAGTGATGAAACTGAGTAGTGAGTCAAGCTACTATCCAAGGCTATTGTTATGTCCATGCAAGTGTACAGTAATGATTGCATCCTCTGCTCATGGTATACTGATAAATACTCAGTTATACTATATAGTATGGTAAGTAATACCCAAAATCATCATTCTGATGCACATAGGCTACATCAATCTGGTACAGACACAACCCCTGGACATATATGTAGGGGCCACTATAGTCATATGCCCGTGGTATCATATGTTGGTGTAGGAGTGATCTAACCTGGGCTGTCCGCCCGTACGGTCAAAACGGACATCTAAGTTTAAAACTATATACCAGGATCCCCCTAAAGCCGAATTGAAGATGTTTAATTAATATATGCCCAAGGGTTGGTAGGTGTCTCTGATGGCCCCTTACTATTGTAGCCCTTTTTGTGAACCGGCCGACCCACCCAATCTCACATTGGCCCCTCGTGGTCTAACCGGTCCCTTTCCCTGCAACACACCTGCTCTAAGGGACTACTGGTACTGCATAACCTGTGTGGCTCCAGGAGATCTGAGCCTCCGCTAGCTGGGAGCCTGGGGAAACCCTTACCCTTACTCGGTGCAGCGCCTCCACTTACCCAGGATCCCCCGTTAGGAAAGATAGCCCTGAGTAAGAAATAACATAACACACTTATAGATAAACAATACTAACTCTTTACTTAACACACATATAACACATTACATAACATAACCATAACCAGATGCTCTACCCGCATCACATCAACCCAATGTCTGGTATACCCCACCCAGTGTCCTGTGATCACCCCACACCCAATGTCTCGTAACTCCTACGGAGGTCGTGGGTGACTGCGCAGTCACTATGTTAAGCTAGGGCCCAGTTGGTGCACTTAGAATATGGAAGATACCTTCCGAGCACTCCGATGCTCGGGACCGCAACACACTTTCTTCTAAAAGGGTCAGACGTCCGTCTGATCCTATTCCAGGTACTCTGCCGGTGGACCCCAACGAGGGTCCCACCGCTTCACGGGAACTGCAACCGGAACACGGCAACACCAACCACGTGGGAACAGCAACCGCCTTCCTATCACTGACTACTGCTTGAGTGACAGCAACCCTAACCTAGGGCCTGTCCCTGAGAAACCGCAACCTAGGATGGCTTGGGGAAACTCCTAGGGCCTGTGGACGATAACCTGCCCCCCTTCCCCCAGCTACCCAGTCCTAACTGTAACTGACAACTAGCTATTAACTAGCTACTCCCAAAGCACCTGCAGCTGACACACCGCACACACTGTCAGCCTGCAGGGATCCACACTTCACACACACTGCACGCACTGTGCCCAGCACATACAGCGACACTACTCACAGGCAGCTGCAATCACACACAGCCCCTGGATCCCGCAGCGAACACACTGCTAGCACACCGTGCCTCTTTGACAGTGCCCACAGCACTCTCCGCTGCGACACTGCCAAACCAGCACCTTCCACACTCAAGGGTCACCTCCCTAGCTAAGGCGTCCCTCTTCAGTTACCCCCTGCCCTTTACCCGGGAATTGGGGCCTGCCTGGGAATCTAGGGAGGACCCTTACCTGATGCAGGAGCCACGCGCTCCCTGCACCCTTCCTACTCCTTCCTCTGCTTCTTCCTGACTGACGCATGCAAAGCCCGGGAAATGTATCTATATTCCCGGGCTAAGCTTCCTCCAGCCCTATTGGCCACACTCAGGCACCTGATGCCTGTCTCCCTAAGCCTCTTGGGAATTGTAGTTCCCAGGGGCTGCCTAAAGCATTGGGGCCGCGTGCGCACTTGCCCTGCGCATGCGCGAACCCCTAATGGCCGCCTCACTCTCTCTCTACACTTCCCTACTCTCGCGCGACCTCTCCCTATCCCTGGAGTCCTATCGCGCGCTGGCCGCCTCCTGCGCATGCGCGAGCTAACGCGCAATGGCGGCGCCCTCCTCTCAAGCCGCCGAGCCGGTGGCAACGCGATCGCGGCCTTAGCGACGGCCCGATCACGTCCCCGGCAACCGGCCTGCGCCTCGCAACGCTCTGCTCCCTGCACTGGCCCCCACCCTCGCGAAGGGCCGCCGGGTCCGTCGCAGCCTCCGGCGGCACCCGCGACCACCCGGTAAGCGCGGAGGGGGGCCAGAAAGCAAAAATATACCTCGGGGCTACACTATGTATAGATGAAACTCAGACATAGGCCCTCTATGTCATGGAATAGTGATCCATTGTTGGCCACAGTTATGATCCCACACTAAATAAATGAGGTGTAGATGTATCCTTAATTTAACCCCATTGGGCTTAGTGTGTCAAGTGTGTATATCCATTTGCATTCTGTCTGCAATAGGATCCTATTCCAATCTCCCTTCCGCTGGCCCCAAGGGACCATCATCTGCGGGTATTGGCGAAGGGACTTTCCTTCTGCCCAACCAGCAAGATGAACTTGTTTGAAACTGTGAAAGATGTGAATCTCTTTTCTACAAAACTACTTCTTCACAAATTCTTTACTAGGAGACAACAGAGAAATAATGCCAACACACCCCTTGAGGATTTGAATCCTCTTGATTTAGAGAATCTAGCAGCACTTGAGGACCTGCTGGCAGAAAGTGACAGACCAGCAGGAGAGGGTCCGTTTACACAATTCAAAGCAAAGTCCACCTTTACACCTTCACAGGAAATTAGTGCCCAAGTTAAGGTATTTACTGAACTGGTCACACGTGATTTAGAGAGGCTTGACAACAAGACTAGTAAATATAACTTGAATATAAAAGAACATCAGGCACTCAGGGAATTGTGTAATGATGATACCCTGGTGATCAAACCATCCGATAAGGGTGGCAACGTGGTGCTACTAGATAAATCTGCATACATGAAGGAGTGTTTAAGACTACTGGCGGATAGAACTTGCTACCGAGTACTGGATAGTGACCCCACTATCATTTTCCAAAAAGAATTACTAACGATCCTAGAGACAGGCAAGACAAACAAAGCGATTAACAATAAAGAGTTTGAGTTTCTTTATATAAAACATCCAAAGGTAGCCACATTCTACCATCTACCTAAGGTACATAAGGGGAAGAATCCACCTCCCGGGAGACCAATAGCGTCTGGGATTGGGAATCTAACGTCCAATGCCAGGGTCTATATTGACAAGCTATTGCGCCCGTTTGTGAGCTGCCTACCCTCCCATCTTAGAGACACCAAAGACGTGCTGTGTAAACTTGAGGACGTTACTATCAGTCCCAGCACGTTCTTGGTGAGTCTCGATGTGGAGGGACTCTACACCAGCATTCCGCATCCCATTGGTATGCGAGCTGTTGCCCATTTTCTGAGGTCGAGGGGGCAAGACCTACTGATACACAATGATTTCATTCTACAGTTACTGGACCTTACCCTAACTAAAAACTATTTTGTGTTCAATAACAAATATTATCATCAGATCCAGGGTACCGCGATGGGGACCACCTGTGCCCCCACCTATGCCAACTTATATCTAGGCTGGTGGGAGGAAACGGTGGTCTTCAGTGATGCCCTGGAACCATATGCGGTGTTTATTGAACTGTGGGTAAGGTTCATTGATGATATCTTGATGATATGGACAGGCACGTTAGATCTTTTGAAAGCTTTCGTTGGGATACTTAACACCAATCAGCATAACCTCAGACTCACCATGGTCTCCAGTCTATCTAGCATAGATTTCCTGGATTTAACTATCACCAAAGATAATGAGGGAAAGCTAGAAACCACTATTTTCAGGAAAAGCACAGCAACGAATAGTCTTCTAAGAGCGGAGAGTCAGCATCCAAAACATGTAATCAATGCAATTCCAACAGGCCAGTATTTACGCCTAAGGCGCAATTGCTCAAATATGACACAGTTCAAAGAACAAGCCAGTATCATGACAAACAGGTTTATGGAACGTGGTCATTCAAAGGGGAGTTTGAAAAGAGCCTATAATAGGGCAGTTGGTACACCTAGAACACAACTCCTGGCTAATACCACACCAGGAGACACGAGTAACAACTATAAACCAATTCGGTTTATTGGCACATTTAGTGATCAATGGGGTTCAATTTACCGCATTTTCAACCAACATTGGCACATCCTCTTGGAGGATGCGGACCTAAGAGAGGCATTGTCTATAACACCTAAACTCACTAGTAGGAGGAGTCGCAATCTGAAGGACTTTCTAGTGAGAAGCCACTTTCAGATCAGGTCACGGGTTACCTGGTTAGATCATAAACCAAAGGGCTCATACGCGTGTGGGCGATGTAAAGCGTGTAGATATGTACCGAAAACTACGGAATTTATGGACTCTAATAAGACACATACGTTTAAAATCAAGGAATACATCAACTGTACCACAGAAGGAGTGATTTATTTGATAATTTGCTCCTTTGGGAAACTATATGTGGGCAAAACTTTTAGACAATTTAAGACCAGGATTCTCGAACATCTCGGATCCGTAAGGAATTTTAAAGATACACCATTGGCACGACACGTTATCAATCAACATCAAGGAAATTGTGATCATCTGGTGTTTATTGGGATTGAACATATCCCTTGGGGCCAGCGGAAGGGAGATTGGAATAGGATCCTATTGCAGACAGAATGCAAATGGATATACACACTTGACACACTAAGCCCAATGGGGTTAAATGAAGGATACATCTACACCTCATTTATTTAGTGTGGGATCATAACTGTGGCCAACAATGGATCACTATTCCATGACATAAGTCTGAGTTTCATCTATACATAGTAAGTTGCCATCAGAGACACCTACCAACCCTTGGGCATATATTAATTAAACATCTTCAATTCGGCTTTAGGGGGATCCTGGTATATAGTTTTAAACTTAGATGTCTGTTTTGACCGTACGGGCGGACAGCCCAGGTTAGATCACTCCTACACCCACATATGATACCACGGGCATATGACTATAGTGGCCCCTACATATATGTCCAGGGGTTGTGTCTGTACCAGATTGATGTAGCCTATGTGCATCAGAATGATACCCTGATTTTGGGTATTACTTACCATACTATATAGTATAACTGAGTATTTATCAGTATACCATGAGCAGAGGATGCAAGCATTACTGTACACTTGCATGGACATAACAATAGCCTTGGATAGTAGCTTGACTCACTACACAGTTTCATCACTCCCCTTTGGTTGTTTGTTTATTTATTTATTTATATTTATACACATGTATGCTTGCTGGGCCATTCACCTTAAGAGCCTACAAGGTTAGGGTACCTTTAAGAGCCGCACGGCACATAGGTATAAAGGAGGGCAGCGCTACTCAGCTTATCACCTCCCACCTTGAGAAAGCGCTAGCCCCACATGCGCGAAACGTACGTCGGCATGATGTCATCGCGTTGACGTCGTGGAGGAGGGATCACGGGTGAGGCAGTTCCAGCATTGAGCTGTTAGAGCGGGTAGAGTGGGGTCTGCTACATTGCAGATTCTGTGTGCTGATATTGAGAGTATTGGCACTCGATTAGAAGGTATTGTGGTGTGCTTTACCTGCTTCCATTGCAGACGAGCTGGGGACAGGGTTGCGATATTGCAATATTGTACTGAGGTATATTTCTGCTTACCGACATCCTAACTAACTCTGTGATATGACATACGGCACCCCAGGCTGACCACAATATCACCTCATAGGGGTATAAGGGCACCCACGGATAGTAGGTGTGGTGCAGGATTGAGACTCTCGATCCATGTGTGTGTACATATATATAATTATGCTGACAGACACTCTGCTATAGATACACATCAGACACACTACACCCTATGCAGGCTCTATTTCATCTATAGCTGATGTGTGCTTAGGAACCTGCAGCATACTACTTATCAGTATCACATCCACTAGTATCATCAGGTGGGGACCCAGAAAGTATTGTATGCTTTTGTGTTACATACAGTATATGGTTCCCTACTACAATTTATGTGAACTACCACTCTGCCTAGGGTAGGGTTAATACTTACCTGTATTCGGTTGGATTTATCCTAGATATCCCTGCACCCTATTCACCCGTGATTTAAGTTTTAAGTGTTTTTATTTGTCCTGAGTTTGTGTTACCGCGTCGTATTTTGCATAACATTAAAGTCTTTATTATTTTCTGCCCAAGGGCAGTTTTAGTGGTAATTGTCCTCCCACAGTGCTGGGAGCGGTTACTTATTGGCACCCTTCAAAGCCCAACTACCTATTAGGAGGTGGGGTTACTAAACCCTCAATATATTTTCGGTCTTGTTGTGCAGCTAACTGGGATCTTTGTTGGAGAATTTCTGTCTCCTTGTATGTGTCTGTTTGTTATCATTATCCCTTTTGCACCGACTGTATTAGCCATTCATTCCCTGATAGCACCCCGCCAGTACATACTTTTGTAATAGTGCTGAGCAGGCGTTTTCCCTTATAGCACCCATTTATGATGCCTTAAAAAACACAATTAAATAAAATACTCATTACCATACATTACAATAAAAACAAAAACTAGCCAATAAACCCATTGATTGTCACTGTGGTTACCTATGCCCTCAATGGGGGCACAGATAGCCACATTTGCAATCAATGGGCTCACTACTACCCACCTTCTCTACCCCCAACAACCCTCCTCTCCCCCCAGCAACACACACAGTAATGGGGAAAATCACTATTAGCCAAATCTTCTGTGTCATGACCCACAAGCCCCATGCCCTCAATGTAGGCACAGATAGCCCCAATGGCAAGAAATACCCTATAGTCACTAAAAGTGTTTCTTACCATTGCCGAGATGGAGGCTCATCCTCCTCATCCAACTGTGGCACCAATCAACTCTTGAGCCACGAAGGGAGAAGGAGTGGGGCACCTGGTTCAATTCCTGGTGTCGGCTCCTTGTGACCTTGGGCAAGTCACTTTATCTCTCTGTGCCTCAGGCACCAAAAACATAGATTGTAAGCTCTACAGAGCAGGGACTGTGTCTACAAAATGTCTCTGTAAAGCACTACGTAAAACTAGCAGCACTATACAAGTACATGCTATTATTATTATCTTGAAGTACATCTTGATGCGCAGAAGTCCACAATCTTCTGTTGCTTGAAGAGAAGTCACCGGTGAGTAGATCTTTTTTTCTATTGGAACATGGAACTATTCGATAGGTGAAGTAGCTGCTCATTGTGGGATGGAGTATATCTCAAGTTTGAGTATGGTCCAGCCTGACCGATGATCCTATCAAGTTTTGAGGGTGGGATGTTAAGTGGTGATACATAGTGTGTAGATGTTAGAGGTATGTAGGTAGGCTTTCTTGAAATGGTGAGTTTTTCGGGAATTTTTAAATGTCTGAAAGCTGTGGGAGAGTTTGATGGAAAGTGGTAGGGAATTCTCCCATGCTGCTCCCAGAGAGTGGGGGCAGCATGGCAGAAGTCTTGTTGGCAGGACTGATAGATGGTAATAATGCAGGAGGAAAGGTGGATGTCGTGGGAAGTATGTAGGGGTATTTAGGTACTGTATATATTGGGATGAGGGCTAAGGTGTAAGGGTTGGGGCAGCATCATTGAGCGCTTTGTAAGAAAGAGCTACTGTAGGGTTTCTAGAGGATATGGGAAGACAGTTTAGGAATTTGTGTAGTGGTGCAGAAAAAGTGGAGCGGTAAGTGAGGTAGATAAGTGTGGCAGTGGCATTTTGGATGGATTATATATACATATCATTGACACTTAACTTAAATTTCACAATACATCCCAACATTTGGACAAGAGTTAAAGATGACTTGCACTGGTGTATTGGTCCTCAAAATGTGTTTATTATCTGAAGCACTGCAGTCAGCCAAATCCCCCATTGACTTGAATAGTGTTTTTTTAGCTGGTGCAGGCTTGCCACTTGGACATTATAGAATTACTCCATTAGGTTACTTAACAACCTGGCTTCAGCATTCTGCACCAGCTGCAGGCAGCATAGCTTTTTTCTGGAAGACCCATGTAGAGTGCATTGCAGTAGTCTAGTATATTGATCCAGAGGAAGGCAAACAGAAAACCCCAGTGAAATATCATCCAATGATATCTCATAAGGGGAAAAATAAATTCCTTCCTAACTCCAAGACCTACTGCACCGACACACTTTATTCGAGCAAATACCCGGTATGTACCTGGCAGATACCTGGAATGCGCCGCTCCTAACCTCTGACAAGCCCCGTTGCATTTGCCTTCCCAGCCTGGGTTCATGCCTGGCTGATGGGCGGCTGATCTGTTAAATGATAATGATTAGGATTTAATAGGCTGCAATGCTTCGCGTGTCTACCAGATGGCATAAATTCATGAATTGTAATGCAGTTTATATATATATACTGTGCAGTATTGCAGCCAGCGGGAATAAAATGCTTCAATCCCTGCTTGGAAAATAACTCAATGCACTCGGGCAGAAAACAGTCACAAACCTCAATACACCCGGGTATACCCGAATTCGTGGGACTAGCCAAGCTCGAATAAAGTGTGTCGCCAGTGTAACTCCAAGAATTGGCAATCAGATTTCTTCCTGGATCAACATCCTTCCCGTGTTTACTTATTTGTTTTATTTATTTTTACCTGTATACCTTTCTTTTCTAAAAAGATGTCCAACCTTTTTTTTTAACAAATCTATTATATATGCCATCACAGTCTCCATGAGAAATGAATTCCACATTTTAACTTACTATAAAGAACCCTTTTCTTTGTTGCTGGTGAAATCTCCATTCCTCCAACCTGAAGGGATGACCCTGTGTCCTTTGTACTGCCCTTGGGATGAATAGTTCTTTTGAAAGGTCCTTGTACTGTCCCTGAATATATTTGAATATAGTTATCATATCCCCTCATAGACACCTCTTTTCTAATGTAAATAAATCTAATATAGCTAGCCTCTCCTCATAAGTTAGATTGTCCATCCCCTTTATTAATTTGGTGGCTCTTCTCTGCACTCTCTCTAGTTTCATAATGTCTTTTCTGAAGAATGGTGCCCAAAATTGTTTACTCCATATTCAAGGTGTGGTCTTACTAATGCTTTATAAAGGGGCATCATTATGTTTACTTCCCTTCTATCAATTGCCCGTTTAATGCAAGATAAGATCTTGTTTGCCTTTGCAGCTACTGCATGACTTTGGGCACTCTTGCTAAGCCTGCTGTCTACAAGCACTCCTAAATCCTTCACCATCAAGGATTCCCCTAATTTATCCCCATTTAATTTGCAAGTCGCCTGTTTATTCTTGCTTCCCAAATGCATAACCTTACATTTATCTGTATTAAACTTCATCTGCCATTTAGTTGCCCAAATTTCCAGTCTCTCCAAGTCCTTCTGGAGAGAAATTACATCCTGCTCTGATTCTACTACCTTTCACAATTTAGTGTCATCAGCAAAGATGGAGACTTTGGTCTCTATGCCAACCTCAAGGTCATTAATAAACAAGTTAAAAAGCAGGGGTCCCAGTACTGATCCCTGAGGTACTCCACTCACAACTTTAGCCCAACCTGTAAAAGTTCAATTTATGACAACTCTCTGTCTATCCTTCAACCAGTTTCCTGCAATGCAGTTGGCTTATCGGGCAACACCATCTCAGATTGAAATGTCACCTGCACAACTATTAATGGGACGATAACTGTGCACACATTTTCCACAATTTACAACTTTTCTGAACCAGAAATGGTTAAACATGACATATTAAGAATAACGACAGCAGGCAGTCGAAGATGTCAAGAGTTGCATTAAAATCAATGGCATCATACCTGTGCATTGCCACAACTTTGACAGGGACTGAAATAACAACTGAACAATTTCCTAGCTCAGTGGTCCACATGGCAGAAACTCCAAGATCTTACCTTGTTGAGACAGGAAGAAGGCTGGCTCAATGCAATCACTACTTTCTGCATCCCACTAGCAGGCACCACATAACACTGGTGCAGCACCAAACCCTCCCACTGAAGGGCCACATGGTTTGTACAAAACTAGATCTTGAAAGGTCATTAGACCCCCACAAACACCTGCCTTATACAATAAAAATGGTGTCACTTTTCAAAACTAAATTGACAGTTTGTTAGTGTTAATACATTTTTTTGTTTAAAAAAATATGTTACATACTGTAGTTACATAGTAGATGAGGTTGAAAAAATAAATACTTTATGTCCATCAAATTTAATCTACTGTATGCTTGTTAAGGATGACAGATACTTATCCTATATTTGTATTTACATTATTTTGATATAGAAGAAGGCAAACGGAAAAAAACAGTGAAACATAATTCAGTAATGTCTCCAAGTAATGGCAATCAGATTTCTCCCTGGAACAACATCCTTCACATGTTTACTTATTTTGCATATCCCTGTATACCTTTCTAAAAAGATGTCTAACCTTTTTCTCAAGATATCTATTGCATCACAGTCTCCATTGGTAATGAATTCCATATTTTAACTGCCCTTACTGTAAATAACGCTTTCCTTTGTTTCTGATAAAAATCATCTTTCCTCCAATCTTAACCTATGAATCACAAAGTTCAACCGAGTGAAGAAAGGTGCCCATCCAGCCAAACACGTCCAGAGCCTCCTTACTTTGGTATACTTGAGGTTCTTGTGATGCATAAGGATTGTGATTAGAGAAACTTTCCCCTCTATTCTCCATTCCTCAAGAGCCATTTTAATGGCTAGCAGTGTCCGATTACTGATACCATAATTCAACTCTGCAAGTGAGAATTGATTAGAGAAGTCGCAGGGATGGAGTTTTACATCAAAATTGCTGTGTTGAGAGATAATAGCTCCGGCTGCCAAGTTGGATGTGTCTACCTCTAGAACTAAGGGTTTCATAGGATCCAGATGCATCAGCACCGGTGCAGAGGAAAAGGCTCAATTTAAATTTTTTGAAAACCAGAAGGCCATTTAGTAGGGTCCATTCCCTGCTTGGTAAGGGTCGTGATGGTGAGACCACTTTGAAGAAATTTTGGATAAGTCGTCGGTAATAATTGGCAAATCCGAGAAATCGTTGAGAAGGTTTGACAACTACCAATAAGGGCCAATCAAGCACTGCCAATACTTTTGCTCAATCCATCTCGAAGCAAAGAGAGGAAATTGGCACTTTAAGCTTATCAAAGAGTAAACTCTCCCAAAGACTTTGGAGAACTAATCTAACCTTTGTGTAATATTTGGAAAAGGATTAGGAGAAAATAAGAATATCGTCCAGATATACAACGAGAAACTAGTCAAATAAATCCCAGAAAATCTTGTTAATAATTTCTGAAATGGCCTAAGCTATTCACAACCTGAATAGCATGACCATACTGAACATTCATAATCGCCATCATCAGTATTAAAGGTGGTTTTCCACTCGTCACCCTCCTTGATCCGAATCAAATTGCATGCCCCTCGAAGATCAAGCTTGGTGAATATAGAGGCTCCGTGTAACCCGGTCGAAGAATTCAGGGATGGGGGTGGAGGCTAATGGTTCTTTACCATGACTTTACTTAGACATCTGTAATCAATACAAATCTTAAGGGAACCATCCTTTTTGGAAACAAAGAAGCCAGCTCCAGTTGGAGAAATAGATCTGCATATAAACCCTCTCTGAAGGTTCTCCAAAATATAATCCTGCATGGCCTTGGTTTCTGGCTCTGAAAGGGAGGTGCTTGTGACCTTGAGGAGGGATGGTCCCCGAGAGAAGGTTGATGGCACAATCATAGGAATCATGTGACGGTAACTCCTCTACCTGTTTCTTGTTGAATACATCAGCTAATTCCTGGTATGGAACTAAAAGCCTGGATGAGGAAATCGAAGTAGGTAGTCGAATTTCAGAGATGGGATGAGGCACTTGAAGACATAAACCATGGAAATGTTGTCAACAGGTTATCACTTGACCAAGCCCATTCGATTTTGGAGATGTGGTGCTGCAACCAAGGGAATCCTAGGAGCATTGGATTCAAGGGAGAGTGAGTCATATAAAGAGAGAATATTTCTTTATGTAGTATCCCCAGGGATAGCAGCAAGGGAATTACATTATATTATATTAAATACATATACCATAATAGTTAAATTGCAGTAATTTGAATATAGTCTATGTTAAACATATATATATATATATATATATTTATATATATATATATATATACATACATAGACTATGTTGTCAGGCTGTGTATTGAAAGTATATAAATGATTAAAAAGCTGGTCACTACACTGCAAGAAACTAATAGGTCTTTTAAATCCATGTCACATAATCAATTACAGCTTCAAGCCTATGTTTAATATGCAAAACATTTTGTTGTTATACAAAAGCCTAATAAGCCTAAACTTTATAATAAAGGCTATATGATGCTGTTTGACATTGGAAAATGCAGACCAATAGAGTGGAAAAAAGGGGGGTGGGTGAGGGGGGGGGGAAAGGGGGGTGGGTGAGGGGGGGGAGGGAGGGGAGGGGGTGAGGGGGAAGGGGAGGGGGGGTGAGGGGGAAGGGGAGGGGGGGAAAGTAGGAAACAGAACGGAAGATAAAACCATATAACAAAAATGAATCACACTGAGCAATCTTTTACGGAGGGAACAGATATGCTGTCATTCCTCAAGGTAAGACAAATCTTAATAATCTATAAGAAACAAAGCAGATCCCAATCAATGTTGAGTCCGCTGGGCTGTAGCGTATTCAATGTATGGATCCAATGGGCCTCTCGTTGGTGCAAGATCTTGCAATGTCCACATTTGAATGAACCAATTAATTTTGGGAAAAAGGACAGTCTAGTTTTATTCTGATTGGTTGATTTTAACATACTTGGTGATAAGAAATTGCCTAATGTAGCTGCTTTGCGAAATACTACCTTCGGGCCTACACAGACCATTTTGCTTAGCAAGGGGTCTAAAGATAGTGTGGCCCAGTGTTGAGTATTGAGACTAGTAATGTCATAAATATCTCTAAACATGAACTGACACAAGCAGAACTGTCCATTTTACATCTTGGACTATCTTTCGCACCCAGTACACAATTTAATTTGTTCTCAACTATGGTGGATAAATTTACAAGGAAGTTAACCCTTAAACGATTCTTTTCCACTAGAAGTAATAATCCCAATGCTTTGTTACCCATTTTTGATGTTAACCCTGTTGTCCCAATTCCCTTAGGTTTCCAGGACCAATGCCAACAGCAGGACCTTACGGATCTCTTTAATGAGAACAATACTATAGATGATCCCATAGATTTTCTGGGCAGTACCAACTCAGGTTTCAAGAAGAAATCAGTGTTCTACCCGGCACATATGAGAGGGCAGTACATAGATATCTTCCAGAAGGGTATTGAGAGAGATCTTTCGCTCCTGGCGAAAGGCATAAGAACCAGGGGTTTTCAGCGAGATAACTTGACAGTGGAACAAAGGGCAGCTTTAAAATCTCTTGTTGATAATGACTCTGTTCTTATTAGAAAGGCGGACAAGGGGGGCGCAACGGTGGTGCTCGACAGAGAATATTACATAGCTGAGGCCCAGCGGCAACTCGACGACCCAGAAGCTTATCGTACTCTCGACAGGGATCCGACTCCCCAGTTCAGTAGAGAGTTCTTGGACCTCATGGACGAAGGTGAGATGTTACATGTGCTCTCACCCAATGAGCGAGACTTCCTCACCACTCCAGATCCTATCACACCCATCTTTCACCACTTGCCTAAAATACACAAGACACTCATTGCACCCCCAGGGAGACCAATCATTTCAAGTATTGGTTCCCTGGGTGAACACCTTTCTCAATATATAGATCACTTTTTACAGCCACTCGTTCACTCCTTAGGCTAAGGCCCCGCTCCCAGAGTCAGCGCACCCGCACTGCTGACAGGCGGTGCGCTGAGATACACAGACCGCGATATGCGGTCTGTAGGGAGCGGGAGCCGGAGCGGGAGGTGGGCGGTTGGTGGGCGGTTTGACAGGGAGGGGGGGCGTGGCTTGAGCGGAGGGACCCGCTACTCTCCCCCCCCCTCCCTCCACGGACTCGGGCTGGAGCTGGAAAGTAAGTTTAAACACACACACGCAGGCACTCATTCATACACACACACACACGCGCACACACACACACAGGCAGGCACTCACGCACTCATACACACACACGCGCGCACACACAGGCAGGCACTCACGCACTCATACACACACACACACACACACACACACAGACAGAGGCAGGCACTCACGCACTCGGGCACACACATACACACACAGACAGGCACGCACGCACGCACTCAGACACACACACAGACAGGCACTCACCTGCTTTCACTCCACACTCCTCCCCGCTCCCCGAAGCCTCTCCTCCTCCCGAAGCCTCCCCTCCCCATTGGCTCACAGCCACACACGTCACGCGTCAACGCTAGGAAACACCATTCTCTGGTGTCTCCAGCGGCTGACGCGCCACAGCGTGTAGTCAGCTGTGCAGCCAGGGGGGACCGGGACCGGCTCGCGAAGATTCCCCTGCTGGTGGGGAACTCGCTACATTGCCGCCCGCGCCAACGAGCGCAGCGGGACCGAGGCCTTACCCTCACATATTATAGACACCAAGCATGTATTATCTCTTTTAGCACCTTTCACTTGGCACTCAAGCTACATCTGGGTTACCCTGGATGTGGCTTCCTTATACAATATTATTGAGCACGAGCATGGTTTAGCTGCCACAGAATTCTTTTTGCACAATCACTCCACTCTTTCACCAGCACATATAGCATTTATTTTGGATAGTATTAGATTTTCACTCACACACAACTACTTTCTCTTTAATCACCAGTATTATCTCCAAACACGTGGGACAGCAATGGGGACTTCGTTTGCCCCCTCCTATGCCAACCTGTTCATGGGTTGGTGGGAGATGTCCCACGTGTTTGGCGATTCCAATCCATTCAGACATCATGTGGCGTTTTACAAGCGCTACATTGATGATCTGATTTTGATCTGGAGTGGTGGGGAAGAGGACCTTTTGAGGTTTTTTGAATACCTGGCAGAGAACACACTTAATCTGAGATTCACTAACACATATAATAAAAATCAATTACAATTTTTGGACTTGAATTTATATGTACAGTAGACATTGAGAACAAAATTCAATCAGATACTTTTAGGAAAGAAAATGCCAGGAATTCATTGCTTCACGCTAAAAGTTGTCACGCTCGCCCTCTGGTCAGGGGCATTCCAAGGGGGCAGTTCCTGCGTTTACGCCGGAACTGCTCCACTTTGGAGTGCTTTGTCCACAGGGAGAGCGAGATGAGAGAGAGATTCCTGTCGAGGGGATATGATAGTACAGACTTGGATCTAGCGTATCAGAATGCACTGGATACAGATAGAGATATGCTTATTAATATGACAGTTTGTCGTGCTAGACAGGGTACACAAGTCGAGAGTGCTGAAGTGCCATTCTTTGTCACAAACTATAGCGAACAAGCGAACAGTATCAAAGCAATAATACATAAACACTGGGCCACACTATCTTTAGACCCCTTGCTAAGCAAAATGGTCTGTGTAGGCCCGAAGGTAGTATTTCGCAAAGCAGCTACATTAGGCAATTTCTTATCACCAAGTATGTTAAAATCAACCAATCAGAATAAAACTAGACTGTCCTTTTTCCCAAAATTAATTGGTTCATTCAAATGTGGACATTGCAAGATCTGTCCGAACATGATCAAAACTACGCATTTTTCTAACCATGAGGAAACACGCAGATTCCATATCAGAACTTTCATGTCATGTCAGACTAACTCTGTTATATATATGTTACAATGCGTATGTAAAAAACAATACGTGGGGCTAACAAGTATAGCCCTAAAAATTCGCATTTTGGAACATCTAAGACTAATAAACAATAAGGACATGACACATCCAGTACCAATACACTTCAATAAGTGTCCGCTGGGTTCTGTAGAGAATTTTCAATGTTGTGCAATTGAACACATAGCTTTACCCCCTCGGGGAGGAGATAGAATTAAGATCTTGCACCAACGAGAGGCCCATTGGATCCATACATTGAATACGCTACAACCCAGTGGACTCAACATTGATTGGGATCTGCGTTGTTTCTTATAGATTATTAAGATTTGTTTTACCTTGAGGAATGACAGCATATCTGTTCCCTCCGTAAAAGATTGCTCAGTGTGATTCATTTTTGTTATATGGTTTTATCTTCCGTTCTGTTTCCTACTTGCCCCCCCTCCCCTTCCCCCTCAACCCCCCCCCCTCTTCTCCCCCCCTCCTTTCCCCCCCCCCACCCACCCCCCTTTTTCCACTCTATTGGTCCGCATTTTCCAATGTCAAACAGCATCATATAGCCTTTATTATAAAGTTTAGGCTTATTAGGCTTTTGTATAACAACAAAATGTTTTGCATATTAAACATAGGCTTGAAGCTGTAATTGATTATGTGACATGGATTTAAAAGACCTATTAGTTTCTTGTAGTCTAGTGACCAGCTTTTTAATCATTTATATACAGTACTTTCAATACACAGCCTGACAACATAGTCTATGTATATATATATATATGTTTAACATAGACTGTATTCAAATTACTGCAATTTAACTATTATGGTATATGTATTTAATATATACACAGGCAAAGGTATTGAATGGGTTAATTTTTAGACCTGTTTTCGCGGGCTTTTTAGGGTATTTAATCAGGCAGCTACCGCTTCTCCCCACTCCGAGACGAAGCCCTATCTGTAAGGGTGAAACGCGTAGAGGGGGAGATCGCGGTGTAGCCCTTGTGTGTGTACAATAAAGTTTATTGAAGAACATCCGGGAGCTTCATTGACTCAGACATGCGCAGTTGCGCCGAATTTTCTCTTCTTCCTTGATATCACAGACGGCGGCACGCAGGAGCAGGCGAGGAGAGCGGGTCCCAGACCGGAGATGCAGGTGAGGTAAGATTCACATCCCCCTGCACCGGTCAACTCTGTGGCCACGCTGAGCTCCCTCATATACTGCTCTAGTGTCTGAGACACCCATAGGGTGGTTCTTGCTAAGTACACAGAAGCGCAGGACAGATTCTTTTGCAATTGCATCCTTTAAACCAGACCTGCACAACATACGGCCAGCGGGCCGCATGCGGCCCGCCTGGCAACTCTGTGTGGCCCGCGATGACTCCGGCCGGGCGCCAATTAATTAAATAAATAAATTAAAAAAAAAAAAAGTTTTAAAAAATGGCAGCGATTCATCCCCCCTTCCTTCCCTCCCTCCCTCCCAGCCCCCAGGTTTTGCGGTGCGCGGGGGCAGCAGCAGCAGCATGAGGAGGATGCGGCAGCCAGGAGTATTTTTTTTTTTCAATAGCAGGATGCCGGGGAGGTCAGAGCATGCCGGAGGCGGGGCTTAGTACCGGGGAGAGGATGTGCTGATCTAAGAGGTGCGTGTGTGTGTGTATGAAAGAAAAACGGGCTGGTGGGGGGGGGGGGTGGGTGTGAAAAACGGGCTGGTGGGGGGCTGGGTGTGAAAAACGGGCTGGTGAGGGGCTGGGTGTTAAAAACGGTCTGGTGGGGGGTGGGTGTGAAAAACGGGCTGGTGGGGGGGGTGGGTGTGAAAAATGGGCTGGTGGGGGGGTGGGTGTGAAAAACGGGCTGGTGGGGGGGTGGGTGTGATAAACGGGATGGGGGGGTGGGCTGCTGACATGTGAGGGGGGGTGGGCTCCGGACATGGGAGGGGGGTGGGCTGCTGACATGTGAGGGGGGTGGGCTGCTGACATGTGAGGGGGGGCTGCTGACATGTGAGGGGCAGGGGGGGAAGTGATGTGAGGTGCACGGGGGGGAGAGAGTGATGTTAGTTGCAGGGGCAGGGTGTGATGTGAGTTGCAGTGGGGGAAGAGAGTGTCATATTGAGGGGAGGGGGAGAGTGTGTCATATTGAGGGGAGGGGGAGAGTGTCATATTGAGGGGAGGGGGAGAGTGTGTCATATTGAGGGGAGGGGGAGAGTGTGTCATATTGAGGGGAGGGGGAGAGTGTGTCATTTTGAGGGGAGGGGGAGAAAGTGTCATATTGAGGGGAGGGGGAGAGAGTGTCATATTGAGGGGAGGGGGGAAGAGTTTTATATTGAGGTGAGGGGGAGAGTGTCATATTGAGGGGAGGGGGAGAGCGTGTCATTTAGGGGAGGGGGAGAGTGTCGTATTGAGGGGAGGGAGAGAGTGTCATATTGAGGGGAGGGAGAGAGTGTCATATTGAGGGGAGGGAGAGAGAGTGTCATATTGAGGGGAGGGATAGAGAGTGTCATATTTAGGGGAGGGGGAGAGAGTGTCATATTGAGGGGAGGGGAGAGTGTCATTGAGGGGAGGGGGAAGAGAGTCATATTGAGAGGAGGGGGAGAGCGTGTCATTTAGGAGAGGGGGAGAGTGTCGTATTGAGGGGAGGGAGAGAGAGAGTGTCATATTGAGGGGAGGGAGAGAGAGTGTCATATTGAGGGGAGGGAGAGAGAGTGTCATATTGAGTGGAGGGGGAGAGTGTGTCATATTGAGGGGAGGGGGAGAGAGTCATATTGAGAGGAGGGGGAGAGAGTGTCATTTAGGGGAGGGGGAGAGAGTGTCATATTGAGGGAAGAGAGACATGGGGGGATGCTGACTTGTGGGGGGGGGGATGCTGACATAGGATGCTGACTTGGGGGGGGCTGCTGACATGGAATGGGCTGGGGGGATGTGGAGGGGGTATTGTGTGTTTGATGTGGAGGGGGGTATTGTGTGGGTGAGGGGAGTGATGGGGGTATGAAAGATAGATGGGGAGTATAGTAAAGGTTGATAGTGAGGGTTTCTGGGGGAGATATGAGGATGATGATGATGAGAGGTGCTGGAGGAGAGATGATGATGGTGATGATTTAACCCGTGCGGCCCAAATTTTTTTTCCTTGGAGCAGTTCGGCCCTTCTCACTTTACGAGTTGGGCAGGCCTGCTTTAAACAATCGGATAGCTCCTGCCAGAAGACTGCCAGCATCATCATGCTTACTTCCCTTCCATCCATTCCCCGTATAATGCAAGATTCTATTTGCATTTGCAGCGATTGCATTACATTGGGCACTATTGTTAAGCCTGCAGTATACAAACATGCCTAAATCATTCTCCATCAAGGCGTGACCTAATTTCGCACTATTTAATCTGTAAGTCACCTGCTGCCTACTGAGAAGGGAGGGGGGTGTACTGTAAAGGGTTCAATTACAGGCTCTCTGAGCACATCATGGTTAACAGGGGATAGGCCGAGGCTGCCATGTCAAAGTAAAAAAATCTGATTTAACTGTTGACCATTGTCTAGTGCTCTCTCTCTCTCTTGGCCACTCTCCTACACTCACAATAGGAAAACTTTTGAGAGCTCATGCCCTCAATATTTTAAGAACTGTGGAACCCTTTAAAAATGTATTCTGGCTCTTCTGGGCCACAGTTTAGAAACATTTGAATACATTATTTTTTTTTAAATAAATTGGTTTCTTTAATACATACTGATAAAATGTATTACATATTGATTGGCAAAATTAATTTTTATAATAAGGTTTACAGACACAATTGCACCTGGGAGAAATGTCTATTTGCATACTCTAGGAGGATTTCTACATATTTTTCCAATCTTTACTCTGCAGTTCAGACAAAACAAGCAGTTAGTGAGAAATATAACCTTACATCTAACTTTCTGTAGCCTGTAGCGAACAGATGGAAAAATCTTAAAACTTTGCCATAAAGGGAACAACCTTTATACCAAGAGGTTGCTTTTTGGAAAATACATTCAAGATCTGGAATCTAAACCCTACAGATAAAAACCCTGTGTTAAAAGTTGGTCCGAAGGCACCAAGTGAATGAGAAGGTCAAAAGGGCATTCAGGTACTGTATATGCAGAGGTGCGTCAACATCAACTGGCTAAATATAGCGAGTTTTGGAGCTTTGAGGCCAGCATTGAATTTTCATGGAAAAGTACTTTTTTGTGTCAGTAAGATGCCACTGAGCGGACTGCTAATGCAAAAAATGTGTGACACTAACTGCCCAGTGAGATACAGAAAATCAGTGAGAGTTGACATGCCTGCAATATGATAGGGATACCAAAATTGTATGTTTATGTTAGTGCTTGAAAATTATAATAACATGTATGTAATTATGCTATATTAGCTTAGTTTAATAAATGGAGGTGTTGTAACATTGTCTGGTTTGACAAAAGCAAAGAATAATGCTTTAATTATATTTAACATAGAACATTTACTGTACTTATTGAAAGCTTGTACTCTGGTTACTTGATAGAGTGTAAATTATAGAATTTTAGAAACTGATTTTCAGTTTTGATTTCCACTAAAGAAGAATAATGTGGAAATTACTCTTTTTGTATTCACATAGCACTGAGTATTCTTCTCAAATAGTGCTATTTGGTTAGTGGCCAATGAGGTCCACGTAACAATGGAAATGTGGTTTAATTCAATAGCAAAAAATTGCAATGTAGCAAAGGAAAAAAATGCCATATTGAAAGCCATTGGATGTTTTTATTATCCAGAGCATGGTATTCTCAATTGCACTTTATTTCCCTTAGACTGAGTTCTATACGCTAAGTTGCAGGCCCAAGTCCTACTCCTTGTTATGACCTCTGCTATCCCACTAGCTGAGCACAGGACTGAAGGTCAGACAAATAATACACAACACAGGGCTTTGAATAACAAATGAGTATTTATAGAAAAAAAATATTTACCACATACATACTGTATACATACTGTATACATATATATATATATATATATATATATATATATATATATATATATATATATATATATATATATCAGGTAATAAAGAACCATAGGCACTCCGTCTGAATAGAAAAATTGGGTGCAAATCCTGTACAAATAAATAGGCAATACGATACCGCACGTGGACGAATATCAGAGGCAGCACTCCAAATGAATATCAAAAATCCTGTATTATTCAACAAAAGATCATATCCAACGTTTCGGTCCTCCCGTTTGAGGACCGAAACGTTGGATATGATGTTTTGTTGAATAATACAGGATTTTTGATATTCATTTGGAGTGCTGCCTCTGATATTCGTCCACGTGCGGTATCGTATTGCCTATATATATATATATATATATATATATATATATACAGTGCTTGACAAATCACCCAAAAATCTACTCGCCGAACCAAAAAATCTACTCGCCACCTAATCCCGCCCCCAACCCCGCCCTTAGTCCCGCCCCGCTTTTAAAAAAATACATAAATAAAATAAATTGAGTAAATTCCTAGTAAGAACATTCGTTTTTGACATAAGTTTATTTAT